>NC_039360.1:25217584-25572167 GCF_003573695.1 Papaver somniferum | reverse complement strand
CCCCCCCCCCCCCCAAAAGATACGGAAAAAGGAGAATAATAACATTCAATAAGTGAGAATAAACTAGTAATTGATGAAAACTGAGAAAGAAGAATACCTTGAAGAGTGAGTAGAGCGAGATTGAAGGAAGAGCTCACAAATTGCGTTTCAGAAATGTGAGAGATGATCAAAGAAGAGGAGTGATGGTTTAAGGAATACAAAGATCAGTACTCACATGTGTGGCTATAATAAAAAAAAATGTTAGACAAAGGCCTTAAGGAAAGTTTTAATAGTTGGATACCAGAAGCATAATGACCCATGTATCTTATCCTAAAGATCTAGGGGCTTAAATATAAGACAATCAGTTATTCTAAACAAAGCTCCTTTATCTAAGCGTGCTTGGAGGACGTAAGAAGATCCTGATGCTCCTTGGGTTGTTCTCTTTAGATATAAACATTTTAATGGTTATAACCCTCTTAACTATGTTTTGCCTAGACTGTGTTTTTGGGTGTGGAAGGGAATATGTGACGGCATAGATATAATAAGAAAGTTTTATTGCTGGCAAATAGGTGATGGTAGCAGCATCTCAATATGTAAAGATAACTGGATTCCCACTATGCATGGCCCTCCTAAATCCATCTTTGTGTCTGCAAGTATTAGTAAAGTATCCGACTTGGTAGATGTTAGCACACATTCTTGGAAAGCTGACACTCTTGAAATTTTGTTTGACATGGATACTATTAAAGATATTCAGGATATCAGAATCCCTATCTCTGGAAAAGATGTTCTTAGGTAGAAGCCAGTCATTAATGGTTTTTTCTCAGTTAAATTAGCCTATAGGGCTATTTTAGATGATTCCCAAGCTAGACCTCCTAGTAGTGATGATATAGACTGGAAAGCTCTTTGTAAGACCAATATCCCTATTAAGATTCAACATTTCTTATGAAATTTCTCCATACTTGCTTGCCTACTAGAGATAGACTGGACAGATTCACTAAGTATCCCCAGGTTGATTGTCCTCTTTGTAAGAGTCATGATGAGTCATCATAACAACTATTTTTGGAGTGAAATATTCTATTATATGTTCTTGGTAACATTGATGCAAATTGTATGCAGTTGTTGCAGGGTAAAGATATCCATTCTTGGATAAAACTTTGGTTTGATAAAGACTTTCATATTAGGCTAACAAATACTGCTCAGTTTACTGTTATATGTTTTACAATGGGGAAAATATGAAAGACTAGGTGAAGTGTTGTGTTTGATAATTTTCAGGTTAATACTGATGAGATTGCCATGAGCATAAAAAACCACATGGCTGATTGGTTTAGAGTTCAAGGTAGCTCTACTCCTAACAGAAGAGAAAACACAATTGAACTAGTTTCAAAGAATTGGAAAAGACTAGAATAGGATGACATCAAAGTTAACTTTGATGCAGCTTTCTGCAAATATACTAAGATTATAGGCATATGACTAATCTGTCGTAATGTTGCAGGTAGAAGCAATGGATCTAGGGGACAATGCACAAGAGCTTTAGACCTTGAATAGGCGGAAGCATTGGCGGCATTTGAGACAATTAAATAGGCTACAAACAAGGGAATAACAAAGTTGCATCTAGAAGGATATATCCAAAGGGTGATAAATGCTTTAAATGGAAATATTGAAGCAGTTCAATGGACCAATGCAAGCATAATAATAGACTCGATTTATCTTCTTAATTTAATAATTTAAAAGGAAATCATGAGGGTAACAATGTTGCCGACACTATAGCTAATAAGTCTTTATCTTTTTCTAGAGTACAAGGATGGCAGTTTGACATGCCATCTTGGCTAAACTCGGTAATTTCAGCTGATGAAAACTATTCGGCATTAAATGCCTAATTTTAATGAAATCTTTCTTTTTGTAGTAAAAAAAAGAAGCATAAGTGCTTCTGTTTTTCCAGAATTAAAAGTCAGCAAAATGTTTTTACTTCAGGAAAAGCTAGATTTTTTGTTTCTAAAAGTCATACCCAAACTAACTTCGGATTTTTCTGCTTCCAGAAGTCAAAAAGTAATTTTTAGAGTGGTATCCAAACAGGCATGCCTCAACAATAGGCAGAAGCCAAATTTGAGGTTTAGACCAGAACATAGACATAGTGTTTACCTTAGACCATTGAGCTAAAGTGTGAGCAGCAATATTACAAGCTCTAGAAACAAAAGAAAAATTGCATGTCACAAGGATAGAGCTAAAAAGGGAAATATCTTTACAAACAACGTCCGTCCGTTAGTTGCATTCAAACTTTCTTGCTGGAAATTGGTCGATCAGTTCCTTTGCATCACTTTCCACAATGACATGAGTGAGCTGTAACTCCATTACCTTTTTCAAAACTGTCCAAATTGCACGGATCTCTGCTTCATAAAGAGAATAAACTTCAAAGGTAACAATAGCACAAAAGGAAGTCTTATTGGAGGAATCTCTCATTACATACCCCAAGCAATCAACCAAAGTAATATCATCAAAAACTCAATAAATATTACATTTATTCCATTTTGGAGCAAGGCATCCATTTTACATAACTAATGACATTCTGGAGAGTTCTTGGAGGAAAAGTAGGGATTCTAATAACAAGCATGGCTCTGGCTCTGGATCTGGATATAACTCTAGCAATAAAAACGTCATGGTTTTCCTTTTTCATATGAAAGATAAGACTATTCATACTACTCCAGATAGACCACATGATAGAAATAAAAAGACTCTTAGATTCTTCAGACAAAGCAGAATTAGGGTTAACAAGCAGGTAAAAAGCTAATCATGAAAATAGGAAGTAGAAAAATAATAAGTAGGCAAGCAAAGGGGAGAAGAGGTCCAAATAAAAATGGAACACATGCATAACAGATTCATTAGATAGCAAATATCTAGGGAAAATAACAATGTCAATAGTCTGAAGAACAGTTATAGGAGGAATAACATTCCTAGCAGCTTTCTAGAGAAAAAGTTGGATACGTTGGGGGACTTTAATCTTCCAAGTGCACTTCAAAGCATCCCTTTTATTTTTTCATTCTTTTTTATTACCTACCGTCTTTCGTATACAACCATCAAAGGTTGTTATTTTGGGAAGGTCTACGAACACTGAGACCTAGATAAGAAATTTTTTTTTAAAAAATGTCATTCTTTGTAAGATCTCAATCCTTCCTATCAAGAGTACACAACTGGCTTGAGATAATAGATACTATCATCCAAACAAAGTTAGTATCAAAGTGAATATTTAATTTAGTCAAGTTTCAGGATCTAATATCCTGATCAATAAAGTGATAAACTTTTAAACTCGGGTTTTGGGGAACAAAAAAATTGGGTTTACCAGAATCTAATCGTCACACCGAGGATCAATAAACTGACCATCACCAACAATCCAAGAGATAAAAGGTTTTATAAGTTCCTTTACGGTGAAAGGACATCTTCAGGTCCAGAAGCAGTGGGACAAATACTTAGCATTTAACAAAATTGAAGTTAAGGAAATTTCCAACTTTGATAATAACACTTATACAAGAGTCATGGATCTCCACAAATTTGACAGGAATTCCTTGCAAGCATTGCAAGGTTATTCAGTTTAGCTTTCCTGAAACCCATGTATCCTTCGCACTTAGAGAAACATAGGGTATCCCAACCTAGCAAGTGCAGTTTATATCCTTGGTATATAAAGTCTCACCTCATCGTGATTTACATAAGTGAGAATCCATCTCCATACAAAGAACTTAAGGAATAAGGAGGGCAACAATATGGTAAATAGGGATAGCGTGGCCAACATGTTTATCAAGGGATGTATTAGCATCTTGAGATGGGAGTTTATGATACCAGGAAATAATTCTAGCATCAAAAGGTTACAAGATTCTCATATGAGTTTGGAATTTATATTCTTGGAAAAAAATAGGGGTACCCAAATACTTCTCACACTTAAGTCAAGAGTATTAATTAGGGGTGTAAATATTACCCGAAAAAACTCAGCCTGCCCGTACCCGTCCAAGCCCGCCTGTACCTGAAATTGTCCAAAACCTGTTATGGCCCGTTGCGGGCTACCCGGCCTGGCCTGGATTAATTTATTGGGCGGTCTCGGGCTTTGCGATTAATTATGATGCCCGGTCTGATACCCGGCCTGAAAGCCTTCTATGTGCCATTAATCATTTAATATCCTCTTAAAAAGACTTAAAAGTTACAGTTTTATAATTGTCAATTTTGTGTCAAGAAAAATAAAATATATAATTGTTTTTACTTATAATTAACCTTTTCAAAACATTAATGGTAATATATTTTCTTATTAGAAAGTTTATTGTACTCTAATTAATTATTTATTATAGGCTAAAATTAAAAATTTGTCAGTGTAATTTAAATATAAAATAATACTATCACTTACGATATGTGATGTTGGAAAGGAAAGGATATTGTATTTAATACTGTTCATTTGAAAATTTAAACTTAAATTTTTTTTCAAAATAGTGGCCTGTCCAGCCCGATCTGGCCTGCCCGTATAAAAAGCGGGCTTTGGGCGGTCTTTGGGTAGCAAATTATCTACTTGTACCCGGCCTGTCCGGCCTGAATTTGTTTACGGGCTCACAAATATTAAGCCTGGCCTGCCCGGCCTGTCTTAGTTTTTGGGTCGGGCGTCCCGGCCTGCCCGAATTTACACCCCTAGTATTAATATTCAGGATCAAGGATAACTGGGTCACTATATGAGAGAGGATTTCCTGACTAAATGTCCGATTCATAAAAATTGATTTCCTGCCCAGAAGCTAAGCAATATTTGTGAAGGTAATCCTTAATGTTTTGGAAATCAAAGTAGTAGCCGTGGAAAAGAGCAAACAATAGATGAGTAATGGCTGGGGCATTTTTATAAATCTTAATACCTTGAACTAGGCAAACTCTAATCAACTTGTTATGTAAGCAGAAAAAGCTTAGAACATAATATAGAGGTAATGGGTATAGAGAATACTCTTGTCTCAAACCTCTCTGGGTTTTATAAGGGTAAAACACCGTAGACAGACATTGAATTATCAAAGAAATCCAATCATCACAAAGACCAAGCTTCTTGAGAACTCTTTCCAAAAACTTCAATCAAGGTTATTATAGGGTTTAGACATATCAAGTTTGATAGCAGCTAATCCATTTCTTTTCTTTGTAGTGATTAACGGTAAACACTACCTCATAAGAAATGAGGATATCGTCGGAAATGCTTCTTTGGAAACAAAGGCACTTAGATTTTGAGAAATTAAATCATCAAAGGCTTAATTCTTTTGGATAAGGTCTTAGAAAGAATTCATGGACACAATTACAGAGGACAATATATCTATATTGAGAAACTAGTTTAGTCATTGAGATTTTAGGGATTAGATTTATGTTAGTATGGCTTAGGAATTTGGTCATGTGACCTGTTCTAAAGCAGGTTTGAATCATATCAATAACAGAGTCACCAACAATATCCCAATGTTTCTGATAGAAAAGTCCTGTAAATCCACCAGGATCCGTAGATTTCTTCCCACCCATTTAAAAAACAACATTGTTTATCTCCTTAGGGGAGACAGGGGTATTGAGAAAATTATTATCAGCTGAAAAGATTTTTCTATTTTTTTTTTGGGAGTGGGGGTGGGGGTAGGATGGGTGTCTTAGAGAATATCATCTGGAAAAAACTGAGACTAAAGGAACAAAGGTCCTTAAAGTAATCAACAAAGAGAGATCTTATACTTTCTCATCTCATAATTATTCTTGAGCACAAATAATATTTTACTTCGTCTTTCCTTTTTTCTCCGGGCTAAAGTTTATCTACATCCATTTATAGAGAATATTCCTATATAATCAAAAATATGCTTAAGAGATGACTTGATCTAATAACAAACACACATATAACTACATAAATCAGTGTATAAGACATGGGTTCATCGAGGGATTTGAGTTGTTGGTCTTGATACTTTTTTTAATGGTTTTCGTGGAAGTTGTATCGGTATTCTTTTGTTCGGTTTTTGTCATATTTTCGCTATCTGTTGACCTAAGAAACTTAGCAATGGAATTGAGTTGTATATTGTTCATCAGATCTCAAATTTTAATTTCATAGACAAAATGGGTAAAGAAAATGACGAATTAGTAGTGTGGATCGAGAGCTTTTCTTATTCAAGTAAATCGATATCTTCCGATTAAATGAATCATATTTGTTGTATATTAATAGGTGAAGTCACATTTCTATTTTAATTGTTCATAACAAGTTCTTCGAATTCTATCATATATTGCACCCAAGCATTCAAAATCTAACCTAATTGTTTTTCAATAAATTAAATTTTGGAAAAAAAAAACACAAAGTATATACAGAGCTCAAGAGGAGAGATGTAGAAAGAATGAATAAAGGAAACATCAAACTTAAGGAGGATACATATTTTACTAGAAACCTTAGAAAGATATAGATATTATAGGAAAATAATACCTTACTTTTTAAGTCAATGAATTAGAAGGATGTCATAGTAATTATACTTTGCCTCAGTAACTGTAGTAAAATCAGGATAATAAAGTCATGTAGACAGCTAACAAAATGCTAGCTTATAGCTTTGTGTTGCATTGTCATGCAGGATAACACCAGCCTTATTTTATTTTACTAGTTTTCTTGACAATTTTTAAAAACCATTAAGTTTTTATCATCTCTCATATTAATACCAACGCTTGGTGGGTTCAACAGAGCAATACTCTAACATTATTACATAAAATAGGCTAATCAATTATGAATACTCAGTTTAGGCTAAATGAATTAAATTTAAGTATTAGACTTAGTCCTATAAGATTAAAGTATGCGACACGGACACCAAATTGGCTAGGTTAAAAAACAATGAGGTTCTCCCAGTGTTCTTTTTTCTTATCCGTTTCAAAATTTAATGCGGTTGAACCTCAATCTGTTATCCGCGTACTATAAATAACACAAAACATCTACTTTTTGAAATCCTACTAAATTAATCAATCTAAAACAAAAAAATGATGGATTTATCGAGAACTGCCATAAAAACAACCAATTCTAACCTAATGGATTACTTTTTTGGATTCGACAACAATTAAATCGTTTACCATTCAGAAAGATGGGGAAGAAAAAGGTAAGAAATCGAAACTGATTTCAGTTTTTTTTCTTCCACCAGGATAATTTTTATCCCTTTACATTAGATGACCTAATCGACAAGTATTCTTTTAAAAAACATTAGAACAATCCACAAAAAGATCACTCATTTACAAGAACTTTGGTTAACATCTAGCACAGCTAATGATATTTGACTTTTAAAAGAGTTTTGGCTTAAATTAAGTTTTCTTGTACAAGTGAGTTCATGTTACCGCTAAACTCAAATCTGTATGCACCATATGACTTTAACATCTAGCATGTTCGATGGTCTACAACCATAAAATTTTATAGTGGAATGAGTTGCGTTTTCCTTTTTTACTTTATTTTTTAAAGGAGAATGGGAAATAATTCTTTTTATAAAATTGATAAATCCAAATTAAAAACATTTGCAAGAGAATCTAAACACATATTAAGAGTTAATTCTCAATTGAAGTGCACTTGGTAAGTTGATATATAAATATTAAAAAATCTCTACTCCTGAATACCCTAAAATGAGCTCGAGATGCTCACATACCTTTTTTTGTTCTTCTATATAACTAAGATAGTTTGAATACCATATAAACCTGCAGTGATGTCAAATGATACCAAAAGTCGAATTGATTCGCCAATTTCTCTTTCAAAACACCAAACCCGGTATTACTAATGGAACGATGATATCCTCGTCATTTCTTATCTTTTTTACAAAGGTTATTTCTTGATATAAAGATTTATCTAAACTTCTTTTTCCTCAAATGTATTATCAATCGTTTATTTCATCGTAACAAATTCAAACCTCCATGGCGTTGGCTATTTGTTTGGATTAAAAACTTTTTTGCTTTTTCCCTTAGAATTCTTGGACTCAATTTTTGTGTCGATTGATAAACATCATTTTATGTTTTATTTTTCACTCTTTATCATAATTTTATTTTTTCTCATAAAATGAGTGATATGTTTAAAAAGGGTGATCTCGATGAGCCTCCCAAAGTGATGTATTGTTGCATATGTTAAAAAAATATGATTTCCATTAATCCCTACATGATATTCTGAATGGTTTATAATAAAAAACTGATAGGTCTATAATAACCAATTTAACTCTGAATATTGGTTTTGAGAAATTTCGCCATTCACAAACATTTCGATTATGGAAGTAATAAATTAAGGTAGATGATTAAGAAAATAAAAGATATTATGTTAACGACCAAAGCATTTATGATATTGCCGAAAAAAAAAGATAATTAAATATGCAATTTATGTTTTAATTTGGGTACCCTTGAAAACCCGGATGCACATTTTTTCCCACTTGTCATTGGTTATTCATTCGATTAGGGTTTAGTTATTATTTTTTTACTTTAAACTTGCTTACTTATTGAAAACATGAGAGATGATAGCAACTTAGTGGTATTTAAAAGATTGATAAAAAACTAGTAAAGTGAAATGATCATATGAGATTGGAGAATGTGCATCCCGGTTTTTAGGGGTGCATAAATTTGCAATGTTTTCTAAGTCTTAGTTATATCTATTACTTGTTTTTCTTTAATATTTTAAATTATTTTTATTTGTCTAATTTTAACTTGTTATATATGTTCTTGTTCAGGAATTGTTTTACCTTTTACTTCGATATTTGTTTTGTCTTTATCATGTTAATGTACGCTTTTTATTTTTATGATAAATTTTAATTTGTTATTTTGGATATTTAGTTGTTTACATTGAAATCAAGTATTTCTTTTCTTGCTGCTGACATGTCAACATAATACATAATTTCGTCAAAAGTATAGAAAGAGGTTGGAATGGAAAAACCATTCCATGCTTTTTGTTCCTCATTAATGGCGTCCATCCTTGTTGATGAATATAGATGAGATAATTCTTTTAATATCCTCAGTCTTTTCTGTAATTATATTTACTTAAACTTAAGAACACAATATAAACAATTGGTTGAGTAAGAAAATAGAAAAATTTATATCATAATCACCACTAGAACGACCACTGGTGGAGTTCTTTCAACTAGTGGTTGACTTCATCTCTTCTCCAGTTTTGTTAGATGTTGAATCATCAGTTATGGCTTTCGGGGAATTTTCTAATGTTGTATGAATTTGATAGTACTGTTAGAAAATGTTACCTGAGTTATAATTTTTGTAAATCTAGGAAGATACTCATGATTGAGATAAGTAAGAGCCAAAGTGAAAAACAATTTGAACAACATGGTATATCTAAGCAACTTCCCAGCTCCAATCCAACACCAAAATGTATCTGCGTAGAATCCGCAAGAATTGATAACTGATTCTTTTAGTGTCACTGGTTTTAAGCTTTATAAAATTCAATTGGGAAAATTTCTTCATTGAGAATCTATTTAAAACTCAAATGCTTATTTTATTCCATTGATCCTCATAAACTCGTTTGCAAGTGCTGCACTCGTCCCATACATTAAGGGAGATATTCAGTATCTCCAGATCCATTATTTTTCACATTATGTGTAGCACAGAAAGTCGAATATCCATAGCAGGCCAGATAAAAAGATCAACAAAGAAAACAAAAGAGATGTTAAGTATTTAAATAGATTTCGAGTAATTACTTTGAGACATTTGGAAACCCCGAAGGGCCAATAGAATGAGAATTACAGATGATCCATAATGTTTGCAACTATCATATTTCTCCCTACTATTATAACTGATCGGAATTTTTCAACAACCATTGGTTGATAAACATTAGTAGAAAGAACTTCACAAGCAACCTGCCGAAAGAAAATTTGGATATTCATTTTGACGAATTACAAAATGTGGAAGGCATGTCAAGAAACTTATTTTACAAATATAATACCTTTCGAATTAGGATCAAGCCCAATGGTATAGTAATTTATAAACGCCCAAGCACCAATTTCTATCAATGTGATTAGGAATTTTGAGGATCCATGTAGGAAGAGAATATGCCCATGGAATATAAAAGGGAACGTCACTTTGCTTGTAAAAATAAGAAACTTATCATGTCATTGCAAGCTCCGAAAATCCATTAAACATAATCACCATGAGGGTGAAAAGCAGAGCTTTTATATGAATCCCACTATCGATAATATTATCTCGTTCCATTTCAGTACGCATAAAGAGTACCATCGTAATAATGCAATGAAGATAATCTGAAACAACTTGAAAATATAAACAAAGGAATTCCTTTTCATTAACAAGTATTCTCATGATGCACAAGCTTTTAAAATCTCAGTCTTGCTAACTCCATATTTCTCAGTAGTTGAAGCAGCTGAATGGATCTTCGACTTGTTGAATGGAGTCGCAAGTTCTTCTCCTAATTTTCGACCAATATGCACCGACTGAAAAGCCTGGGTTAAATCACTGGCTGACGAAAGAGTAAGGCTCGTCTCTACGAGCTCAATACTGTGGCTGATCTTTCTTTGATATTACGTGTAAAGCAACGGAAGCGAGGGTTTACAAAAATAATTCAACATGAAATATCTAAGTAAACAAATAAGTAAAAAATAGGTAAGGAAGAATTCACCTCTTGCAAGAAATCCGCAACTCATTTCCTTTCCAGACATCTGAATCCTATAGACACAAAAAACTGAAGCACATGTTCCCGTGGACCTCGATAAACGATTTTCCCATCAGACGAGAATAATGTCATTGAAGAGATATTAAGTTTCTGGTGCTAGTTGAAAAAGAGATATCACATCTGTAGCATTCATGATATGAATGGTCTGTCTAAGTGAACTCATAATATGAAACATCGTTGAACTGTCTAGACCTGTAGATATCTCATCTATGAACAGCGCTCTTGCCGGTCTACTTGATATACAATATAAGTTCGAAACCAAACCAACTATGGGATCAAACCAAGTATTTGATTAACATATAGAGCAATTACTTTATTATAACTAACACAATAATTATAATGCAGAAAGTAAAGTAAAAGCACATAATACTATTTTGTTAAAGAGGAAACCGCAAATGCAGAAAAACCCCGGGACCTAGTCCAGTGTTGGATACACTCAAAATTTAGCCGCTATACAAAGACTAATACCAATTTCATATAGTTGAGACCAAGTAAACCAACTCCAAGTTACCTAGCTAGTTCCTTCAGTATCCCTACGCCTACTACCAATCTGATCAATGCATGTGAATCCTAAGATAGAGTTTACTATCTTAAGTTGCTTCACCCACTGTGAAGACTTCTAGCACTCAACTCCTTTGGATCGCATTCCGAAACATTAAAGAAATAATATATATTCGGTAACCGCTATATCAATATCAAGAACTAAATCAGAGATATAATATTGAGTCATACAAAGGATTTTTCGTTTAAAAGATTAAATTCATTTCTTTCGATTTAGATCAACCAATATCTTGATTATCGAGATAATCAAATCTTATTTTACAACCTATCAGATTCGGATCCTGAAAAGAACCACCAAATGATAGATTGTCGATCTACACAATAATTTATAAGATGTCTATCAAGGATAAACAAATATTGGATTCATGTAAATTAAGTGTGAACGAAGTATAATAACAAAGATCAGAATACTTAGACGTTGTGCACTTGCAGTATTTTATTGTAGGTTTCCGAGCCTACCAAGTTTTTGGCGTGATAAGATTCTGGGAGAACCTTATGTGTGATAACAACAATCGCACGGCGTCTAACTAGTAGACAGAGGCAGGTACGGCTCGTTCCCACGAGGAGCGGTGAAAATACTGTAATCAATAATTCTGGTCGACTAACCAGAGACCATAGATTTTGTTTTTGGATTTTTGAAAGAATTAAGGAATTACAAGAATGAAAACAAAAACTCAACTAAACTAAAATAAATACGGTAAGAGAGAGCGCCAGTAACCAGGGTCAATGGATTCCACTACTATTTCTCATTGAGTACTGAAAAGAATTCGAATTCCAAATATACGTCTATATCTTTGTTCAATTGCAACACCTATTATTGGTATAACTTTATCTAATATGACTTGCATCTCCTAAGCATAACCCATCGAAGTATTCCAAGCATGGGCTATCAAATTATAATGACAAGAAAACTATTGAAAGATAATTCGTAGGTTCACAATTGTTATTTGCCCCGTCTAAGCATAACCCATCAAATGATTTAACCTAAGCATGGATTAAATACTATAACAAATTGAATTGCAAAACTATCACATTTATGCATTTAGGCTTTTGTAGTACAAAGCCAGCGAGACAACAACACATATTCTTTATAAAATCAATAAACCATGATTATTGGATTTCGAAAATCAATTCGCATAGCCTAATACCAAATTAATTCGATATTTTTTTCATAATGATCTATGCTTAAAAGTAGTTTTCTCCGTAAACCCTAGTTATAAAACAATCTAACAACACATAACTATGAGTTTCTTAAAACCCACAAAAACAAATAACGAAAGAAAGAAGATTAAACCAATGGGGTGTCTTCGTCGTCTCTTGTTCTTAAGCTCTGAACAACTCAGCGGCCGCCGACCCTCTCTCCCTCTCCGTCTGTCACCCACAGAGAGAAACCAAAAAGCTTTTGTTTCTGTTCATCTCTATATAGGTCCCGCGAATAATGTAATTGAACCTAGTGATCTGCTAAGCCCAGTCCAATGAACATGGCCCAAATCCCCCTCTAGCCACTGCCAAAGTCCTACCACTTCAACAGCTTCTATTATGTCCATTTTCTCGCCTTCAGCTAGATTCCTTTTCGCCCACAGCTCAATGAGTTTCCTTTCTGTTCTTTCCTGCACCAGTAGCAACAGTCCAACCACCGACTACACAACACATCTCGGCTCTACCGGTAACTACATCTTTCAGTTACAAACAAGCCATCAAGAACAGTCCATATGATTCATCTTGTTCCCAGTATTCTCCTCAACCATCAGCTGCAACCGAATTCCGTTTCTGAACCATCTCAGTCTCGAAACACAACGCCACTTTCCATTTCTCTTTCGGAATCAATCATCTCATTGCTGTCTGAACCTTTGAGAACCGTCTCCACCATCGTTCTCTTCCAACTCTACTTCACCAAGAAAACTATTTCCATGTTCTTCTCATAGTCGTCCTTTCTCTTCTGACCCTCTCACTAACTTCAACTGCCAATGGATATGATATCACAGCACATGTCTTCATTATTGCTCACGATCGACAGATTCCATGATCATCATCACCATCCAACGATGTCAGCATCATCTTAAATCCAACTTCATCCATCTAACTTCATTCAAATCAGCCAACTCCCGTAACCCATCTGTAACCCATCTTCTCAGCGTATATACCTTCTCCGTTCACTGGCTGTTTCTGTAGGGAACTCGAGAGAATCACCACCCTTCATTGGGAACTTTCAGTAAAAACCATTCATGCCTGAATTCGGTCACCACTAACTTCAATCTTCCATGTCCAATCGTACACAGCAAACCCAATTCAACGGCATAATCAACACTAGATTGAGGATATAAATCCATCACTTCATTGTCTCACTGCTGGCCAACAAAACCCATTTCAAATCTTCTCTCAAGACTCTAACATCCATCCACATTCAAATAAAGTGTTGCTCTAGAAGTCATCGAACCAATCGCCGAGGGTGATAACTCTGGGTCATTCCCTTTGATAAGAACATCTCCAGCTTGACAGAGAACCCAAAGTTCATCTCTTGCTGATAAGAAATGAGATAGTGGAAAATACCACTGACAGACGCGGTGGAGAATAGGACACGGGCTCTCTTTATTCATCCGGTTCAAGTGGCACCAGGTGCTCCTGAAACAACATATGCCCCCTTTGGCCCATTAAGTGAGATCCGTGAACTAGCTTCACTGGTGGCTGGTGCTGATGTATAGAAATACCAAGCCACCCACTGCTTTTGGCAGTCTTTGTCGCAACACCGCCATTTAATCTCCAATTTAGCTATTTAGTTTTCGGTGTTTGGATTCGCCTGAACTTTCTATAAAAACAATGAAATAGTGTCATTAGCCAAAATATCGAGTCCTAGCTAATATAAATATGGGTATAAAATGTAGCACTTACGTGCTTATCAATACTAATCAGAAAATCTTCTTGTCTTTAAATCTCCAGTTTTCAATGTACCTGCACAAATTCCTTGTAATCGGTTATACATTTCTATACTTTTACATAAGAAGACACATACATAAAGCACATCTTTGGAAATGTCCTATGTGTTTTTTGGTGGTTTGAACTGATTAAGTGTAGGAACTGATTGATTCACTATCGTTTTAGTTTTATGTTGTGTTATTTTATTTAATCAACGAAGGTTTATTTTTCCTCGCGTTTTTAGGGGACACTCAAAAGGATTTAGGGGCCAACAATAAAACAAAAAAGGTCACTCAAAGGGAAAATGTAGCCAGTCCTTATCTCGCGTAATTCGTAATGGAAAAATTACCCTTATATATTCGGAGGATATGATAACATTTTTGTCCTCCGATTGCAATCGGAAGCCAAAATATTACCCAGACTTCCGATTGTAGTCGGTGCAGTATTAGAATGATTTCTGTTTCATTTTTTCCATTTCTTTTTCATTTTTGAGTTGTTAGAGTTATAGAGAAGAAGGTGAAGGAAAAAAGGGAAAACCCATTTTATCACTACAAAAATGGATGGATATGAAGAAGAAGGTGAGAATCACCGCGAAGAACAAAATGTTGAGGGTTCACGACCGTTTAGAGAAGACGATTTGGGGTATATGTTGAATGATCCAAACTTTTGTGGAGAGGAAAACCTAGACGACCCTTTCATGGAAGAAAATGGAGAATCGCCTGATATTGAAGCTAACGATGCATGTAAAACACAGGTATTGTGTTAAGAAACTCAAATACTCGATTTGTATGCGTTTGTGTGCTTTTGTAAACAAGAAAAACCGATTATTGCATGCATTGAATGCCATGAACTACCCAGATTCGGTAGATAATTTCTCGAATAAACTTACGAATATAACACACTGAGTACCAAATATGTATATTCGGTAGTTCCAAGATAGCAGTTTACTGCCGAATATGAGAAAAACCCCAAACTGGTTTTCCAAAAAAATCTACATTCGGTAGTTATGTAGAGTTATTTACCTCCGAATGGCCCCAAAAACGAATTCCTCAAAAAATTTCAAAACTCAGTATTCTTATCCTTTACAAGCGGTAATAGTTTAACATTATTTGACTGCCGAATATAACAGTGGCCTCAAAATAAAATTTCCGAAAACTTGAAAATCGGATGTTTATCGATTAAAGTTATCTCCCGGTTATTTATATTCGGCTGTTTTACTATATATTTTAGATTCCGATTATATCATTTTTTGCACTCAGTAAACTGTGTACATTCATTTGCATAAATCGGGTGTTTTGGGTAGCCGATAGGATTCCGAATATAGTATATTCGGCAGTTTGACTTATTTAATAACCTCCGATTATTGTATAATAATTTGTTGCTTTCATATGCAGGCCGTTGAAGAGTTTGTTGATGATTTTTGTTTGAGGCCCGACACTTCCCTATACTATGCAAACGAATTGGTATACTCATTACTACTTTCTTTTTTTCAAAATTTATATGTTAAATGGTTATGCTTATTAGATTTGTTTTGTTTTATGCACGTTTAGACATTTGGAAGTAAGAAGGAGGCAAAGGAATGGCTTATGAACAAGGCAAAAGATAACATGTGTGTGGTAGTTCAAAATAATCATGTTAGTGACACTCGATTTGAAATAATTTGTGAGCGAGGTGGGACGCGAAAGAGTCACGAGGAAAAGAATAGTAAGTACGTACGGAAGACGAATAGGAAATACCGAAGCAATACCAAGAAGATAGGATGCCCATTTAAGATTGTCTTCTATAAGCCCGATGGTATTAAAGGTAAAGAGTATAAAATGTATAAAGTTGATAACGGTTATCACAACCATGATGATCCGTTGGATTTAATTGGACATGTAATGGTTGCCAAGTTAAAACCACATCAAATGCATACGTTGAGGTCTATGCGGATCCAAAAAGCGAGTGCGATCTTAAGTAAAATAAAGGCGGACGACCCCGACAACTTGTCTTCTTTGTCTACAATTAAGTCGGCCCTAGCTACGATCAAAAGGACTGAATGGGATGGTAGAACGGTCACACAACAATCAGAGTGGTTAGCGGAGTTACACGGCTACACCTTGAGAAGGGAAGAAAATGATGGTATAGTGGTTCGTATTTTCTTGGCACATCCCGAAATGATCCAATTGGCTCAATGCTTTCATCAAATTTTGTTGATATATGCCACTTATAAGACAAACAAGTATAACATGCCGTTGTTGAACATTGCTTTCCATACTTCGGACAAAAACACGTTTACCATTGCATGGGGTTTAATGGATCATGAGAACAATGTGAGTTTCATTTGGATGTTGGAGACGTTGAGGTCCATTTATAACGGTGATAATTTTCCAAGGGTTATTGTAACGGATAACGATCAAGCCTTAATGCATGCAATAGCGGTAGTGTTTCCGGAAGCCCAAAACTTGCAATGTACGTGGCATATTCAATGCAATCTCAAAACCAATTGCCATCATCATTTCCAAGCTAAAAGACCAAGGAAGGGTACCAAGAGGTCAAAGGAAGAGGATGACCGCATTAGTAAATTAACCGAGAGGGGTTACCCTCCTTATATAGATTAGAGTTCCAACGACTCTAATATTTGAAAATATGGTCGTTGAGGTTTCGTATCAATGATGCACCACAATCGGTTGCTAACGACACATGTATTCCCTCCGAACAAGACATTCGGTAGCGAAATTAAATTTTTATCTACCGATTAAGTTGGTATTTCTAAAAATGACTATATTATTCGGAGGATTTTTTTTTTTGTAAAGTCCCGAATGTACGATGGCCCAAAAATCAGAATTTGGGAAAAACTGATACTTTTCAAGTTTTGAACTTGTAATAATCGGAAGTTAACTTAGTTACCCGAACTTCCGAATATGGGTTGTCTAACCTTCTATATTGGCCCTTGGAACCACCTAGAGCCATGGGATGGTTTGTTTTGAACTTGTAATATTCGGTGGATAATTTTTTTTTGTAAAGTTCCGAATGTACGATGGCCCAAAAATCAGAATTTGGGAAAAACTGATACTTTTCAAATTTTGAACTTGAAATAATCGGAAGTTAAGTTAGTTACCCGAACTTCCGAATATGGGTTGTCTAACCTTCTATATTGGCCCTTGGAACCACCTAGAGTCATGGCATGGTTTGTTTTGAACTTGTAATATTCGGAGGATAATTTTTTTTTGTAAAGTCCCGAATGTACGATGGCCCAAAAATCAGAATTTAGGAAAAACTGATACTTTTCAAATTTTGAACTTGAAATAATCGGAAGTTAACTTAGTTACCCGAACTTCCGAATATGGGTTGTCTAACCTTCTATATTGGCCTTTGAACCACCTAGATCCATGGCATGGTTTGTTTTAAAATTGTAATATTCGGAGGATAATTTTTTTTTGTAAAGTCCCGAATGTACGATGGCCCAAAAATCAGAATTTGGGAAAAACTGATACTTTTCAAAATAATCGGAAGTTAACTTAGTTACCCAAACTTCCGAATATGGGTTGTCTAACAACACAAATCATTGTCATTTGAACTTGTCTAACTTAGTTACCCAAACTTCCGAATGTACAACACAAATCATTGTCATTTATCTGCTCTTCTTTACTTTACGACCGTGACTACCTCCCAGTCCTGCACGACCACGAGTTTGAGCACCTTCAGTTGGAGCACCTTCAGCGCTCGATGAAGCTCGAGTTCTTTTACCCGTCTTTGATACTGCCACCTTGGGCGGATGCCTCTTCGTGACTTTCTACCCAAACTGGGCAGCATCATCTTCGTTATCCATATTATCAACTAGATCTCTAGACTCTTTGATCTTCTCAGCTGGCATGGGATCTCCGCTCTTCAGGCATGCAGTTAACATTTTGGAAACACGCTTGAACCTATTCCTGTTTTTTATACGTAATGACATAACATCAAATGGTAATTACCTAAGATTTATAGGAATAATATAAAATGAACAAAAATATAAGAACACGCACCAGTCTATCATAACCAGCTGGTTTGTCTTTGATGATACAATTATAACTTGAACCCGCCGCAGTAGTGTTGGATTTGATTTCACGGATAACCAAAGGATGTGATACCTTGTTATACCAACTCATATAGTCTGGAGAATTTTCATCACCTCGGGTGGTTCGTCTACCAGTGTCGATAATGAAGTCATTCATCTTATCCCAGTTATCAAGAACAGTAGGTGGGCCTGTGTGAACAATCGTGAGATTATCACCACTAGAAGAGCACAACTCCAACTCCAATTTGTAGTAATCCCCCGTTTTCTCCACAGGTTGATGTTGTATATACCCGTGTTGTCGCATCACCCTAGAGGGGTTATACATCACATATCCTGTGGGGTGCCACAATGGTCCAAAATAAAGGGACAAGTCCGACCGAACATTTATATGCACTGGCTCGATCTTCCTTGTATGGATCAAAGCATACGTCCGAGGCCTTCAATTGGTCCAAAATCTCCCTCATGCGAATCAACTGCTGCTCTTTTGTCCTAGAACGGTTGTCTTCAAATATATACTTTTTTCCTCTAGGAGTATCTTTGCACCACCCCGGGTTCTCTCCGGCCAACTTCAGGATAAGGAAGTGGTCATAGATCCATGCCTATATACATAAGAAACCAAGTTTTAGTAAATAGATTGTGTATATTCGGTAGTAATTTCCAAACATTATTTCCGATTATACATAATCGAAAATAAAACTGAGTACCTATCCACCGAATACCAAACATGCGGAAATAGATATGGATCATTTCCTAACGAATATGCGTCATTTGGAGTTCAGTAACCTATAGTTTTTCTGGCCTGTATATTCGGTAGTAATATCAAAAGAATATTTCCGATTATATATAATCAGAAATAAAACTAAGTACCTAGCCACCGAATAACCATTATTCGGAAAAAGATATGGATCATTTCCTACCGAATATGTGTCATTTGGAGTTCAGTAACCTATAGTTTTTCTGGCCTGTATATTCGGTTCTAATATCAAAAGAATATTTCCGATTATATATAATCGGAAAACAAATTAAGTACCTATCCACCGAATAACCAACATTCGGAAAAAGAGATGGACCATTTCCTACCGAATATGCGTCATTTGGAGTTATGAATATGCATCATATGTATTGTCTATCGAATAACTATAGAGTGAGTTATAGAGTTAAAGAAAAAACCTGCAATAGAGCCATGTTCCCGGCAACTTGGCAGGTTCCTAGCCTCGAAGCCTTTCTCAACTCTTCCATCAAGAATGCTAGGCATGCCGTGCCCCAAGAATAGTCACCGACTTCATGGAGAGGATCCAAAAGTTGTATAAGGTTGGCGTCGATCCGGTTGCCAGAAGTATTGGGGAATATGACACATCCCAATACACAAAGGAGATATGCGGTGGCAGCGTGGTTCACTTGCTCATCATTTAATGTTCCATTCTTTTCCTTCTCCAAGGTGCCTCGGAACATATTCATCAAAGCTGTAATATTGATCTGTCTTGTTCTGTAACTTGCATGCCTCCTAAACTCTGCTGTTGTTGTCTCTTCACCGGATAAAGGACACACAAGCATTTTTGTTGGTGCGGCGGTAGGTATGAGTAGACGGACCGCATCTTGATGATCCTATTAAAGTACATAAAAAAATCCTTAATACAAATATTACAATATAACACATAGACAATACATTAATAAAAAATAGTAATTTTATTACCTCGGTTTCGTATATTTCTCTGGCCCATGAGTCTTTGTATCCAAATAGCAATTTTTCTCCATCCGCTGGTAGCCCAAGGATTGTGCCTGCTGGAATACCCTTCTTCTTCAAGTGCTGAGGGACAAGATGTGATGCTTTCTTAGCAATATCCTTCTTTACACCATCTTTTCCTTTTTTACCTTTTTGGTACCACTTGGTTGTCCTTCTTCTTCTACTCTTGGCACTGGATCAACTGGTTCAATTTCATGGTGGGGTGTAACTTGTGGAGCAGTTGGTTCTGCACTTTGTTGAGCGGCTTTTTCAACACTTGGTTGCACCCCTTGTTCACTGCCTTGTTGTTCTACACTTTGTTCAGCACTTGGTTGCACTCCTTGTTGACTGCTTTGTTCTTGTAAGCTTTGTTGAGCACTTGAATTATCTTTGGCACTCCTTTCCATCCTAGCACTAGCTGTCACTTTCTTCCTCCTTTCTCGACTTTGTCTAAACAACAAAGAAAGGAACAATATTTACAAACTATACAATCGGGAGACAAAGTATGGAAATATAACCCGAATGTACACATTCAGACGTAAAAAGAAACATACTGTTCCCGAATACAAAACAATCGAAATCTAACTAAACATATTTACAACCGAATATGCATCAATTGGAGTTCAGAAGCTCTAAATTTTTCATCCTGCACAATCAGAAGCAAAAGTACAAAACTATAACCCGAATAAACAAATTCGGAAGTAAGAAGACACATATTTTTCCCGAATGAAAAACAATCGGAATATAACTAAACATGTTTACAACCGAATATTCATCAACTGGAGTTCAGAAACTCTAAAATTTTATCCTACACAATCGGAGGTATAACACATTATATAGTCTTCCGAATAAATACTGGCCCCAAAATGGGATTTTTCATATATCAGAAATTTTGAGATTTTTTCAATATATATATATATATATATATATATATATATTTGGTAGTGAGTGCACTTCTGAATACTGTGTGTCTACTTAAATATATTCGGGATCCAAAAAATTCATTAAACTACCGATTATTACCAGTTTGTATCCAGGAAGATATGGCCAACAGTATTCGGCCGATAATAATCAAATATTTCTCCCGAATACTGTCGATGTTCTTGAGAAATGAAGAACACGACTACATTCGGAAGTAAATAAGCATGAATATCGCCCGAATCTGGATAAATAACCGAAAACCCTAGAATTTTTTTTTATCGATTCGTCGAATTAAAGCGAAATAAACCCCAAAAATGATAGATTCTTACCTAATTGGGGCCATTTGAAGTTGACGAAGTGTTTGACTATCGGAATCGCCACCACCGACTACATCGACGGGTACTTCTTCTTCACTTTCTTCGCGTTCTTCTTCATTTGCAGCAAGAATTTCTTTATTTCTTGCTAAAATCCCAATCTTTGGATCGATACCCCGAGCAACGTTTTTGGCTCTAGGTCTGTGGGTTTCATTTCCCTTATCCATTGTTTTATAAACGAATCGACGATGTTTTGATTTTACGATTCGCGGGGATGTTTCGGTTGAACACAAGAATGAGGGAACATTTTTTTTTCTTCCACAATCGGAAGATAATATGAAACTGGAAGAAGAAGAGTTGAAATGAGTAGAATTTTTTTTGATTTGGTTTTTATACAATTTTACCAGAAGGGCATTTATGTAACTTCAATATCATATAGGGTACCCCTTAACTAGAGTCTTTGGCTGGGTATAAATTGATGGCCCCTAAATCCTTTCGGGTGGCCCCTAAAAACGCGAGTTTATTTTTATTTGGACCATTAATATCGTAATTAAATTTGAACTCTCTTATTTTAAAATGAACTACATTAGATTAAAGCAAACTACATTGGATTAAAACTCTCTAATCTACATTTGATTAGAGCAAACTACTTTGGATTAAAACTAATTTATCATTCTATTTAAACTAAGTTATAAAATACGTTCATTATCGTTCTCATTCAGTGGCCTGGTGGTGGAGCATCTAGGCTACAGAAGGGATTGTACCTATGGGGTCTTCTAAGAATGTTGAAACAAGCTTCGTGAATGAAAGGTTTGTCATTATATGACTTCCACGTCGATAAAGTTCTTTGTATCAGTTCAGCTTCGGTTTCATTGTTCTTTATATTGAGGTTAGGATGCACTACCATTCCTAAAAATTGATTGACACCGTGACTTATTACTTGAAAATGGCGGGATAATCCATGAGCATCACACCTCATCTTGTTTTCTGTTTTTTCTGCGAACATTGTAAAAATATTCTTCCACATACCGGACGACATATTTTGATGACCATATACACTTTATCTTGTTTTAAAAACATAAGCTCTACAAAGAGCTAAATCCTCTTCTTGAGTAAACTTAGAACCACAAACTCTAGCTCTGGGAGGTATTAGTTAGAGATTAAATATAAATGGATGAGAAACTATATGAAATTTTGGGTGAAAAAGGTGTGATTTTGGAGTTGAAATCGATTGAATTTATAAGGAGTGAGATTATGGTCGTTGGATGAACATAGCCAACCCACTGATACAAAATCGATTGTCTCAATATAAGACGAAGCGCGTCTTAACAAGAGACGCGGCTCGTCCTATACTGCAATGACCGTCTTAAACTGAACCATTCATTTCTTGTTGAGACGCTCGGCTCAATCTGAGACGGGATGAGTAAACTGCCAAATTCAAGCGTTTGCCCATCAATTTCCTTGGTTTCTTTACCCTATTGTGGGGTGGGAGTGGGAAAAGTTGCTCATTTTCCAGTCCCATTGTCTTTACCCTAAAGCCCCCATTTTATCTACCCTCATAGAAGTTACAGTTCTTTTTCTACATTATAGAGAGTCACAAAAGCAAATACCATAGTGATTTTTACCTTGTTTTTAGACCATCTTCAGTGAGGGATTTGCACTCTTAAATTGCAGAAACGCCATCTCTTATGATGTTGGGAATTCCTCTAAACCCATTTTCCCTACCCGTATACAAACAATTTGGTAAGAAAATGGGCGAATAAGGAAAGTGATATGAGATATATATCAAGCACGACATTCTTTAAGTATGGATAAAGAAATAAAAATACTCTTTATATTGATTTGTTTTTCCATCGCTATTCAGATCATGGATCGGTATTTATTATACCGACTGGGTCCACATTTGTTTTTCCATCGTTATTCAAAACATGGATCGATTAGCTTTACAACCGTCCAACAAACCAGAACTAGAGGAAATGATTCTCGTTAAACTGTTTCCGATCATGAACAAATAACACGATCGTGCAACATCCAACCAATCGTAGTTGTAACTCCATAAGACACCGTGATTCCTTACTGCTTTACACGTCGATTTTGTTCGTTGCCACATCTGATTTTAAGGGAATTCCCCCTTTTCTCGCTGGACATCGTCTTAGTCACGGTCACGCGACATCGTCACATCGATCCCTGGTAGCAGCGTTTTAACCTTTTTATTTTTTTCATTATTCTTTCTTACACACAAATACCCTGGAGGATGACTAGGAGGATTAAAGTTTTTGTTATCTTCTTTTTCTACGTCTTCATAAATGTCTGCTTCTTCTTCTTCTTCACTTCCTCTTCACACCACACCAAATTTTAATCCCTCCCATTCATCTAAATCAACCAAAATCAAGCAAATTCAAAGCTTCAAACCAACCCACAAACTCCATGAACAAAAGCAGGTTGAATCTAAATCATACTTTCACCAAATCTCATCACTATGTAAACAAAGTCAAATTAAAGAAGCCATTACTCTCCTCACTGAAATGGACTTCAAAAATGTTCAAATTGGTCCAGAAATCTATGGATAAATTCTCCAGGGTTGTGTTTATGAGCGTGCACTCTCCACAGGTCAACAAATCCATGCTAGAATTCTTAAAACTGGTGGGTTTTACTCTAAAAATGAATATATTGAGACGAAGTTGGTAATTTTCTATGCAAAATGTGATCTTCTGAATGTTGCAAATCAACTTTTTCACAAACTTGAGAAAAAGAATGTTTTCTCTTGGGCTGCTATAATTGGATTATGTTGTAGAATGGGTTCTAATGAGAAGGCTTTAATGGGGTTTAATGAAATGCATGAAAATGGGTTTCTTCCTGATAATTTTGTTTTACCCAATGCTTTAAAAGCTTGTTCTACTTTACAGATGGTTGGATTTGGGAAAGGGGTTCATGGTTATGCTTTGAAAATGGGTTATAACTCTTGTGTATTTGTTTCAAGTAGTCTTGTTGATATGTATGGTAAATGTGGTTTGCTAGATGATGCAAACAAGGTGTTTGATGAAATAGTTGATAGAAATGTAGTTACGTGGAATTCGATGATTTTTAGTTATGCTCAGAATGGGATGGACGAGGAAGCTCTGAAGGTGTTTTATTGTATGAGAATGGTGGATGTTGAACCTACTAGAGTTACAGTTGCTAGCTTTCTTTCCGCAGCTGCTAATGTGGATGCTGTTGATGAGGGTAGGCAAGGTCATGCAATAGCCATTTTAAGCGGTTTAGAGTTGGATAGTATCTTGGGAAGTTCTATTATTAACTTCTATTCAAAAATTGGTTTTATTGAAGATGCAGAGCTTGTATTTAGTAATATGGTCGAAAAAGATGTGGTGACGTGGAATTTGCTCATATCTGGTTATGTTCAACAAGGGAAGATCGAGGATGCTTTAGATTCATGCCGTCTAATGAGGTCAGAGAATTTTGGATTTGACTCGGTAACTCTAACAACCATATTGTCTGCATCTACTAAAATGAGAAATGTGGAGCTCGGTAAAGAGTGTCATGGTTACTGCATTAGAAATAACTTTGACTCTGATGTGGTGGTTGCAAATAGCATTATAGAGATGTATGGAAAATGTGAGAGTACTGGTAAGGCTAGACGAGTCTTTGAGAAAACAGTACAAAAGGATCTCACATTTTGGAATACGTTAATTGCTGCTTATGCCGAATCAGGTCTGAGCGGTGAGGCCTTGAAGCTGTTTTATCAGATGCAGTTAGAAGGTGTACCTCCAAATGTAGTTTCCTGGAACTCGGTGATTTTGGGATTCCTTAGAAATGCGCAAGTAACTGAAGCTGAAAACATCTTCTCAGAGATGCAATGTATGGAAATCCAACCTAATCTGATCACTTGGACTTCTCTCATATCTGGTTTGGCTCAAAATGGACACGGAGATAGGCCCATTCATTACTTTAAAGAGATGCAAATTCGTGGGCTACAACCTAATACTGTAAGCATCATTTCCTTGCTATCAGCTTGCATAAATGTATCATCATTAGAATTTGGCAAGGCTATTCATGGGTACATAATACGTCGTCAATTTTTCTCATCTCTTTCCATTTTAACCTCTCTTGTAGATATGTATGCAAAATGTGGGAATTTATACCTAGCCAGGAAGTTTTATAACATGGTTAATTACAAGGAGTTGCCTATTTACAATGCAATGATATCTGGGTATTCATTACATGGCCAAGCTGGGGAAGCTTTTGAAGTATTTAACCGGATGCAGAAAGAAAATATTGAACCAGATGAAATCACGTTCACTGGTCTCTTGTCAGCATGTGACCATACGGGGTTGGTAGAAAAAGGTTTGAAAGTGTTTAATGATATGATCTCTGAATACCGTATGAAGCCAAGTATGCACCACTACGGTTGTATGGTGAGTCTACTTTCTCGCTGTGGAAATTTAGAAGAAGCACTTAGATTTGTCCTCGAAATGCCACTTGAGCCTGATGCCCAGATATTAGGATCAATTCTTTCTGCATGTAAAGAACAAAACAAGATTGAGTTAGGAGAGTACTTGTCCCAATACTTATTCAAGTTGGAACCAGATAATTCGGGAAATTATGTTGCACTTTCAAACACTTATGCAGCGGCAGGAAGATGGGATGAAGTGTTGAAGCTGAGGAACATAATGAGAGAAAAAAAGAGAAAAAAAGCTAAGGAAAAAGCCAGGCTGCAGTTGGACTCAAATCGGAACAGAACTCCATGTGTTTGTTGCAGGCGATAAGTCACACTCGCAAACTAAGGTTATACATGAGACATTAGCTTGGTTAGAAAAGGAGATGAGGTTTATGCACCAGCTTAACATGTATGATTAATAACAATAAGATTCCGAGTTCTTAAGCAGATGTATGTCTGGCACCAAGTAAAAAAACGGATCCGGATCAGATGGAATTAGATGGCTAATTTGGCAATGTACCCATTCATGGTGATTTGGGAATTCAACCAGAGAAACAGGGAGAAAAAGTAGAAGGTAGAACTGCTGGATTATTGACCTGCAAGGCAGCGGTGGAATCACTTACAGACAGACAAGGGACAGCGCATGCTGAGATGCCCTTCACTCCACGGTTCCAACTTTCCTCCTCTTCAGGACAAGTAAGTTTTGCTCCATTTATCCTATATAAGTTTCGAGTTGCTTTAAAGAATGTAGACTTTAATATGTTTTGATATTAATTTTTTCCAGTCATTACACGAAAAGTTACCTAATGACGAATTTTGCATGCTATCCACTGCTTTGTTAGAGAACCTTGACCTCAGATATGAGAATTGGCCAACTTCCTAATCGTTTAGAAGTTAAGATGATAATTGTCTAGAGTTAAAAGTAAAAGTAAGCACTACTTGACTAGTTTTTGGGACGCTTGTGCCTTAAGTTATTGTTACAACTCCCGATAGGTTAGTTCTGTCTGTAACTAGTTTTTCCTGATCAAAGGATTGATTCAAGTAATCTCTAGTTAAAATTATAAACTTGAAGCCTTCCACACTTTTGTTTTTTTTGGAAATTTTGCATATATAAGTATAGAAGAAGAAAAACTTGATATAATTAGACCTAAGACCCCAACTCCTCTCTCGTTACATCTATTGATTTTAGATAATCTAGGGTTCTTTTTGAGACATGGGGTTTTCTGCAGAAATGGCGTTGAAATCTAGGCTTTTCTCTTTGGCGTTTTCCATAGCTAGGAAAAGGGATGAACTCGCAGTGCTTCGTGCAGAGCGTGTAAAGTTGAACAGTGTGTTTTCCACTGCTAGGAAATGGGATAAACTCGCAATTCTTCGTGCAGAAATGGAGCGTGAGCGTGTAAAGTTGAACAGTGCGTTTCCCACTCCTAGGAAATGGGATGAACTCGCAATTTTTCGTGCAGAAATGGAGCGTGTAAAGTTGAACAGAATTGTGAGTGAACCTCATTAATTTCTTAGTTTACCTTTCTGCCTTATTATTACTCCCTGTAGAAAAATATGATTGCTGAGAAATTTGTAATTGGGGCTACTTAATGGTTTTTGGTGATAGCAAATTCATTTATCATGTGCACAGCTGCAGCTAGAATGATCTGTTGGATTTTGGAAAAATATTATATGTTTGAATTGCTGAACTTCAGGGATAGGATGTAAAATTCTCCAAACCCGAACAGCGAATCTGGTTGCAAATGAAGTAGGGAATCTCTTAATACTTCAGTAGAACTGGTGTTTTACATTCAATTTCTCACAGATCAGTTACCGAGACTTGTATTCGTGTTAGGGTGATCTTAGACTCTTAGTTTTGCTACTACAGATAAAATTCATTTGAATTTTAAGATGTTCTTTCGCGAATATATTTCTTCATGCGTGCTTCAGTTCACATAGGTTGAGTGATCGGTATGGAGCAGGAGTACTGTAAGATTAGTGTTTGTTATCACGATCTTGAGCTCCACTCTAAAGTTAATCAATGTGTAAGAATAAGTAGGATATGTAGAGAAAATTAAAGTAGAGCTACTCGATATCAGTCCCAGTCCTAGTGAGCAGATTAGTTAACTCTGAATGAGCGAGAGGGAGCACTAAAGATGTTTCCATTCCAACAGCTACATGTCCTGGAATGTATTACCGAAAAGGAAAATTTTGACTCAGGAGATAGTTTCTACCCACGTGCACTACTTGGCCAATGCATACTTTTTCTTTGTAGATGTATGCATGGACTCACCTTAGCTGTGTCCCTGTTAACAGCTCCCACTGAGTAGTTGTGTTCGAAGAAAAATAAAAAAAGGGGCCGACTCCTGCAGTGGAAGTGTAAATAGTGTAAGACGCGACTCTCCTGCTCCCTGCATAAGAGCATCATCATGAACTGTAGAAATTTAAAAAATAGGAACGAAAACAACCTATCTTGCTGGAAATGTCTGTTAACAGTTGTATACTTAGATTTGCTTTCCTCCAAACCACTTCCTGAAAGAATACCTATCTATTTGTATGAACTTGTCTGTTTTTGTCAAAAATAAAAGATACTTGCCAATCTTTGTTTATGAAATTGAGCTTCTTGTTTGCAGGACTTAGATGCTAAAGTAGATTATAAGACATCTTATTTCAGGAGTGGTGACTGCAGTAGTTAGTGAAGTAATTTGGATGCCTGCCGTGTATATGCTCGGAAAGTTTCTTGATTATCGATTCCCCGTGGTAGAAAAAGAGAAAGAGAAGACTGGAAGAAGACATGGTATGGGCTCAAGTCACGCTGCTTAGCTAATGCTTCCTGTTAGAATGCTTCATTTTAAACTATAGGGTAAGTTCCTGTCATAGTCATTCTTAAATTTAAACTTACACCTTTCAGTTGAGACTTTTTATTCAGACTGCTCTTCATTTTCTTTTGAATCAAAATAAAAGAAACATCCAATAAAATCTCTTTATTAGTTGTTGAAATGCAATTGAATGCTTCTAACTAGGTTTTGCTACATAATTAGGATCTTATAAAGTTTTTAGAGCTTTGTAGGTTGTACTATAATATTTGTTGTAATCAAGGCTTTATGTTTCCACAGTTAATCTAACCATACACGATGTTGACATTAAGAAATTTGATTTCCTTCTTTTTCTTATGTTTAATTTTAATGGTGATTGATTGCCCATTCCTTTAAGGAATGCTTAGGACTAGGAGACATGCAACTTCTGTTTTGCTATATTTGATTGGCCAAGCACATAAGTACACTCGGGGAGTCTATTTATAAGATAAGATAAAGCGTAGCACTTTGCTGCTCTCCACTAGCATTTCTACCCTATGTGTGGATTTTTTTGGATAGTCTAGGGTTCTTTTTGAGATATATGGGGTTTTCTGCAGAAACGGCAGTGAAATCTAGGCAAACTCTAGGGCGTTTTCCACTGCTAGGAAATGGGATGAACTCCCAATCTTTGTGCAGAAATGGAGTGTGTATAGTCGAACAATGCGTTTTCCACTGCTAGGAAATGGGATGAACTCGCAATTCTTCGTGCAGAAATGGAGCATATAAAGTTGAACAATATTGTGAGTGTAACACGATTTATAACTCGTTAAGTCTTAGTCTACCTTTCTGCCTTATTATTACCCCCAGTAGGAAAATATGAAATGTTGCTGAGAAATTCGTATTTGGGGCTACTCAATGATTTTTGGTGACAGAAAATTCGTTTATTATGTGCACAACCGCAACTAGAATGATCTGTTGAAAATGGAGGAGGGCATCATTTAATACTTTAGGAGAACTGGTTATGGTTTAACTGGTGTTTTACCTTCCACGTGCACTTCTTGGCCAATGAATACTGTATAGGTGTATTCATGAAATTAGTGTGCAACTGAAGTGGACTCACCTAAACTGTATCCTGGGTGATCCTGTTTACAGCTCCGTCCCTGTGATAAGGATCAACAGGGGTACGAGGCTATAATTATCTCCCACTGAATAGTTGTGTTTAAATAAAGAATAATAAAAAAAGGGGGGCGGACTCCAGCAATGGAAGTATAGTTAGTGTGAGACGTTGCTTTCCTGCTCGTGGCTAATTTAGCTTAAGAGCATCATCATGAACTGAAACAAGGTTTTCTTAAATTGGTTCAGAGTTTGTAGAGAGAAGGTGATTTGTGCTCGCATTTTATAGTTGAGAAACATTCTACTTGTGTTGGCAAAACAGAGACTAGCCAGGACATTAATGATCAGTGGAAATGAAGGACCTGAAATGTGGTTGTTAACTCCTTTTTGGCTTGTCTGTTTCTAACCATAGATCCTTAATTTCCACCGATCATTAATGTCCTGACTCATCTCTGTTTAGCCAGAACAATTAGAATGTTGATCGAATCTCAACTATAAAATGCGAGCACAAATAACCTTCTCTCTACAAACTCTGAACCAATTTCAAGAAACCTTGTTTCTGATCAAAAAATCCCATTAAGTTAGCCATGAACAGAAACTTGAGATATTTTACATTCTTTTCACTACTGATGTCACTACTGAAATAAGATGTCTTATAACCTAATTTTTTTAAGTAGAAACGGAAACAACCCATCTCGCTGGAAATGTCTGTTAAACAGTTGTATACTTAGATCGGCTTTCCTCCAACCCACTTGCTAAATGAATATTTATCTACTTGTATGAACTTGTGAGTCTTTGTCACGCGTATAAAAAAAAAAAATACTTGCCAGTCTTTGTTTCTGAAATTGAGCTTCTTGTGTGCAGGACTTAAATGCTAAATTAGATTATAAGACATCTTATTTTAGGAGTAGTGACAGCGGTAGTTTCTGGAGTAATTTGTATATCTGTCGTGTATTTGTTCGATAAGTTTCTTGATTATCAATTCCCTGTGGTGGATGAGGAGACTGGAAGAAGACATGGTAAGGGCTCAAGATGTGGTGACGTGGAATTTGCTCATATCTGGTTATGTTCAACAAGGGAAGATCGAGGATGCTTTAGATTCATGCCATCTAATGAGGTCAGATAATTTTGGATTTGATTCGGTAACTCTAACCACCATAATGTCTGCATCTACTAAAGTAAGAAATGTGGAGCTTGGTAAAGAGTGACATGGTTACTGTATTAGAAATAACTTTGACTCTGATGTGGTGGTTGCAAATAGCATTATAAGGATGTATGGAAAATGCGAGAGTACTGATAAGGCTAGGCGAGTCTTCGAGGAAACAGTACAAAAGGATCTCACATTGTGGAATATGTTAATTGCTGCTTATGCCGAATCAGGTCTGAGCGGTGAGGCCTTGAAGCTGTTTTACCAGATGCAGTTAGAAGTTGTACCTCCAAATGAAGTTTCATGGAATGATTTTGGGATTCCTTAGAAATGGGCAAGTAACTGAAGCTGAAAACATCTTCTCAGAGATGCAATATACGGAGATCCAACCTAATCTGATAACTTGGACTTCTCTCATATCTGGTTTTGCTCAAAATGGACACGGAGATACGGCTATTCGTTATTTTAAGGAGATGCAAATTCGTGAGCTACAACCTAATACTATAAGCATCATCTCGTTGCTATCAGCTTGCATAAATATATATCATCATTAGAATTTGGCAAGGCCATTCATGGGTACATAACACGGGGTCAACTTTTCTCATCGCTTTCCTTTGTAACCTCTCTTGTAGATATGTATGCAAAAGGTGGGAATTTATACCTAGCAAGGAAGTTTTATGACATGGTTAATTACAAGGAGTTGCCTATTTGCAAAATGATATCTGGGTATTCATCTCATGGCCAATCTTGGGAAGCTTTTGAAGTATTTAACCGGATGCAGAATGAAAAAATTGAACCAGATGAAATCACGTTCACTGGTCTCTTGTCAGCATGTGACCATGCGGGGTTGGTAGAAAAAGGTTTGAAAGCGTTTAATGATATGATCTCTGAATACCGAATGAAGCCAAGTATGCACCACTACAGTTGTATGGTGAGTCTACTTTCTCGCTGTGGAAATTTAGATGAAGCACTTAGATTTGTCCTCGAAATGCCACTTGAGCCTGATGCCCAGATATTAGGATCAATTCTTTCTGCATGTAAAGAACAAAACAAGATTGAGTTAGGAGAGTACTTGTCCCAATACTTATTCAAGTTGGAACCAGATAATTCGGGAAATTATGTTGCACTTTCAAACACTTGTGCAGCGGCAGGAAGATGGGATGAAATGTTGTGGCTGAGGAACATAATGTGAGAAAAAAAGCCAAGGAAAAAGCCAGGCTGCAGTTGGACTCAAATAGGAACAGAACTCCATGTGTTTTTTGCAGGCGGTAAGTCACACTCGCAAACAAAGGTTATATATGAGACATTAGCTTGGTTAGAAAAGGAGATGAGGTTTATGCACCAGCTTAACATGTATGATTAATAACAATAAGGTTCCTGAGTTCTTAAGCAAATGTATATGTCTCGCACCAAGTAACAAAACGGATCCTAAGCAGTTGGAATTAGATGGCTAATTTGGCAATGTACCCATTCATGGTGATTTGGGAATTCAACCAGAGAAACAGTGGAAAAAAGTAGAAGGTAGAACTGCTAGATTATTGACCTGCAAGGCAGTCGTGGAGTCGCTTGGACAGCGCGTGCTGAGATACCCTTCACTCCACGGTTCCAACTTTCCTCTTCTTCAGGACAAGTATGTTTTGCTCCATTCATCCTATAAGTTTCGAGTTGCTTTAAAGAATGAAGATTTTAATATGTTTTGATATTAATTTTTTCCAGTCATTACACGAAAAGTTACCTAATGACGAACTTTGCATGCTATCCACTGCTCTATTGGAGAACCTTGACCTCAGATATGAGAATTGGCCAACTTCTTAATCGTTTAGATGATAATTGTCTAGAGTTAAAAGTAAAAGTAAGCAGTACTTGACTAATTTTTGGGACACCTGTGCCTTAAGTTATTGTTTTGGGATTATAAAAAACTGTACGAGGATCCCCTTGTGATCCGTTTTTAGGCATAGGTCCATCAGAATACCCTATTCCTAGATTCTAAATACCACTAAATTGCTCTCCAAGTAATTCTAGAAGTAGAGTTCTATTCTTAAAAGGAACAGTAGGACTTCTATTTCTAGAAGGTTACAAAAATAATGGAGTTTCCTAATCTGTGTATGACTAGTTTTAGCATAATCCTAAACCTATAAATAGGCACCTTGAATTCTACTTGCAAATTAAAGTGTAAACAAATTTAACCTATAATGGCGTTGAAATCTAAGCTTTTCTCTTGGGCGTTTTCCATTGTTAGGAAAAGGGATAAACTCGCAATTCTTGGTGCAAAAACTGATTGTGAGCGTGTGAAGTTGATCCGTGTGTTTCCCACTCCTTGGAAATGGGATGAACTCGCAATTCATCTTGCAGAAATGGAGCGTGTAAAGGTTAACAGTGCTTTTCCCCTGCTAGGAAAAGGGATGAACTCGCCGCATATCTTCGTGCAGATAAGGAGCGTGTAAGGTGAACCTCATTATTTTCGTAGTTTACCTTTCTGCCTTCGTAATTGGTGGTACTGAATGGTTTTTGGTGATAGCAAATTCGTTTGTCGTGTGCATAAGAGTACCATCATGAACTGTAGAAATTTTAACACAAAATTGGTTAAAAAGACACAAAAATGTAAAAATAGGCAGGATGTGAACAGTTTCATCCTACCCATTTTCAAATACTTTCTTATTTTCAATTTACATCAGGATGCATCCAGTTTCATCCTTGCTATTTTTTAAGTTCAAGTCAGGATGAATTCAGTTTTATCCTCGCTATTTTTTTGGTGTCCATTTCACCCGTACAAATTTTTACTCGTCCATTAGAACCATGTTTTGAAAATATTTGGACAAATGACCCATTTTCCGCTTTTAAAAGTAGGAACGAAAATAACTTACCTTGCTGGTTGTTTACCTAGATTTGCTTTCCTTCAAACCACTTGCTAAAAGAATATCTATTTGTATAAACTTGTTTGTTTGTAGTTTTTGTTTCTGAAATTGAGCTTCTTGTGTACAGGACTTAAATGCTAAAGTGGATTATAAGACATATCTTGTTGCAGGAGTATGGACTGCAGTAGTTTCTGGAGCAATTTCTATACCTGTCGTGTATCTGTTCGGCAAGTTTCTTGATTGTAAATTCCCTGTGGTGGAAGAGGAGTACTAGAAGAAGACATGGTATGGGCTCAAGTCATGCTGCTTAGTAAGGACAATCTCGAAATTCCTACTGTTTATTTTACTGGCGATCATACCTTGACTTCGAATATTTACTAAGCTCTTTGTTGTTCATTCTCATTCTACATCATAATGTACAAAAGTCTTCGTTTATTCAATTTTCCTAAAACAATGTCTCAACCATAATCTTTATAGGGCAAGTTCCTGTCATATTCATCCTTAAATTTGAACTTAGGCTTTTCAGTTGAGACTTTTCTGAGTTCTTCATTTTCTCTTTATTAGTTGTTGAAAGCTACAATTTAATGCTTGTAACACTGCATTTACATAAAGATTTCTAGAGCTTTGTAGTTGTCCTATAATGTTTGTAGTGATCAAGGTTTTATTCTTCCACACGTGATCTAACCATAGACGACGTTTGACATTAAAGAAATTTGATTTCCCACTTTTTCTTCTGTTTAATGGTGATTGATTGTGATGGAAACCGGTTTCTATAAGGAATGGCTTGCAACTTCTCTTTTTGCTATATTTGGTTGGCCAAGCACATAGACAGTACGCTCTAGGCGTCTATTCAATGAATAAGATAAAGCATAGCACTTTGCTCTCCTCTAGCATTTCTACCCTGTGTTGATTTTTTTTTTTTTTTTTTTGAAAATAAACTTGGCTTACCAATGGTGGTTGAGCGCTCTGTGGATTTTATGTTTGATTTTTGTAACACTATCATTTTTCTTTACTCAATCTCATTTGCTGTCGTAAGAGCAAATCTTTATGATACTCTTAATCTGAAGAAAAGACTCTGAGTTCATTCCAATGGGTCCGAATCAAGGATCAAGTCAAACTCGTGATTCAGATCTTACTCAAACTAAAAAAAAAATAAACAACCTGACATATGACTCGTAACGAATCAGATTCAGACGCCGAGCACCTCTAACAGTCAAACATCACGAGGATTGCTGATACAAGCCCCCTTGATGTCAAAGACTTGAAGTATTGATAGAATAAAAGAATGTCAAAATGTGATAGGGAAATGATTCATCATTTCATATCATTAGGTGTTAAAGATTTTAATTGTTAAACCAAATCATGTCCCATTAACTACAACAAACTATTGGATTAGAATATAGTATAAGTATAGATTTGAAAAATGCAAGCAACATTCTCAATCGCATCATGCATGAGGTATGTACGTTAGGTGCAAGCAAGCAATATTCTAACTTAGAATAATCAATTAAGGCGTTTGTGTGGAGCTCTTGGCCTCTTTCAATAATTTCATTGTACAACCATGAACAATATGATAAACAACTAGGAAAAAAAATGTTAAGTGGCGTTGCCTTTCACGCCCTTTCGATATACTTTGTCCCCGACATTTTGAATCGAACTAGAAGTAGTATTCCGAGAAAAAAAAATACATAAGTTCTAAGTTTGATTATTTTTTTATTTATTTTTTTGCTTTTTTGTTATTTACCAAAATTATATAAAAAATGTAAACATTGCTCTGCCATTTTCATCTTTCTCATTGTCTTTTTCCTTTGATCCCCGTACACATATTATCAGTGGGACGAATTAAAATGATTGTTTAAAATTTACTATCACAAATGTATTAAACTCTCACGGTGAAAATCTCAAAACTTTAACCTCTAGTCAATCATTTCTTTTCGTTCTAGCTTCGTTTTCTTTTAGATCTTTTTTGATTCTTTCATTTCTGGCATGAGTTTCTCAATTGCATCCAAAAATCTCATCCATTATTGCATAATCCATATCATGTATTGTCTTTTCTCGATTTAGTTCTTCTTTAGTTTTGATCTTGGTCATTTCATCTAAGTTTTTATCGACCTCTTTGATTGATTTCTGAAATATGATTTTCTAATTTTGCAGGTTTCCCTTGATCGACAAACATGGTTTCAATCCAGTATTGGGTTTTTATCTACATTATTCGCATCCTATTGACAATATTGTCAAAATAAGCAGTTTTGCTAACACATACGGGGTGCAATCGGAGTGTGTTGCAGTATGATCATCTAGATTATCAGATCCATTATCAGATTTTAGAACCCATTATAATTATCCCGATTCAACCGATTCAGTTGACTGAAATTCAGAAAATTCAAAAAATAAAATTCCCCCCCTTCGAGTTCCAAATCATGGGAATCATCCATATTCTTCGGAAGATATGCTGTCAATCCATAATAGAATAATATTCAATACACCCACGAATATTTTTCGTCTATTCTCAAGGAAACAAAATATTTCCTTTCCTCCTTATCAATTCACAAACCTAGATATAAAGCATTATCCCAAAACTTGTTTTCCTCGACACAAAGAAAACATAAACCCTAGAGAAAAACAAAATACCTGTGGTAGAATGAGTTCTAGCAGTATTAGCAGCAAAGTGAATGACCTCACTGAGAAGATGAAAAGCGCAGTGATCAAGAAAGTACCTGGAAGTTAAACCAGAGGCATCATTGGTTCCTCAAAACATATTTCTGAAGCGACTGAAGAATGGGAAAACAGTCTCATTGGAAAATTTATCGTCAATAAGAAGGAGATTGAAACTGGTGATGTCAAGGATGAGCTGAACCTTTTATGGAGAAATTACAGAAAGAGAGTTACAAGGGTTGTAGGAAACCATTTATATGTCTTCAAGTTTAACACTCCAAGAGACATGATGGATGTCCTCCAAAAATCTCCTTGGAATGTTCAAAGATGCCTTCTTGCACTTGAGAAGTACACTACTGAAAAGCAATACCAGGAGTATACCTTCCCTACACAAGAATGGAATGTTCATTTTAAGGGGCTCTTGCTAGAGCACCATCATATTGTTGTCATCGCTGAAGCTATTGAGGATCTTGGAAGGAAAATATCTACTAATCCTCCTAACTGCAGACCTAGATCAGGGAACATGATCACTGCAAGGATTGAGATGAAGCTTAACACCCCACTCAAGAGAGGAGACTGGTGGAACACTAATTCTGGTGACATTTTCTGGATTAAATATCATTGGGTAAAACAAACACATAGCCTCTGTTCCAAATGCTATACAGTGGACCATAATGATGAAACTTGTGAAGAAGTTGCTGAAATCCTGAGGGAAAGAGCAATGACACAGTAAGAGTATGAGCAACATATGGCTGAGAAGAATGGAGAAACTACTGTGAAGGATGGAGACGAAACCATTAATAAAGAGTATGTACTAGTTGAAAACAACATGGAAGATAATGATGATGTGGAGGAAGGTAGAAACACTAAGAGAGCTAGGAATCAAACAGATAACGCGATGAGGACCAATCCTTTAATCTCAGGCCCAATTGTTGCCACCCATAGTGGTAGTACTCCTAGTAATGATCATACTGCCAGCAGCAACACTCACACTGAGCTCATGGAGGGCATAGTCATGGACTTTCCTCAAGGATCAACAGAAAGCACTAAGTTGGAAACCATACAAGATCAAGCGAACATTGCAGCTAAGGTAATTTACTAGTTTTACCATTACAGTTTCTGTGTTATCATTACTTCTCATACTAGTTGTTTAAATTCTTCTTATTTTGTTCTTAGATTTCCACATAACAACTTTCATTTGCATCTTTTAAAAACTGATAATATGAGAGTTTTAGCTTTGAATTGTCAAGGTTTTAATAGTAAAACCACTAGAGATCACCTTAAGGATTTAATCTATAGGTATGACCCTGACATTATCTTTATATCTGAAGCTAAGTTAGGAGTTGATAAACTATCTAGATTAGTTAAACCTTTTAAATATTCAAATAATAATCTTGTTTCCTTTAGAGGACTTGCTGGAGGTCTCATACTTCCTTGGAAAGATGGGTTCCATTTCCAGGTTGTTAATGCAGATACTTGGATTATAAATTGTTTAGTTCATGAAGATCCTTCTAAGCTAGAATGGCTTCTCACCTACATGTATGGCTCTTCTTATCAAGAGCATAAGGAGAAACAGTGGTCTTACATCAAGGAACTTGGACAAACCATTCAACAACCTTGGGTGGTAATAGGTGATTTAAACTTGGTCTTTAACAATGAAGATAGGATTTCTACTCATACTAATTCTTCTTCAAGATATGCTGCTTCCTATACAAGAAACATTGCTTCTTCTTCAAGAGATTCTCCTTATGTCAATATGATTTATGAAGCTGGTCTCGAAGATATGGGGTACACAGGTAGGTCTTTCACTTGGTCCAGCAATGTTCATGGCACAGGTGTGATAAGGTCAAGACTTGATAGGGCAGTTATAAATGGTGAATGGGTACTACATTTTCCTGATGCAAAGCTTTTGCACCTTCCTCAACTGGGTTCTGATCGTTGTCCCATTTTACTTGATTCTGCAACCTCGAATGAAGATAGAAAAAGAAACTGGAAGTATTTCCAGTGTTATGAAAGAGATGATACATTAAAAGATCAAGTCATTGTTGCTTGGAATCAACATATTAATGGATCTCATGCTTACCAACTTTCAAAAAAACTGGTGTTTGCCAGAAAGTTTGTTTCTATTTGGAATAAAGAGAAATTTGGTAATATACAAAGCAATATTCTACTTCTACATCAACAACTTGAAGCCATCCAGCAAGAAAAATACCCCAATCAAACTACTACTGTTCATATCCAACAAGTTGAGCAGCAGATAGAGCACTGACATCAAATTCAGAGTGAGTTTTGGGGACAAAAAGCTAGAGACCAATATTATTTGGATATGGACAGAAACACAAAATACCATCATACTAATGCAAATAGGAGGAGATCAAGAAATAATATAGCTGCATTGAAAGATAATAATGGTCATTGGTGTTCAAGCAGACTGGAGCTAGAAACTCTTCTTACAGATCATTACAGTTCTTTACATACTTCAGTTTCTCCTGCCAGAAATAATGCAATCTTAGATTGTATACCCTCCACCATCACTTCTCTTGATAATGCTGAATTAATTCAAATACCAAGTGCAAATGAAATCTTTAAAGCTTTGAAAGATATGAAATCTTGGAAAGCACCAGGACCAGATGGGTTTCCACCTGGTTTCTTCAAATCTCATTGGGATGTTCTTGGGAATGATGTAATTCATATGGTACAACAATTCTTTCAAACAGGATACACTCTAAAGGATTTAAATGCTACTGATATTTCTTTAATTCCAAAGACCAAGAACAAGCAATTTCCTTCTGATCTCAGGCCAATTGCACTTTGCAATACTTCATACAAGATTATTTCAAAAATTCTTTCTTCAAGGATGAAAAAGGTGATGAATAGAATTATTTCACTATTACAAGCTGCTTATGTCCCAGCATGCAAATATCAGATAACATACAATTGGCTCAAGAGATCATTCATACTATGAAGAATAAAAAAGATGAAGGAAAATATCTTACTCTCAAACTAGATATGTCAAAAGCCTTTGATAGGCTTGAGTGGTCTTTTTTGAAGGATGTTATGCTTCAAATGGGTTTTTGTGAAGAATGGTGCAATCTTATAATGCAATGTGTTAGTACCACAAAGATTTCAATTCTTCTCAATGGTTCTCCTTGCAAGGCTTATTATCCTACAAGAGGTATTAGACAAGGTGACCCCTTGTCACCTTATCTTTTCATTATTGTCATAGAAGCTTTTTCAAGACAATTATATTCAGCTGAACAGAATCATAAAATAGAGGGGATTAAAATTGCCACAAGTGCTCCTTGTATTTCACACCTTTTTTTTGCAGATGATTGTCTGCTATTTGCCAAGGCTGATTTGGTTAATGTCAACAATCTTCTTCAAATCATTGAAGATTTCGGAGCTGCATCATGTCAAATGGTCAACTTCAACAAGTCCAGTGTACATTTTAGTACAAATGTTCCATAAAGATTTTCCAGAATTCTTTCAAGAAGACTTAAAGTTTCAAGCATGAACCCAAATGAAAAATATTTGGGTACTCCACTGCTCATTGGCAAGAATAAACAACAATGCTTCACTCATTTACAAGAGAAAGTCAAGAATAGGCTCTCTATTTGGGGAGGGAGTACTTTGTCTCAATGTGGAAAGTCTCAAATGATTAAAACTGTCACTAACACCATTCCTACTTATACAATGAGATGCCTACAGATTCATGTGGAAGTCGTTAACAATATTAATGCTTTGCAAAGGGACTTTTGGTGGGGTTTTGATGAGAAGAAGGGTACTTATAGTATTTCATGGAAGTATCTTAAAAGACATAAGGATATTGGTGGACAAGGTTTCAGAGATTTGAGAATTCTAAATCAAGCTCTACTTATTAGAGCAGCTTGGAGAATTTGCACAAACTCAGATGCTTTATGGGTTAAGTGCATGTCTGCAAAATATTTTCCTTATACAAGTATGCTACATGCTAGTAAAAAGAATGTCTGTTCTTGGGCTTGGAAGGGGGTGCAGAAGAATATAGAGTTCATAAAACAACACAATTGTTGGAGATTTGGTTCAGGAGATCATATAAAGATATGGATTGATGTTTGGATTATTGGGATGGATTCCCCACCCATTCCAAAGCAAGAAGTTGTGGATAGTGAAAATTTTGTGTGGGTTAAGGATTTATTCATGCCAAATGCTAGGCAGTGAAATGTGGATTTGGTGCATCATCTTTTCCAGGATGATATTGCTGCTCTTATTCTTCAAATGAGAATACCACATTATTCTAGTGACAAGCTAATCTGGAGACTGACAAAGAATGGCAGCTTTACTCTTAAATCTGCTTACAACAAACTCTTTGAAAATAGTCTGGGCAATGTACAAGTATCCACTTTTATTCAAAACACCAACATCAGTTGGAAGGAGTTCTAGAAAATCAATACATGGCCAAGAGTTAGACATTTTATCTGAAAATGTCTTAGTGATATACTTCCTACCAGGGTGAGATTAACAAGATATAGTGGACATTTCTCAAAGCTATGTCGTTTCTGTGCTTAACACGATGAAGAAATAATGCATGTTCTCTTCAGTTGTTCCTTCTCTAGAGCAGTCTGGATCTTAGTTCCAGGGGGTAGCATTGTTCTCTCAGCAGCAACTAATAATGGGTTTGAAGCCATGTTTGAGACTTGGTACAATCATAGTATGGCGCAAAGTGAGGAACATGGCTGGCTGAATATGGAAATGATGGTCACTTGGAGCATTTGGAATGAAAGATGTGAAGTAGTTTTTCAGGATAAGAAAGCTAATTAAAAAACAACTGCTACCGAAGCCATTAACTTTGCTATTTATATTGGAAAAATTCATCTATATCATCAGTACCCCCTGCATTATGGAAACCTTATGCTGCACCTTACATTACCCTTAACTGTGATGCTTCTTATGATTCAAACACTAGATTAACTGGAATTGGTCTGGTTTTACGTGACAATGCAGGGAACTGGAGAGAAAGCCGTGCAAAATGCCATGCAGGAGTAATAGATTTGGAGCAAGCAGAATGTCTTGCTCTCTTGGAAGCGGTTACATGGAGCAAGGAGTTGCAGATATCTCATCTTGTCCTACAGACATACCTGAAGAACATTGAGGGGTATATCAACAACAACTCTCCTAATATTACCTGGGAGAATGAAACTATTCTGCAAGATGCTATAAACTATCTAAACACCAACATACTTAGTTGGAAGTGCATTTTTATTCCTAGAACATGTAACAAAGCGGCTGATGAGCTTGCAAAATACAGTAGAAAATTTAGAATTGAGAGAACATGGTCAGTAAGACCTCCCTCTGTTATTGAAACTCAATTGTCATTCGATTCCTCGAACATTATTGATCAATAAAATCTTAGTTGTTTGCAGTAGAAAAAAATATAGAAAATGTAAATTGGAAAACAATGATTTTTTTCCGTGTGAAGTGAATGTAAACCCTGTGAAGTGGTGTGTTTTCTAATAATTTTTATTAAACAAAAGTTAGGACTTTTCCGTTCAATTGAACATCGTTTAATATATTCATACTTCAGAAAAAGGAAAAATTTGAACATCAATTTGACAACGATGCTGCCGGAAAAAAGAGAAAAAGAATGACAACAACAATGCAAGGTCAAGACGCTAAAGACCAAGATGGACCAACTAACTTCACTAAATTAACTAGTAAAAAAAGATTAAGGGGTCACTTTGGGGAAATCAAGTTATATGACGGGTAAAAAAATAACAACTCTGAGTCTGACCCCCACGCTCTTATTTTAGCATTTCCACACCTTTATGAACCACAAACACAAATCGAGCTTCCAAATTTCAGGCACCTGCTTGGACGATTAAACCAACGAGACACCAGTCGCACTCTTCCTACAAAGATCGCAAGCCAAGACAATAACAAAAAAACGAATTCCCTATGGTTGTCCGTCAAACTCACAAGCCATTTTTGTTATCTCAAACTCAAATTATTATACATCCACGACATCTAAACTGCAAAGTCAATGCATGCAGACAGGTTCGTTCTCAAACGTACCCATCAGTCAAGCTGTTTAGGACTAGCATCTCTTTACTTTTCCGAATCAATTTCTTCTTCTCAAAAAATATTATAGGATACTTGTTTTTTTTGTTTTTTTGGTCAGAGAATGACAACAGTTAGTTTCTGGCTCCGCCAAGCTGTCCACCACCACTTCCCTCTTACACAACTCATCAACCGTCCCTGGGCCCAACAATAACGACAACTCTGAACTCTCTTCGAGGTTTTGGCAGGCAGGCAGGCCGCTCTTCAAGAATCCTCCTGCCGTTTCTCCACATGTCACTAGCCTCACACCTCTTTTTCATTTCACACAAGTGTCTAAAAAATCTCTAGGGAACAAATATAGCGTGATTTATGGCTGGATATCTAGCAAAAAAAAATCAAAAACAAGAAGAAAAAAAGCCAATAATATTTCTTCCAATGCCATTAAGATTATGGAACTCCTTCACCACCACCACTATCACAAAAGGGTCCTCCACTCCAACCAACCACAACCCAAATTACAAACCCTCAAAAAAAAAATGCCTAAAATTATGAAACAAATTATCTGTGCCAATTACTGAACAAACTTCTTATCATGGACCCAAAATAAATCAAACACTAAAAAAAAAAAAAAAATCCATTTTTGTTTTGGTGAGAAAATCTAATTTAAGTGGTAGTTCTACTATGGTGTAACTGAAGATGGAGGAGTTCTAGAACCAACAGCAGGAGGAGTATGACCACCAGACTTAGAAGGCTCATCAGAAGACTGTCTCAACCCACCATCATCCGTCTCACCACCTCTACTACTACTAGTACTATTCATATCTTCCATCATTCTCAACACTTCACCAATCCCAGGTCTAGAATCCGGCACCGTCGACACACAAGCCATTGCAATCTGCAACAACTGCACCATTTCCTCCTCGATATTATGATATCTCATCAACTCAACATCAAACACTTCAGCCGTCCATTCTTCTCTTACAACTGACTGCACCCATCTTGGCAAATCAATACCTTCTTCGCCTAATGAAGCTTGGTTTGGCGCCTTCCCTGTTAGTAATTCCAGTAGCAACACACCGAAACTATACACGTCGGATTTGAATGTCACTTTTCTTGTTTCTACTACTTCCGGTGCGCGGTATCCTGCTATACGGTTTGGTGGTGTTGCTGTTCCGAACAATGGGTTTAGACCGTAATCGGAAATGCCGGCTTCGTGCTCCGGTGAACGTAACAGGATATTCGATGACTTGATATTTCCATGGGGTACCTTTCCTGATACGTGTAGATGTGATAACCCTCTTGCTGTACCTAAGGCTATCTTCATCCTGTGGCCCCAATCTAATGGTGTCCGTCCTGAACCTCTACTCCCTGTATACAAAACAAAAACAATCACAACAATCACCAAATTTACCCTTGTATAAATTAGTACCTCAGCTGCACAAATGGAAAAAGATGCCCAACCTATCGGGGGTACTTTTGTCTTTTGAATTAAGGTGGGACCTACAAGGATGTCGGTCTGACTAGAAACAAGAAATAGTATGTCCGTGGCAGAATAGTAAATATTTTAATATATAATCCCTTTTATTTGGCTTCCAACCAGGACGGATGCTAGTGGGAGGCATGTCATGGACCATGGTCTTAAGAATATATTCCATCTAATGACGAAGTTACCCCTAATCATTAGTAAAATTCCAAAGAAGTGAATTTCTTTTGTGGTTGTGTTCATCAATCAATGGAGATTGAAAACTGAAAGTGAAAAAGAGATGAAATGAATTGTGAAACATACCGTGTAAAAGTGCAGATAAACTACCAGCAGCCATGAAATCCTGGACAAGCAATTTCTCATCTTTAGAGAAATAATAAGCTCTCAGTGGAACAATATTGTCATGCTTAACTTTCCCAAGAACATCCATTTGGGCTTCAAATTCCTTCTTAGACACAACAACATCTTTCAATCTCTTGACAACCACAGTTGTTCCTTCTTCTAAAACAGCTTTATATGAAGTCCCAACACTTCCTTTGCCTAATACTTCAGCTGAAGCTCTCAACAAATCTTCCAAATCAAAACTGTAAACCCCACCATCTAAAAACACCAGCTTGTTCCTGCCAGCTGCATCTGCTGATGATGCTCCAACAATTTCATCTTTCGATGATGATGTTGTTCCTGTTTCTGTCACTGGTACTGCTGATCTTGGTACCACTGGTGGTTTTGCTGCTCGTGTTGTTGCTGCATTTTTCTTTCGTTTCCGCAAACAGCAGAGAAGAAGGAATGCTAGTAGGGCTAGTAGAATTAACCCACACACAACAGAAATTGCGATAATTGCTGCTTTACTGAGCTTTTTAGATTTCTTTGACGGAGATTTATCAGAGGGTTCACCTTCTGGAGATGGAGATGGAGCTTGGAAAAATGGTTGACATTTTTTTAATGGACCTCCACAGAGATCCAAATTGCCTGAAAATGAGGAAGCTGGGAATTTTTCTAGAGTTTCAGGAATAGAACCGTTTAATTTGTTGTTTGAGACATTGAACCCTTGTAAACCGGCAATATCAATGCTTGGCAAAGTACCCGAAAAACCATTGTTATCAAGATCAAGAACAGATAAATGAGTAAGATTATTAACAGCGAAAGGAATTTTCCCAGTGAAATTATTTGAGGAAAGAACTAAACGATTCAGCCGATTCGATGCAGTTAAACTCACCGGGAACTCACCGGATAACACATTGTTCTGTAGATAAACACTTCTTAACAGCTTCAAATTAGAAAAATCAGACGGAATCGGACCAGATAAACGATTTGCTCTCAGACTTAGAACTCTTAACTGATTCAAATTACCTAATGTGTTGGGTGGAATCGAACCAACAAGACCAGTACCTGGTAATCGAAGCGAATAAACATAAGATCTTGATGAGTCGCATTCAATACCTACCCAGTTACAAACTGAGTCTGATGCGTTCCATTTCAGACGATTCTCATGTGGAGTCTGATTTAAGAAACTTAGCAAACCATTTTTCTCAGCTGCACTTGGTTCTGAATCAACAACAATCACTCTACCATTAGACAACAATAGAATCAAAACAGAGAAAACTGAGAAAACAGAGAAAAATGCCATTAGATAGACAGGGGAAGAAAGAAAAAAATGAGGTTTATTTCTGTTTTTTTAGGTTTACAGAGTTTGGATTTTTAAAGGTGGGTTATGAAAAGTGTTTATTTTACAGCTAGAAGGTGAAGGAGAAGAAGCCATATGGATAGAGGAGAAGAGATGGTTGATGATGGAGATGAAGAAGAATAATTCTCTTCTCTGCTCTGCTGGTGAGAAATAATAGAGAGAGGAGTGGGAGAGGGTTTGAGATTTCTTTTTGATGTTTTATTTTTTTTTCCTTCTAAGAGAGAAAAAAGAGAAAGTAGGTATCACGAGGTTAACAAAAGTGAGAATAAGGACAGTGTGTGTGTGTATGAGAAAAAACAGAGGAGATATCAGAAAAGTCTAGCTGGAGTTAAAAAAACGTTTTTACTCATTTGTTTACGAAACGTATAGAACTGTAGAAAACGGAAAAATGTAGTGGTAGAAAACATGAATTGTGAAATGGGACGGTTTGGATTTGGCAAGAAAATTGAGGATTAATTGGACGAATTAAATTGGGAAATCTTGATGATATTAATTAATGGGATGCTTTACGAAGAAGTTATTAATTGGGAAACTGTACAACAATTTCACATTTAGGAATTTTTTTAATGAATTCCTTCTTTAAGTGGATATCGGAAGAAGAGGAAACGGTCGTTTTTGGAGAATTGATTAAGAAGTTTTTGTGAATGAATACAGGTTGTTCGATGTTGTCACCTACTGTAAATGAATTGCTAAAGTAATTTGTTTAAGACAATTGGGCTAGTTGAGTTCCGGCGGTAAATTGGACTCGGCTAGCTTTTGCAAGAACAAATAGTGCGCATGCTTTTAGTTTCTGGTCAGCCTTCATCAGTCACGGCGGAGCCACAAAATGAATGTTGTGGTGGTTTTAAAATAAATTGGCTTGACTTGAGCTGGCTTAAGCATATTATTTAGGTTTGATTTTTTTTAACCAAAAACAATTGCACTATAAAATGTAAGTTTTTCTAGACTTTGGGTTGGCTTTCCGTCCCTCGCTTTCATATTTTCCGAGGCTGTTTGGATATTACTTTTGAAAAATCACAAAATTGGTTAAAAAGATCAAAATCAACAATTCCTGGGTGAAAAGGACATTTAGATTTTGAGACTGTTTAAATTGAAAAAAATGTAAAAATAGTCAGGATGTAAACTGCCCATTTTCAAATATTTTTTCTTATTTTTAATTTACATCAGAATGCATCAAGTTTCATCCTCGCTATTTTTTAAGTTTAATCCAGGATGAATCCAGTTTCATCCTAGCTATTTTTTTGGTATCCATTTCACCCATACTAATTTTTACTCGTCCATTATAATCATGTTTTAAAAAAATTTGGACAAATGACCCATTTTCCGTTGAAAAAATAATCTCAAAATTGTATTGATAAACTGAAAATTAGTTTGAAAATTACATTCCAAAATATTTTATAATAATAAAAACTATGCTTCTGACTTTTTTTTTTCTGATTGCCGAGAAAACTCTTTTCCTAGCCTCTTATAGAGAGTTCAAAACATCTCTTTCATATGAACAAAACCGAAAAAGATTATCTAGCATATTTGAGAGAAGAAAATAATAAAAACTTGGAGATAATGTTTGGTTTGTCTGACTTAACACACGTTTGCAATTAATTAAGCAACCAAATTAGGTACATTAATCCCAGTTACAGACAGATCATTGGCATAATTTTGGTTTGCTTTCATTGCAAAATCAAATAAAAATCTTTGAATTATCACGTTGTCTCCTCCTACATTATAATTGTATGAACGAGCAACGTCGCTACATTTTTGATGGAAACAGAAAACTATCATCATCACAGCTTTCATGTATAACAATGTCTTTGGAATGTTCCTTCAATGATAATGCAAAAGATTTATTGACAGAAGTTTATATGTACGGGCGGCAATGAGACCTCATAAACTATATTCATCGTATATCCGCACATACGCGCTTAGCGTTGTATCTTGCAAGAGACATGGTAAACGAAGAAATTATTTGTTTTTTTTGGTACTTGGATTTTTTATCAGAGCCCGACTTGGTTCTTCAAAAGTTGAAAACTTACGAGCGAGCTAATAGATAGTTTGTCTAACAACTTTATTATAGGGGCGTCAAGGTTTATTAGAAGGGCGGCATTCCAATAGGATAAAAAACATGATCATTCAAGGTGTCCCTTATTAAAAAAAAAATAGAAATGACAAATTAACCTTCATAATTGATAACCTAGTTTAGTGATGATAATCAAGTTTAGTGTTAATGATTAATTTCTTTTATATTAACTCGAAATCAAAACAAAATCAGATTTTAAAGTTAAAAAAAAAAAAAAAAGTTTGGAGATGGTAGAGAAGTTTTAACCCAAAGTGAAGGTCAATCTCAATCAATTGAAGAAATTAACCAACAAAGTGAAAACCCAATGCCTGAAAATGACCAGGTATACTTCTAAATTAGTCCCAACTAGCTTTTTGTTGCTCAAATACGTAAAAAAATTCAAGTTCTTACATTTTCAGAGCTAATAATTACGGTTGGCATTTTGCTCGTAACCGACCGTAATTCATAGTTACGGTTCGTAAAAGATGAACTACTAACCGTAACTGGTTAAATTTTGGGAAAACCCAATTATAAAACCAGTTACGGTTGGTAACTAAATGCTCGATATTAACCGTAACTCAGTTACGGTTGGTAACCAAATGCTATATACCAACCGTAAATGAGTTACGGTTGGTAAACTAAAATGGTTACCAACCGTAACTGAATAAAATTCTCAGATACAAGAACATACGATTGGAGGTTGAACTATTACCGACCGTAACAACATCAAAATCTGCAGTTACGGTTCGTAATAGAGTTAAAATCAACTTTAACTCACATAAACCCATAAACTTTAATTTCAATTTTCATCTAAAACCCTAATTTTTGATAGAAATTAAACTTAAATCGAACAAGATAAACTAAACCCTAATTGAATTTTTCAAAACATACTTCATATAAGTCATTACACTATACTTGATTAATTTTCGAATCATCGATTAATCGAAGACGATGAAATTTTGAGTTTTAATGGAGGTTATGGTTGATGGGAGGAGGAGAAGAGAAGAAGAAAGAAAACAAATATTCAATTTAGTTTTGATTTAGGTTAAAAAAATGGGGAGAATAACCTAGTCAATTTACATCCCCTTTAGGGCATCCTCTAACCAACTAAAGAGACATTACTATCATACTTCGTCCCTCTAATAAGCTTGTTGTCTAAATACCATTTTTAAAAATTGCTTTTTGACTTTTACAAATAAAAAAGGTCAGATATTAATTCGGATACGCAATTTTGAAATGACTTTTAAAAACAAAAAACTTTGATTCAGACTTTTGTTTTTGGTATTCAAACGAGCTATAAATAAACAAGTGACAATTGAATCATCTGCTCCTGGTCATAAACAAGCACCGGCTAAGAATTTTACCCTAGACGCAATTCCAGATCATTGCTTGTAACTTCAAATCTTTGCCATACCGACAATGCAAAAGAAGAAAAAAAAAAAACACGATGGTTCGCACTTCATAGTAGTAAAGCATGAGACGTTTTAGCAGTACTTGCTATCTTTGAGTCGCCTCAGTTATTGGCATGGGCCAGCTACAAATGCATCATCATCCATTTGGTTTTCAAATTTTCAAAAAAAAAAATCCCAACGGATATGTAACTTAGCTCAGCTCAGCTCGCAATGAAGAGTACAACCACATTTGTATGGATTGATCTGTATATGGTGTAGCTGGCTGCTGAGATTGGGTAAAGAAAAGAAAAATATGGGGACCAACCGACTACTAATAATAATCTTGACTAAAGGGAAGGGAAGATAAGGAAGCCGTCATTATGTCTGTGGGTAATGGTGGTGGCTGCTATTTCATCATATTATTGATTTCTCACGTCTTACTACAGTTTACAGTTATAGTACGCTCCCTTACTCTCTAGGGTCGACGTTCATTATCACTCGAAAAAAGTACACTTTGTCTACACTTCTTCATCCCACTAAACTTTTCTACGGTTCAGTCCGTTTTGTCATGATTTCAATGTTATTACCTCTAATGAGTAATTCAACGGTATGAGAGAGAGGGTTCGGACTGAGCATGACTTACCGTATCGGCTGATATATATGATTTTTAATATATAAGTCTGTATCATATTAGCAGTCAACATTAGTCAATAATGTTTCTGGAAAAGAGATATTATCACTTTTTTATTTTCTTTTTCTTTTTTAAATGACTCTTTTTCAGAAATGGAGGAAATATCAGTTAGTACCGTCGCATTGGCTAATATCCGTGATACGTCCGTGTAATATCGACGCGAAATTTACACTGTTACCTGCTACGACCAACCACACGTTCAAAATGTGGTTGACGTATTTTAGATGACATATATGGTTTTGGCAATGTTTACAGATTCATAAGGGCAATAGGTGACCAAAAGGATTTCAGGAGTGCTGGCATATATACTTCAGTTCAAGTACTGCTAATCTACCTAAGCTAGGAATGAAAATGAAAGAGTGTTTATATATCTTCAATTGAAAGACAAATTTTACTCTGCTGTTTGATGCTTCAGCGAAAAGAAACGAGGTCATTCGCTCTAAAGTGCGAAAAAGAGAAAAGTAAGCGCGATCAATGGGGACGTGGGTGATGATTAGCTTGTCCATAGAAAACAACAGTATCCTAAGCTGCTTATAGGATGTAAAGAAAGACCGGCGTATGTTTGAAGGCACTGAAATCTTCACTCATCATCATTTAATATCTATATTTGTGTGGCGTAAGACAGCCGAAACTGCAAACTATGGCATGGCAAGGATGGGCTTATTTTTCATGTTTGTGTGCAGGGATGGGCAAATGTTGCTTTTAGGATTTTGCTGGCACCTGGTGGCACGAGCAATCACGCGAGCCAATATATTTACGCAAACCTTTTCTTAGTAATAACAACATGGCATAATTATACGTGGCTGGCTGGCTGGCTGGCAGGCAAGCAGACAAGTGGAGGTTTTGGACCCATGGTAGAATGATGAGATTGGGAAAGAATGTATATTGGTGAAGCTTAACAATCATGGAGAGGAGTAACGGTTACAACTATCACTATTGGGCATTATGAGACAGCTCAGGAATGCATTAACCATCATTGTCTACTGAAATTAGTTTATAGATGAAATTATGATCACAATCTTAGTCGATACCCTAAGTCTCTAATTGCAAAAATGATTTAATAGACATGCCACTCGTCCATTGGAAGAGTTCGAGAGGCGTGTTTCTGACAATTCATTCTCCTAACTAGCCCACATGCGCCGTTGTAAAGGGGAAATATAACATTACAGTAATTTTCTAAAAACTTACCTTAGTCCGGTGTCTGTATTACTCTGATATATCCAGGCACTGCATACTTATCGAGTTTGTTAGAACAAGTTACAGCAACATCTAGTTATATACTACCCAGCAGGATTGCAAAATCATCACAAACGATTTTTAAGGCCAGTAAATAAAATTATTGCTTTCAATTAATATCCTCGGGTAACAAAAGTTCATAACAATGTATTGCTTTTTCACTTGGCGGCCTCACACTAGTAATACAAGATTCATTTCATTTCAGGAAAATACAGAGATTGTATAGTCAAGTAAAGATATTCTAAAGGTTAGAATCGAACTAAGGTAACAAGAAATGGAAAAACTGCCGCCTTACCTGCCGCATATGTTACAGTTGCAAAATCACCTCTTGTTGATTCTCAACAAACTAAATCCTACTTCAAAATAGAAAAATATTAGAGAGAAAAAAATGGTCATGATACCTTTTGTCAGTCCCCCATGCAGTCTAAAAACCCCTGCAACTCCCTTAAACCTTCAGCAGATATGCTCCGGGCAAGTTGCAGTCGTGGCCTTGGAGCAACCAGGTTTGGCGGTGGGTTTGAATCAAAACACACCACCACAACTGCTAAATTGTCCCCACTCTTTCTCTTAAGGGCTTCGTCTACCAGCTCCTTACTACACCTGATTGGGTCATTGTGTTCTTGGAGCTTCCGTCGTGCAAAGTCCACAGCGTTCTGGCTCCTGAACACATCCCAGATCCCGTCACAGCCCATGATCAAGAATTCATCCTCCTCCGTCAACCTAGTCCTCATCAACTCGGGTTCAGCACTGAGGGGACCACCATTTTGATGCTTCAATCCTTCCATGTGCCAGTCACCCAGAGCACGAGCAACATTTAGCTGCCCATTGAGGTAACCATCATCAATATAACCTCCAGAAGCTTCTATCCGCGTCCTCTCTTTTATGCAAATCGGCTTGTGATCCCTTGACATCTCAACTGCTTTTCCGCGACGGCAGAGTACCGCCCTGCAATCTCCAGCATTTGCTACAACCAACGACCTGACAGCACCAAACAGGAGAATAACTAAAAAAAATGTATCCTGGACCAAGTGAATAACTTCTCACAGACTTGTTGCTAGGAGTTCTCACGACCTATAACATACATCTATAACAAAAGAGAGGAGCTTCTTATTTACGTCGCCTATGCTATATAACTATATAAATAAACCAAGCAGTGTACTTTGTACTGTGCAATGAAGACGTGGGTTTCCAGATCAGGTTGATCTCCACATGCAGCCCACATGGGCGGGCAACATCCAGTTCCCAGTATGTGCAACGTATTCAGCATTACATGTACAAATCACAAACACCATATTATACATGAGAATCAAACAAAAGATTGGCAGCATGATACAAAAGTCATTACTGATCCTATTAGTGGAATTTCTAAGGACGGTAACATGAGGGTCAATTTTGCAGTAAGGTATGGGGTCACAGAAGTAATGCTCCACAAAACGTTGTGCCAAAATATTCTCAAGAGAGCCCTTACCTCCCATACACAAGAGCTGTCAGTGCAGTTGTACCAGAAGCAAGAGCAGTATCAGTGGAACAAGCTTCTGCAAAAGCGCTATCTGCTTGCAGGAAAGCAGAAACAACTGCCCTTTCAATCTCCTTCGGGAAGTCTTCATCCTCTAGGATGAGCCTTGGGAGATTGTTACGAGCAAAGTCCGCAGCATGCTTTCCGCCATGACCATCAAAGACCTGATCGAACCAAGAATTATGAGCATAAACTTAAGTAAGATCAAAGCACGCATCTTAATTCTGACAAGGATGAGATTTTTCCACAGCACTTTGGCCAATCATACTAGAAAAGTGTACGTCAGATCAACTGAAACATTTGGCCTATCAAAACAGCCTATCATAGGATAAGCTGTACACCTATCGCGGTGGAGATCATGGGCTCAATTCTATAAAGGAAGGATGCTCTGCAATTGCTGTGGAAAGCGAGGTCAAAACCAATGTAACCATGATGACCCAACCCATGAGCCGCTTACTAGTCTACTGCAGAGTCAGAGCTAAGTTTACTCTTGGTCCTGCAGGAAATATCCTAAACACTTTCACAATAACACAATAATGAGCGAACAGGAAATGCATAACATGTCCTTCCACTGTGTCAGGTTAATCACCAGTTTAACTGATCTTGGACGTAGGTGGTTTTAACATCTTCCCGTTATTATCGAGGGATCAAGAAAGGTAAACTAGTGCTGTTTCTTTATCAACTAGAAAGCTCACATAGGATACTAGTCAGTGATTATCAGTCGCAAAGTGCAACTCTAGACCATTGTGGGAATATATGTATTAGTCTTAAGTAGTGAAGGATAGAGAAATACCCCATAAAAAGCTCCGGGCCCTTTACCGAAAAAATTCTTGATCCCGTAATCATTTACGAAATCATCAACACAAATATATGCATCTTCCATGTTTGGCCGAAATCCAATGTCAGTCCATGCTCCAGAACGAACAATAGGAATGAACTCCGTCTCATAGCGCTCACCGATAACTGGTGGTCCAAAAGAAACATCTGAAGGCGTCTTTACCTGCTAAAGCCACAATCAGTATCGCAATCCATTGGGAATAAAAAACAAGATTCCCAAGATACAATAATTTTTTTTTCCTGGTAGACAAATATCACAAACAAAATATATCTAAGCTCCAAATAGGAATACCCCATATCGTCTTTGTCCACAATAATAACCTTCTATTGTTACAGCAAATCAAGAAGTTTAACGAGAAAGATTTTTAGCCTAAGACATAATCTAACGTCAAGGAGACATGTTGATCTAATAATCAACAAGGATAACCTGCTCTCATTACATTGGAAAAGCCAACTATCTTTATCTACGTGTTGTTTCTTTAGTTCATCCGTGAAATAAATTTTCAGCATGAGAGAAAACAGATCACTGAAAATGCAATGCAATCCTAACCTGCAAAAGCGACTGAACAGATAGAAGACCAGACTATAAGAGTACTATGAGAACCACTGTTGGCTGAATAACAGCAAACTCATGTACTTGAACAAAACAAACAAGAAAAAAAAGACGGTATCATACTTGGAATTTTTATTGAAAAAAGGAGAAAATGCGAAAAGGAATGTGACCATGCAAAAGGAAGAAGAAAGAAATCCTACACCTGATATAGAAATCAATTGTACAAGGATACATAAAGCAAAAACAACATATAACACTGAGAACAGTGTCATAAAATCTCATAAAAATAATCTTTGATAAATGAGCCTTACAAAGCATTTTCAAAAAAACCTCAGTTATTAAGTGCAAGGGAAATGGAAGATGTATCATTGAAGCAGAAGTCATATCAAAATGTTAACAGAGGCACTAATCACAAGCAGGTTCAGGGAGAACCCAATGTCATTAAATACTTCAGATCAACATGCATTCAGTAAGCAGTATACACCGATAAGCTACAGCCAAACGAAAGCAACAAGAAAAGCAAGCACCTTTAAGATGCATTTTTAAGAATTTTTCGGTAACTGAGGTTCCAATTCTTGGCAGTGTTGTACAGTTGACCACGAAAGTTTTTAAGAATGATTCCAAATCACATCGGGTATCATTTCACACCATGGGGTACTTCAACATGTAAGAGAAAGCACTATGGAGGGCTGTTTTTCTTGGCTTTGGCTAGATTATAGCCAAGAGTAACCACTATGCCAAGAAATTTATCCCGATTGTAGATTATAGCCAAGGCTTGAGATGTGCAGCACCCACTAGCCAGCTTGGCTTGTGAAAACTGAGTTTCCATAGTGTGCAGAAGCTGAGTTTTAGTAAAGTACCCCAGAGGGCTACCGTCCAGTTTTCCCTAATTGCACATAGAAAAACCAATATATTGGATCAAAAAACAACTTGATGTTTAACTAAGTTCGCATATGTCACTATAGATCCAAACACCATAGACTTGATTATTTTTTTCTTCTCTTAGCTTGGTCACAAAATCCAAACTATAGCCAAGAAATGGCTGATCATAGTGCTTGCTCTAATACGTATCTTCTTATTCTGGAACACAACTAAGACTGAACAAACTAAAACTACAATCAAAGACATAATTAAGAAAGCAAAAAATTCAAATATTCGCAAAAAGTGGAAACGACTGACAAAAGCAAACTGGTAAGGGAAGCAGGCATAACAACAAACACAACAAAAATGAGTAGACACTGATGCAAAATACATTCTCACAAATAAGCCTACTCAAGATCACTAAAGGTGGAGACCGAGACATGCAATGATCAGAACTACTACGCCATCATGCCAAACCACAGCTAAGTTAGATCAAATTCCTTCACTTCAAAGTCTAAGCTTCAACCGAAGTGATTATCAGGGTTTTACTAAACTGATTATCACATTCCTAATTAAACGCAAGGTAGAAATTTCAAAGGTGCACCGTGCACTCCACCAACCTGTCCACGTGACAAGGTGTAAAACAATCTTTTTTAGAAGTACCAGCAGTTAGGGGTAAATAGACTTCCTTCGCTCGGTCATCTCCAATCAATCCTCCCTTATTCCTAAACTACTTAGTTTATGCAGTTGTTCCTCAGCTTTTCCCTACTTGATAAGTCCTGTACAAATTCACCATTAACTATATAAGAAGAGAAGCTCTTTAGTAGGTTCCTACATAATAAAAAGCAGACCGAACAGATGATTAAAAGGCTTGGCCCTCATCTCACGCTGGACTATTGCATAAGCAACTAATAAGCAATTCAAGCGCAGATAGTGATAGAGATGGGAAGAATTTTCCAAATTCGACATTCAGCATCCCGAACACAGATTCTATGATTAACCCATTAAACTTAAAACTGCACTAACCTGCTTTCGACCAATTAAAGCTACCATACTACCATATACTTCAAAAGGGGGTGTATCCTCGCAAACCCATTGAGGCATTGATCAAAAAAGTTCTAACTTGTCAATTCTAAAACACAAACTCATAACATACTTGATGAACTCATGTTAAACTAAACCCAATTTATGTTTACACAAAAGAATTAAAACTGTAACCAATCCAATTGCAGTGAGTATATAAATTATAAAACAACCCAAACCCTAGAATTCAAAAAAGGCATTACATTTACAGTAGAGCAAGAGAGGGAGAGGAGAAACTTACTAAAGATGGATGACGAATGAGTGTCTTGTTCCCAACTTTAGAGTTACTAAAACACTGTCTATAAGCCCCAGCAAGTGGATTTGGTGGTCTACCACCATTATTATCATTTGAACCATCATTTTCCATGTTACTACTACTCCCTTTACTTCCTTCCATTCTTCTTCAATCAAATTCCCCAAATTGAAGCTCAAAAATTCCAACTTTAATACTCCTAGGGTTTCTCCTTGTTTTTCTACTTAGGGTTTTTGGGGTTTGAGACTTAGTTTGAACACATTTCTGTATGTCTCAATGCGGTTGGAGATTCTAGATGACACGATCTTGCGGAGAAATACGGCAACAACAGCAACAGCACACAGCTACAATGACTATTCACTTACTCATTACTCACTCATTCATTTGTTTCTCGTTGGCTCCATTTCAGGCGCACATATGCAGAGGACAGTGAAAGAGAGTGAGGTCTTTATTTCTCGTTGGGTGAGTGCACGTGGATAACTTTCTTCTGTAAAGTCAAACTTCGTGAATGAAACCGGATGATGGTCTTTATTTAATGCAGCAAGCACGAGACAAAGTGAATGCCTTTTTCTGATCCAAAACGTGCACGCCCCTATTACTCACCGGTGACCGGACCCGAGTACTGCTTAGCATGTTTTTCCTAGAAGCAGATTTCGAACTGAAATCATGAGAAGTAAAAAGATTTTGCACATAAAATTGAATTTACGGTAGTTATCTATGAACCGCCGTAATAAACTATATAAAAACCGTTTACACATACGAAGTTTGGAAACCTATTCTAAAAATTAATGTACAAGAATAATAATTAATATAAGGATAGTCGTCCACGATCACAAAGGCGGCCGGCCAGTATGTCCAAATATTAAAAAATTGTATCCCTATTATTAAGTCTTAGGCCTATTCTGGTAATGTAGCGGTTTTTGAAAAAGCGTTTTCCTGCTATGCTGTGTAAAAAAAGCAGTTAAATGTTTGGTAAACTAGATACTTAATGTTAAAGATGATTAAAAAATTGATCAAATTGTGTTTGGTAAAATATAGGTTCACTTATTGTAGTTGTAACAAATGACTAAAATAGACATATTTTTTTAATATAGTTTTATTCTATTTTACGAGATTTAAACATATTAGATATTTATATTTAGTTTGGGTAACTATTTTTTATTATTGATATTATTTTGGATAAATTTTTTTATACTAAAATCAAATATTTATTTAATATTGGGTCTTATTTATTTATTTTTTAATTGAAAATGTATATAGAATATAATTTGAGAGTGAAAATAATAATCTTTGAAAAATGTCACGTAATTTAAAATAACAACCTTTAAATGATATGATATATAGAATAAGAAATTGATTATCAAAGATTTAAGGGCAGGTTTGGTCATTTATATAATATAGTAGGGATATAAAAGAAAAATTATGCATTAAAATAAGGAGGGGCCAATGCTTATGCTTTTTGAGCTTTTAAAAGCTCCTCTCCCCAAGCTTTTAAAAGTTAGGGAATTTTGGAAGTGCTTTGGGTTAAAAGCACCTTGAAAATATTTTACCAAACACCAATATGAAATATAATTACTATATGTATATATATTTTTTGAAAGTGTTATTTGAAAAATAAAAGCATTACCAAACCAAGCCTTACTCAGAGGAGGAAAGGGAAGCAGCCAAAGAAGTCATGAGATTCTTAAACATCTTACAACTTAGGCTTCTACCATCAAAAGGCTGAAAAACAAAGTCAATACTCTCGTTGGTAAGGTTAATGAAAAGGTTGCACTAGTAAGGATTTTTCTCGAAGAAAAGATTGAAGTGGATATGCAAATTGTCACACTTGAGGCATGACTAAAAAAAACGCCTACATGATACCACATACTCGGTGTAGCGTTTATGAATCTGGAAAAATAGCTTTATCTAAGCCTATGAGAAAACATAGGTGTTAGAAAAAGTGATTGTCGATAGTACGAATGATGTCCTCACAAAATCTTTTTCAGATTACCATGCTCAAAGTCTAACTACTTTGGCAACGAATATGAACAGTTAAATTTTTCTGACCAAGCAAAAAATGTCTCTCCAAGAATGAAAAGTGCTTCTGATAATTCTTGTGTCAAGTCTACTTCTTTTGATCCCATCAGAACTCAACAGCTTTGTTGTTTCTATAACACAGAAGGACATATTTGGAGGAAATGTAAGTTGAGATTAGAGAACAATCAATTTGAGTGTCTCCAAAACACCTTGAATTTCATATTAAATGGTGTAACTAAAATTCGAATTATAAACCTCTTGGTTCGAAAACGAGTATCGGTTCTCATATCAAGACATCATACTCCATGAATGTCAGTTCTAATTGCTCCAATAATAATCAAACAAGAAGCAAGAATTATGGCTCAAAACGTCCCAAGAACTCAAATGAACCTTCAAAAATATGGATAATTCTCAAAAATACGCATATTGCTGCTAAGGAACTCAAAGAGATACCATCTTAAGAAACTACTAACCTAGCTAACATGACCTTGGTTATAGCAGGTTATAATGATCTCATTGACAAGCTATTGTGCACCTTCAAGGAAAGCATACAAACTCAGGTAAAGGTTCCAACTTCATCTCATTCCATGTTGATAGTGAGTTTTATGATAATTTTTCTAGACCAAAATTTAAAGTCATACACAAATCAACGTTGGCATGTCTCTCATGGTGAGTGTGAAAATACTCATTCTTGTTCTCTCTAAGCAACAAAGACTTGAATCATCAACATATTAAAAACATGCAAGATGAGAATTACCAAAAAACAAGTGTTCTATATAAATCACATAGTTTTGTTGTGTTACTCCTTACACTTCTTCCATATTTATCATCTATTATCTCGAACTATTTTTTATCATCTTAAAATAAAATAAAAAATTCTAAACATCTTTCCGTGTTGAGCCTTTGCTACAAGAAATGTATCCATCCTCAAACTGTTATGTGACAGATTGAGTAGAATGATTCAAATACACAATTGTATATCATTGTTGTCTTTCTGCAGCATCACTATAGGTCATCGACTTGTTGCACCACATCTTGGTAGAAGTTCAAAATGTAATGACTTTATGTGGGTATCAACAAATTTTATGCTATGCGTACCATATTATCCTTGCCTATCTGACTCCTGAGCAAGAGATTAGAACATGATCCATGGAAATCTCTACATGAAAAGCTAAGGTAAATGTTATGCTCTTAGTTTAAACTTAAACAATTGAAAACGTGGGGGTACCAAAATACACCACCAACTTTTTCTTAGGCAACCTGTATGGACAAAACCTAAATAAAATTCTAAGAGTTCGACTTAATGAATCTTAATCAAGGAATAATATTCAGAGTTATATCTCTTTCTCTCATAATCAGAAAGTTGAAAAACCAAATCCGTGAACCTGATTTACGTGTGAGAGTTCTTGAACGATCTTAAAAATAAATATCCAAGAATCAATCACGTCGTATCCAAAAAACAAGGATGGATGTATCTACCTTGATTGATTTATGTACAACATGTGATATTTCAATTATAAAGATAAATAATATATTGCAGGAAAAGAAATAAAACATAAACCATAAATTTTTTAATGAGGAAACCGCAAGTGCAGAAAAACCCCGAGACCTAGTCTAGATTGAACACCAAACTATATTATACCGCTACAGACACTACCCTACTACCAATTAACTTCAGACTAGAATGTAATTGGGACCGAATTAAACCCTTGTAGCGATTCAATTACATTCGCGTTCCTTACGCCTCTTGAATCCTAGCAGGACTCCGCGCAAATGATTCACTTAGCTGACGTCCTTTACAACCTAAGAGTTGCTTCAACTCAATTGAAGACTTTAAATCAATCTTCCTCCCACATATGATCCTATGTGTGATTTCCTTTTTTATCGTTGATCAAGGTGAGACTAGAAATCGATAGCAATAGAAAAAGTCTAGCTAACCTCAAAATCTGGACATATGCTTCCCGAAGAGTAGTCTAGATTATTATTCACCTCACAAGTATTAAATTTGTGGAATCACAGAGTCTGGGACGAAGAGAACTTTGTTATTTCTATCTATATTGTTCGAGTAAGCAACTCAACAATCAAACAAGATCGGGATACACGAACTATCAAGATAAAAGATAGTTGGACCTGGCTTCACGAATCCCTATGAAGTCTTTTTAGTCACTAAACCCTATAAGGCTTTTAGGAAGAGGAGGATTCTAGTTTACAACTAGGACACGCAAGAGTAGTGTCGGGATTCAAAGATCCCAGTTGTTTGAGGTTCCCTTATATAGACTTTCAAAGTATAGGTTGCTTTAGGTTTAAGCTAAGATAGCTTTGGAACCAAGCAAACAATATGCACCATTAGATGAATCTTTGAAATGAGATTAACATAACAAGATATACACTCTGGTTAGGATGAATTGTAACCGAACTGTGTATAAAGACATTGTTCATGGACGGTTAGCCAAGACTAGATGATTAAACCATAAGCTTAATCATTTTCATAAACACTTAAGACTTTTAAGTTTGAATCAGAACAATAGGTTATAATGTGATCAATCATGTCTATATAGTGTTTTTAGAGATTTATTCAAATGTTAATTATCTAACAGAAATAATTTTATGTGCATCTGAAAATATTCGATAGGGCAAGTACGTGTACTCTACCTTGAATCACAACCATAGGTTATAATGTGATTAATCATGTCTACATAGTGTTTTTAGAGATTTATTCAAATGCTAATTATTTAACAGAAATAATTTTATGTGCATTTGAAAATGTACGACAGGGCAAGTACGTGTACCAGGTACATGTACTCTACCTTGTTCGTGACTATTTTTGTCATGGTACATGTAATGGGTATGTGTACCCTTAATACAAAAACAGGTTCCGAATCTTACAGAACTTTTCCGGTTTGCGTACCGGGTAAGGATACCTTACCAATTTCAAAACTAGCAGTTCTCTTTTCGTATGCATATTGAGTATGCGTACCAATCCAGGTTCACGAGTTCACTGACTTTTTGAGGTATGGATACCGGGTGTGCGTACCATTAAGTCATTGTCGACATATAGCTACTTCAGTACGTGTACTGAGTATTGTACTACGATTTCGTACCTATAACAGTTTTCATCAGTATGTAAAATGGTATGCATACTGTCATGTATCCATATTTCTATCTAAATCAATTTGAAACATTCCTAAATAACGTCAATGACACATATCACTGTTCCAGGCTATTTTCTAATGATAATTCTTGAATCAAAATTTAGATTATGAGCAATAAATTGTTCTTAACCGAAATTCATCAAGGATGAACAAATGTTTATTAAGCTTAGTCATATATATTTTGAGAACTAATTACCAAGATAAACTTGACTCGAAATTCTCGATATGCTTGCAATAGTCTAATTAATCATGTGACAATGTCTCATAGATAGAAGGATGAATATAACTTGAGAAATAGGTGGTTCAGTCTTCACTTACCTTTTGTTGAATAAGTTCTCCAAAAACTTTGGTTGATATTCGACTTCAAACGGTAGAACGCAGTGATGTCTGATTCTAAAATACACACTTTTATCCTAATCCGAGACTTAACTAATTGTAGACTATAAATCAAGGTATAGTTTTAATCAACTAAAACTGACAACAAGCTTGATATAGCACCACTTTTGAGTTCGGCCGAGCAATGCTCTAAAAACAATATTAATGGATTTAATATGTTACTATAGAAAAGTGCTTCATATTGGGTATTTAGTTGCAATAATACCCTTTGGGTTGGAAAAGTGTTTCCGAGTTCTCTTAAAAGAGGTTTATGTTTTGTTATAACTCTTTAACTAGGAAAAAATGTTCGCGAACTTTTTTACTCAAATGGAAACTCTCATGTTTCTTACTTTGACCCAATTTCCAGAAAGTGGTCATGGAACCACCGATACCTTATTTTTGGAGATTTCCTTCTGATTTCGCCATCTTTATATTCCACAACTTAAGTTGAGTTTTCTCATTCAAGTCTCTATATCAATTAAGCATATCTTCATGTTACCTACCATGTCTTATGAAAACATGTAAGAATCTCTTGGTAATAATTGCAGTGGTATTTGGTCAAAAGGGAAGAGGAAGAGAACTCTGGTAGAAGAAGAAGTTCAAAACTCAAATACTATTGAGGATCATTGTAATGTGAATTACAACTTTGCGTATGATCATCAAGATGTTGAACAAGAGGAACTGATTTTTGCTAATGTTGTTTATGATTTTCTAAAACAATTTAAGGAGGCAAAGATTCAACTTGTTAAAGCCATGAAAGGTAAAGATATGTTTAGAACTGAGTTGAAAAAGGTTTTCTCTGACCTTGTTCTCATAAAATCACATGTCAATGATCTTTTCAATGAAGAAATTCTCCCTGCAAAGTTCGTGAATGTTGTTGAAGACAAACTCAAAGGCCTCAAAACAAATGAAGTTTTCAGTGTTATCTGATTAAATGTTCCTTGTCTTTTTATTTACTAGTTAACTCCTTGTAGGATTTTTTTTCTTATTGTTTTAAGGGGGAACACTAGCTTTTGGAGTAGCGTTTTTATGTGTTAGCATTATCTGTTCCAAATATTATCATCTTATAATGATTAAAGTTTATTTAGTTAAACTTTATTTTGGAGACGACTTACAATACATAATCTTTATTGATTACATTTCTTATTGTGTGACGCATTTTATTTGTTATCATATTTCTGGTAGTTATAACGGATATTTCATGTCTCATGGGTTAATGCTTTAAATCAGAAAACGTTTATGTCTCTTGAGTATTCAATTCGCAGATTTGTAGTAAAAAATTAACAGACAAACTGAAAACCAAAAACCCTAAAAAAATAAACCTAAAATCTTAGAGCAGAGTGAGAAGAATCTTACCGAGTGGGTTTTCTAAAGGAAAAAAAACCATCGTCGGTATCCATAAAGAAACTTATAAGGAAGTGTACGGCTCTTATGCAGGAAAGGTCTGTACAGTGAGAGATTAACCCGTCCAACCAGGAGTTGACAACGTCCAGCTCGGGGTTGACCAGGTTAACTCATGATTGATTCTCCTGTTTTCTTGAATTTTTCATCTCTTCCTTCTATCCTGTTTCAAAATTATAACTCTAAATCTCAATACCCTTTGTAAAATTAACTTATTTGGCTGTGTAAATCTCGAAACATGAGTAAACTATTTTGAGATTTGAATATTGATGTTTTCACGATTGCGCTTTTTTGGATATATTGGATTGGACTCCGTAAGATGGTCTTAGTTTTCGCCTTTCCTCATTGAATGTGTAACTATCATGGAATAACATCGGAACTTTAATCCCTGCGTCCTCACATGGCTAGAGTATATGATGTGATTTTCAATTGAGTTGTAGTAAATAGGTTCGTTAAGACTTGTGAAAGCAAAAGTAACTACATTTTATTTTAAGACTAAAAATATAGCAAACTTAATAAAAGTGATATGAAAAATATGGAGACTGGGGCTATGGAATCCACTATTTACCAATATCAAAGTGATTTATATTCTCTAATTATAATCATGCAAATCATGCATTCAAATTGATTCTTAATATTGCAATAGTTGATTTTTTAGAAATAACAATTGTAGATCGAAAGTATGGGACATCAAAACCCTAGGCTAGCATGCTCCATCAATTGAAATGACAATTGTTTAACAAAAACCATTTTATCAATTTATTTGTCAAGGAAAATAATCATATAATAATTGCATAAATTAGAGATTACCACTTTTCATTGGTGAAATAGCTTCCTCCTTCGCCCCAAAGGATGGGTTTAGCTCATCATTGTGTAAACACGCTCAAAATATTTGTTCATTGCTTCAAAAATTGTTTACAAAGATGAAATGGAGAGAAAATGATGAAAATCGGGTGTTTGCAACGTTTTTAATTGTTGCAAAACACTGTTAAAGAGAACGATAAAAGGAAACGGTCGCTGTTACTGTAGCTTCTAAGACCCACGCCTCTGTGTCGTTAACACTATTGATAAACGACTGTCTTGGTTAGTCTGTTCTTCGTGTTCTTCAGCTATGCAGCAGCAGAAATGGTAGCTCTGCAACTCGATTTTTCTTTGCACTGTGGTGTTCTAAACTCTCCCAAGATCTCCGTAACGCCTCTATGCTACTTCAGCACTATTTATAACCCAACAGCATCCAAAAATATATCGTAATAACTCCGATCAATCTACTTTCCTTGTTTGCAGGTCACGGGAATAATCCAGCTTTTCTTCCCTTTTTTTTATCCCTTCTACACGTCTTCTCCAGCTGTATAATATCTCTCCCAATCAATGGTATAAAATCTAAAGAATATATCCTCTCTAGACTGCACTTAACGTCCGTATAAAAATCACCAGAAAATCAACCATAAACCCCATAATGTTTCTTCCCTGTTTTATCGAGAATCAACCAAATCTTCCCTTATTCGCGTGCATGAATCAATTACCTTCTCTGTTTTAGTGAAACAGGAGTATTCCAAGTCAAATCCGAGAGAAACTCGACAAAACTCACGTCCAATTCTTGCCCTGAAAGTTGCGGAGCTTGCAGATTTCATTTTCCCGCCAAAATCCCGTGAAGAAGAAGATGACCCCCCCCTAACAGAGATGGGGTGTGAATAGTGGCTGGCGCTCTGGGTGCAAATAGTCAATAAGGTGCCCCTTAGTAATTGAGGCGGACCTTATCCAAACTGAGATTCCGAATAGCAAATCTCCTCCGGGGTTCCAAATAGCACTTTTTGAGCAACTTTTTCCACACAAGTGTATTTTTCCAAAAACACCTACACAAACATAAAAACACCATAATAAGTACAAAATCAAGCACTAACAATAGATACACTGAGGAAAATTCGACATAAAAATGTGTCTATCAAATACCCCCAAACTTATTATTTGCTAGTCCTCGAGCAAAAATAATCTGGAAAATAAAATGACTACATTTAGCACGTGCAACAAGCCGTTAAACCGCTAGGTGGCCCTAGCGGCGGAGTGTTGTCTCCGGAGGGTTTACCAGAGGTGTACCCACAAAACCTTTACTCCAGACCCTAGCTATCTACGCAGAACCTTGGAAGGCACTAAAGAATCTCCTTGGTAGGCATACTCTCATTGACTACAAGAGGAAGTACCCTGATGCGAAATTCCAATTATTGTACACGAGTTTGCACTCAGCATACTAAAGTTCATATATAAGTGACAGAGCTCTACTCAGATAGTTTCTAGACATCATAACCGGAGTCAACCAATCACATGGAAAGATTAATAAGATAGATAAAGAGAAAAAATCGATGGTTTAAAGTGAACGGTGTTTCTCATATCTGTCTGAAGGCCTCTGCCAAGCTGAACCTATCCTAATGGACTGAGATACCGGTCTGACTAATATAAACACAACTGGCATGTACAAGGGCAGCAGTGGTCTCCATGTCAACACAACTGGCATATACAAGGGCACCAATAGTCGACTTTATTGAATTTATTCCGGTTTGTCTGATGGTCTGGTCTCAATTTTTTTTTTGTATCTCAATCACTATATTTCACCTAGCAATGGTAATAACTTGAATCGTGTGCCCCACCAAATCACTTAAGAAATAAAAACAGAAGGGATTAGGATTCAACGAGATATGGCGAAACTACCATGTTCTTTTTTAATTCTAACACCTGAGCTCTGTGCTTTTATGAATAGACTCTTTAGATGTTTCCATCTAATCAGATTGGTTCCTCAACTCCTACAACCAAGATGTTCCCATCCACCTAGATTGGTTAGTGCCAACCTTAATAAGCATAAATTTCTAGGCTGTGGAGTTTATTTATTACAACTAAAAGCTAACAAAAAGATTCTTCCCCACCCCCAAACTTAAATCTAACATTGTCCTCAATGTTTCTAATGAAAGAGCAATACCAAAAAGTAAAGTAACATGAGGAATCAGTAAAGTGAGAAGTCGAAAAGATCGTACCTGGTTGAAAAGAGAAATCAAAAACTAATATACAACATACAATCGCCTCGATGGTCAATCAAGGGTAAACAGGGTCCTCCAGAGGGACCTCCTCAACATCACCTGTAGGAAAGGGCTCTAAAAAGGGTTTCAATCTCTGACCGTTAACCTTCGAAGAACTACTACCATCCGGTGTCTCTATCTCAACAACTCCATGAGGAAAGACAGTGCGAACAATAAAAGGACTCGTCCACCGAGAGCGTAACTTCCCGGGGAATAGATGCAAACGGGTATCATATAGAAGAACTTTTTGACCTGGAGAAAATGACTTTCTTATAATATTCTTATCATGCATAAGTTTCATGTTGTTTTTATACTCCTTTGCACTATCGTATGCATCTCTACGAATTTCTTTCAACTCATTGAGCTGGAGTTTCCTATGGGCTCCTTCCTTGTCGAGTGAAAAATTTAGCTGCTTAACATCCCAATATGCTCAATGTTCTAACTCAACAAGTAAGTGACATGCCTTTCCATATACAAGTCGATAAGGTGACATTCCAATGGGGGTCTTACACGCAGTACGGTAAGCTCATAAGGCATCAGTAAGCCTAGACGACCAGTTTTTCCGATTAGGATTAACTATTTTCTCTAATATACGTTTTATCTCCCTATTGGAAACCTCTACTTGACCACTAGTATGTGGATGATACGGGGTAGCTACCTTATGTGTAATACCATATTTCTTCATCAAAAGCCGAAAAGGTCCATTACAAAAGTGCGACCCTCCATCACTAATTATAGCTCGCGGTGTACCAAAATGTGCAAGTATATTATTTTTCAAGAACTCAATCACAACCCTATGGTCATTGGTTTTACAGGAAACCGCCTCAATCCACTTAGAGAGATAGTCTACAGCGACAAGGATATATAAGTTACCAAAATAATTAGGAAACGAACCCATAAAGTAAATACCCCACACATCAAAGACCTCAACAACTAAAATAGGGTTCAAGGGCATCATGTTCCTACGGGAAATGGTTCCTAATTTCCAGCAACGCTCACAAGTAACACAGTGACTATGGGAATCTTTAAACAGCGAAGGCCAATAGAATCCACACTGCAATATCTTAGTAGCAGTCTTCTTAGCACTAAAGTGACCCCACAAGCATGATCATGACAAAAGGAAATAATACTGGACTGGTCACTCTCAGGTATACATCTCCTAATAATCTGGTCTGGACAATACTTAAACAAATAAGGATCATCCCAAAAGAAGTTCTTCACCTCGGATAAAAACCTAAAGCGATCTTGTTTACCCCAATGTTGGGGCATTCTACCAGTAACAAGATAGTTCACTATATGTGCATACCAAGGTAATTGGGTAACAAAGAACAGTTGTTCATCCGGAAAGCCATCCCTTATAGGAAGGGAATCATCAGGGGAATCAACAACTAACCTAGACAAGTGGTCTGCAACTACATTTTCGGCACCCTTTTTGTCTCTAATGTCTGGAGAAAACTCTTGTAACAAAAGGATCCACCTAATCAATCTAAGTTTCCTATCCTTTTTAGACAGAAGATATTTCAAAGCAGTATGATCAATATATATTACGATCTTAGAACCTAAGAGATGGGGTCTAAACTTACCTAAGGCAAAAACAATGGCTAACAGTTCCTTTTCAGTGGTGGTATAGTTCAACTGGGCATCATTCAGAGTTTTGCTAGCATAGTAAATCACATGAAGTAATTTGTTTTCTCGCTGACCTAGCACAACACTAATAGCATAATCTGAAGCATCACACATGATCTCAAAGGGTAGGTTCCAGTTGGGTGCCTGGACTATGGGGGCGGTAGTGAGTAAAGTCTTAATCTTCTCAAAAGCCTCTAAACAAGCATCATCAAAGACAAACTTAACATCTTTTGCAAGCAAATTGCAAAGAGGTCTAGAAATCAAGCTAAAATCCTTAATGAATCGACGATAAAAACCTGCATGCCCTAAGAATGACCTAATATCTCTTACGGTTTTTGGGACCTGTAAAGTTTTAATAAGGTCAACTTTGGCTCTATCTACCTCTATACCTTTCGAAGATACGATATGCCCTAGAACAATTCTTAAACGAACCATGAAGTGACATTTCTCCCAATTAAGCACTAAATTCTTTTCCTTACACCTAGTCAAAACTAATGACAAATGATGCAAGCACTCATCGAAAGACGAACCAAACACTGAAAAATCATCCATAAAGACCTCTAAGAACCTTTCTACCATGTCAGAAAATATGATCAGCATACAACGCTGAAAGGTCGCAGGGGCATTACATAGCCCGAAAGGCATGCGTCTATACGCAAAGGTACCAAAGGGACAAGTAAAAGTGGTTTTCTCTTGGTCTTCTGGGGATATGAAAACCTTATTATAACCGCAGTATCCATCTAAAAAGCAATAATGGATACGTCCAGCTAATCTCTCTATCATTTGGTCGATGAAGGGAAGGGGAAAGTGGTCCTTCCTAATGACCTTTTTCAATTTCCTATAGTCAATACAGACACGCCAACCCATGGTCACCCGGGTTGGGATTAACTCATTGTTATCATTCTGGATTACAGTAATACTGGATTTCTTGGGAACAACCTGAACGGGGCTGACCCACTTACTGTCTGAAATGGGGTAGATAATGCCTGCATCTAACAGCTTAAGAACCTCGGTTCGAACTACTTCTTTCATATTAGGGTTCAGTCGACGTTGCATCTCCCTAGAAGGTTTGGTGTCACTCTCTAAATAGATATGATGCATACAATCAGTAGGACTTATACCCTTAATGTTTTCTATGGTCCACCCTAAAGCTTCTTTGTTATACTGAAGGACGGTCACTAGCCTACTTTCCTGATCACTATCCAAGTCGGATGCTATAATCACAGGTAAAGTTTCAGATGGTCCTAAAAACACATACTTCAGGGTATCTGGTAATGGTTTAAGGTCCAACTTATGAGGCTTTTCTAACGAAGGAACTAGGGTAGACTTGGAAACAGGCAGAGGTTTGAACTTAGGTTTCCAGCCATTACTAGTTTCTATCAAAGGGGTTGAATCTAACAAAGCATTCACCTCATTAATAACATCGTCATCATCAAAATCAATCCCAAAGTGGGCTAGGCATTTCTCTAATGGATTTTCTAACAAAGTTTTTGGTAATGACTCCTCTACTAATGTTCCTATCATGTTCACCTCTTCTATGCTTGAATCATTTAGTTCAGAGGGCAGCTTACTAATATTAAAAATGTTTAGCTCAATAGTCATATTATTAAAAGACAAATTCATAATACTATTTCGACAATTAATGATCGCATTGGATGTAGCTAAAAACGGGAGACCTAAAATTACTGGTGTTTGGTTCTCTGGGTCAGGGACAGGTTGGGTATCTAGGATAACAAAATCCACTGGATATATAAACTTGTCGACCTCAATAAGAACATCCTCGATCACACCACGAGGAATTTTAACGGACCTATCAGCTAACTGAAGTGTCATCTAGGTGGGTTTCATCTCACCAAGTACTAGCTTAAGGTATACATGGTATGGGAGTAAGTTCACACTGGCTCCTAAGTCAAGCAAAGCTTTCCCGAAATGGTATTTACCTATTGTGCAAGAAATAGTAGGGGACCTTGGGTGTTTATACTTAGGAGTAGTGGTATTCTGAATAATAGAACTCACATGACTAGCTAGGAAGGATTTCTTCTGGACACTAAGTTTTCGCTTTCTCGTACACATATCCTTAAGAAACTTGGCATAAGCGGGAATCTGCTTAATCACATCTAACAATGGGAGGTTGATAGTAACCTGCTTAAAAACCTCCAATATATCATTAAAGTTGGACTCCCTCTTAGTTGGAACTAGCAGCTGGGGGAACGGGGCTCTGGGAACAAAGTCGGGCTCAGCAGGACCCTCATTGGTCTCTTTGGAGACTCTATCAGTATCCTCATTTTCTGGCTCAGAAGGGTGAACTACAGCATGTTCACTATCAGGCATGGCAACCTTATTGTCAACTTTCTTTCCACTCCTAAGGGTTGTAATAGAATTCACATGATTGTACGATTAATATCCTTTAGGGTTAGGATCAGTTTGACTAGGGAACCTTCCATCTTCTCTTTCACTAAGAAACTTAGCTATTTGTCCGACTTGAAGTTCTAATTTAGCAAGAGACTGGGAATTATTCTTAAAATTCTGCCTGGTTTCTTCTTGAAAACCATAATGGTTCTTTGATAACATCTCATGGTTCTTTGCTAACATAGTAAGGGTTTCTTCTAAGGTGGAGATCTTTTTCTCATTCTGAAACTGGGGTTGACCTGAAGAGTTCTTAGCATAACCAAAACCTGGGGGAGGCTGAGAATTACTAGACTGTCCTCGATTCCGACCCTTAGACCAAGAAAAATTAGGATGGTTTCTCCAACCAGGGTTGTAAGTACCTGAGTATGGGTCAAACTTTTGACGGTTCTCAAACCTAGCATTGTTATAGACAGCATGGGCTTGCTCTTCACTAACCTGATCTTCCCAAAACGAGTTATTGGGTTTTACTCCACAACTAGACACTTGAGAGGCTCTAAACCTATCATCAGGTTCAACAAGAGACCTATGTTTAGGATGATTCAATTCCAAAGCTTCTAACCTTCTAGACAAAGCATCAAACTTAGCATCTGACCCGAAGCTTGTATCTACCACATTAGTGCTACTTCTATTGACCAAGAGTCTTTTGGGGGGTTCAACGCAAGACTCCCACTGTTGGGATTTTTAAGCGACAACTCCTAAGAATTTAAAAGCATCATCAGCATTTTTACTAGTGAACTCACCAGCGCACATAGACTCAACCATGGCTTTGGTCGAATAGTTTAAACCATCATAAATAATTTCTACTAGTTTCATCTTATCAAATCCATGGTGAGGACATTGGGATAGGAGATCATTGAATCTCTCTAAAAACCTATAAAGAGATTCTCCCTCTTGTTGCATACTGAAACTAATTTTCTGCGTAGCAGCTGCAGTTTTATGCTTAGGGTAGAATTTCATATATAAAGCAACAATAAGTTCATGCCATGTTTCAATGAATTCAGATGGTAGGTTGTTCAGCCAGGTCTTGGCTTCATCTCTCAAGGAAAAGGGAAACATCTTAAGTTTCAAGAATTCATCAGTAAGGTCTTTTATTCTAATTGTCCCACAAATTTCCTCAAAGTCCCTAATAAGGGTTCTCATCATCTTTACCTAAGAATATAGGGATCATCTGAAGAATACTAGGTTTTATCTCGAAATTAGCCGTAGTGGCTGGCAATTTAATGCACGAGGCTCGGGTGGACCTAGTTGGGAACATGTAATCTTTCAAAGTTGCCATCGCTGGCACAACTGAAGTATTAGGGGTATTTTCTCCACGAAGAGACAGATTCACAAAACTGAAGTTTCCAAAAACAGGGCTCTCAAAAGAAAAGTCTTCGAGCTCCCCGCTTCCACAAGAAGAACTACTAGGTTTTTCACTAATCAATCGACCTAGATTATCTCTTTTCCAAGCCCGTTCTATAATAACCTCGGGCATACACTAGAAAAACAAATAAAAGAATCCTAAAGGAAGGGAGGTTCTAAGCAAACACAAAGCAGGCTGACTCCACCAAAGCAAACCTAAATATTTCTAGCAAACAAAAAGCATGATGGCTCCACTTAGATTGTTTCTAGACCAGCTTTTATTCTTTCGAAAAGGAACTCGTTACAATCTCAGCAAACCTTTCTGGAATCAATCCGAGTTAAAATAAGTTGAATAGATACGAGGGAAGCTGCATGGAGCTTTGATACCCAAGGCCTCACCAATGTTACAAGGCGGCGTATTCAACTCACAGAAACCATCATGAACTTCAAAGTATGCTCAAAAGAGTAACCAATATTTTTCGAACGACTTTCATATTAAGCTCGTTACCCTATAAGTCTCGTTCTACTCAAAATTTTAGTCTTAGGTTCGCGTTTGGTTTCGTTTTCCTAAGGCGGGCAAGAAGAGAACGGTGATGAAATCCGAACCCTTATCTTGTATGGCTAGTCCTTTCCCTTTACTAGGAAATTAAAGCAGCCGTTTTCAATTCCTCAACATATATGCAAACGAATGAATACAGTAAACCCGCTGACAGGGAATTCGCGGGTGTTTAGATAAACTTACCTCCCGTTCCAGACGGGGGATGAACCGCTGAAGTCGACTCGGGCCACGACTCATATGTCATGTACGAACCCGAGGGGCCGAGGCGATATCGTAATCGCCGTCCTTCTCTACAAACATTTTATATTTAAACTTCCCTTCCGTAGGGTTTAAAAAAAAATAAAGTCCCAAAGTCCACAGTCCAAAAATATAGTGCAAAAGAAAAGGAAAGTCTAAAAAAAAAAACTCTAAAGAATAAAAATAAAATAAAATGTCTCTCTTTTTTTTCTTTTTTTAATTAATTTTTCTTCTTCTTTTCTTTCGCTTTGCTTTTACTCCAAATCTTTAAGTATTCACCAAAAGCTTTGGCAAATTTTTCTTTCGCTCCAAATTCCAAAATCTGTAAGGAAAAGACAAAAACCCAAAAACGTAAAGAAGAACAAATAAAAACTTAAAAAAAATATTTAAAAACTCTAGCCTAAAGATAAGTCCTCGTCGGCGGCGCCAAAAATTGATGTGATTTTCAATTGAGTTGTAGTAGATAGGTTCGTTGAGACTTGTGAAAGTAAAAGATTCTAGATTTAATTTTAAGACTAAAAATATAGCAAACTTAATAAAAGTGATATAAAAAATATGGAGAAGGCTTGGCTATGGAATCCACTATTTACCAATATCAAAATGATTTATATTCTCTAATTATAATAATGCAAAGCATGCATTCAAATTGATTCTTAATATTGCAATAGTTGATTTTTTAGAAATAAAAATTGTAGATCGAAAGTATGAGACATCAAAACCCTAGGATAACATGCTCCATCAATTGAAATGACAATTGTTTAACAAAAACCATTTTATCAATTTATTTGTCAAGGAAAATAATCATATAATAATTGCATAAATTAGAGATTACCACTTTTCATTGGTGAAATAACTTCCTCCTTCGCCCCAGAGGATGGGTTTAGCTCATCATTGTGTAAACACGCTCAAAATATTTGTTCATTGCTTCAAAAATTGTTTACAAAGATGAAATGGAGAGAAAATGATGAAAATCGGGTGTTCGCAACGTTTTTAATTGTTGCAAAACACTGTTACACAGAACGATAAAAGGAAACTGTCGCTGTTACTGTAGCTTCTAAGACCCACGCCTCTGTGTCGTTAACACTGTTGATAAACGACTGTCTTGGTTAGTCTGTTCTTCGTGTTCTTCAGCTATGCAGCAGCAGAAATGGTAGCTCTGCAACTCGATTTTTCTTTGCACTGTGGTGTTCTAAACTCTCCCAAGCTCTCCGTAATGCCTCTATGCTACCTCAGCACTATTTATAACCCAACATCATCCAAAAATCTCTCGTAATAACTCCGATCAATCTACTTTCCTTATTTGCAGGTCACGGGAATAATCCAGCCTTTCTTCCCTTTTTTTATCTCTTTTACACGTCTTCTCCAGCTGTGTGATATCTCTCCCAATCATTGGTATAAAATCTAGAGAATATATCCTCCCTAGACTGCACTTAACGTCCGTATAAAAATCACCAAAAAATCAACCATAAACCCCGTAATATTTCTTCCATGTTTTATCGAGAATCAACCCAAATCTTCCCTTATTCGCGTGCATGAATCAATTACCTTCCCTGTTTTAGTGAAACATGATTATTCCAAGTCAAATCCGAGAGAAACTCGGCAAAACTCACGTCCAATTCTTGCCCTGAAAGTTGCGCAGCTTGCAGACTTCATTTTCCCGCCAAAATCCCGTGAAGAAGAAGATGACCTACCCCTAACAGAGATGTGGGTGCGAAAAGTGACTGGCGCCCTGGGTGCAAATAGTCAATAAGGTGCCCCTTAGTAATTGAGGTGCCCCTTATCCAAACTGAGAGTCCGAATAGCAAATCTCCTCCGGGGTTCCAAATAGCACTTTTTGAGCAACTTTTTCCACACAAGTGTATTTCTCCAAAAACACCTACACAAACATAGAAACACCATAATAAGTATAAAATCAAGCACTAACAATAGAGACACTGAGGACAATTCGACATAAAAAAGTGTCTATCAGTATATCCTTAATGTTTTATTTTATCTCCTTTACCGGTGAATTATTGTCAATTTCAAAATCAACATAAATCTGATAGAACTTCATAGCATCATCCACTCGAGTAATATTATAAACGGATTAATGTCCCCATTGAAATGCTTAATCTTGTACCATCCTCCACCAGACTGCAATTGAACATTTGTATCAAAGACCCCAATGATGTGAACATAACCGATGGTGACCACACCATTGGTTGGAAACTCTATAACGTCCCATTGTTTGTACATACCAGCAACAAAGACTATAGCTGAGATAACATGATAAACCTAAGGAAAAAACACATTTATAATCAACACATATAAAAAGAAATCAAGAGCGAAATATATGAAAAAAAATATGTTTAACATAGAAAATAGTGTGAACTTACTGATCCCAACACTCCACTAACCGTGCTGGCTGACTTGAAGAATTCAACCTGGTTGTTTAAGATAGTATTGGCTGAATTGAAGAATATACGTTGCTTTCTCAAGACACTGTTGGAATATTTTCAACACCGCTTACCAAAGGGGGGTCCTGGGGGGCATCGCCCCCCAGGCTGTGGTCGACCTGACAGGTCAGGTCGTGGGGGTCCAGGGGAGACCGCCCCTGGTGGGGGTTTCAAGGGGGCAACGCCCCCGGAAGAATTTTTTGAACTGACGGTTTTATTTGGCCGATAAAAGCCTGTTCGAAAATTTCGAATCCAAAAGACACCATTGATGTCTGTTGATGAAGGAACCCGACGTTTCGTGAATAGAAACCTGTTGGCGAATAAAAACCTATTCCCAACAGGTGCAAAACCCTTTATAAATAGCTTCTCCCAGTTTCGTTTAAACACATAAGAAAATTCAATCTGTTTTCTCTGTTTCAAAAAGCATCATCAGAAATCAGAAATCTCTTTGTGTGTTCTTGATTGAATCAAGGGGTACAAACCTTGAATTCAGTTTTCGTTGCAGGGCTTTCATTGTATCCTGAAGGCAATATTTCGCATACCTGTTGTAATCGCCAATTGTTATTGGGAGGGTAGAAATATTTGTCTAAAAGAAATTTATACAAGCCTTGAAAGTTTTGGAGTGCAACACTTTCTTCTCTGATTCATTCATCCTTTGTGAAACCCAATTATTTCCAACAGTTTTTAGACAAATATCTTCTGGCAATGGAGGGTGAATCTTCGAATTCGAATGCTACTGCTCAATCTCTGCAAGTGATGAACCAAACCTTTACTCGATTGGAACGTTTTGATGGTGAAGGTTTTACCCGTTGGCAAGAGACTGTGAAGTTTTTCCTGATCACCATCAAGTTGTGGTACATACTTGAAGATGGATTGGAGGAAATTCCTGCTGCAACTGACAATGACACTGAGGAATTGAAGGCTAGACGAAAGCAGCGTCAGGAAGATGATTTCATGTGTCGTGGTCATATTTTGAATGCTCTGGACAAACATGTGTACAATGCACATCGGAGTATTGGGACTGCAAAGGGATTGTGGACTGCGCTTGACAACAAATACAAGATTTCTGAAGCAAGCAACAAGAAATTCCTGATTTGCAATTTCATGGATTTTAAGATGGTTGACAGTAAGTCAATCATTGCCCAGGTCAGTGAACTTTTACTCATAGTTAATCATCTTAAGGATGCTGGAATTGATCTTATTTCTGCGTTTGTTGTTGGGGTTATTATTTCTCGTCTCCCCCCTTCTTGGAATGGTTATAAGAAGAAACTTAAGCATGCTGAGACTGACTATGATTTAGAGGCCTTACAACGTCATCTTCGCATAGAAGAGGACTCTCGTAAGCGAGAACTTAAGGATAGTCCACATTCTGAAAACCATTCTAAGGTGAATAGCGTAGAAGAATCTAAAACACCGAATTCCTTGAAACCTAAGAATGATACTCAGTTTAAGAAGCATCCCAACAAGAAGAGTAAGAAGAAGGGCGCTGTCGGCCCTTGCTACTTCTGTGACAAACCCGGCCATTTTGCTCGTGACTGTCGTCTCAAAAAGAAACAACAGCAGAACCAGAAAAAGGAGGCAAATATGGTCGATGACAAACTTGTGATCGTGGTGCAAGCCGCCAATGCTGTTGCTGAAACTGGGGGTGGTTTCAAGGGGGCAACGCCCCCGGAAGAATTTTTTGAACTGACGGTTTTATTTGGCCGATAAAAGCCTGTTCGAAAATTTCGAATCCAAAAGACACCATTGATGTCTGTTGATGAAGGAACCTGACGTTTCGTGAATAGAAACCTGTTGGCGAATAAAAACCTATTCCCAACAGGTGCAAAACCCTTTATAAATAGCTTCTCCCAGTTTCGTTTAACATATAAGAAAAATCAATATGTTTTCTCTGTTTCAAAAAGCATCATCAGAAATCTCTTTGTGTGTTCTTGATTGAATCAAGGGGTACAAACCTTGAATTCAGTTTTCGTTGCAGGGCTTTCATTGTATCCTGAAGGCAATATTTCGCATACCTGTTGTAATCGCCAATTGTTATTGGGAGGGTAGAAATATTTGTCTAAAAGAAATTTATACAAGCCTTGAAATTTTTGGAGTGCAACACTTTCTTCTCTGATTCATTCATCCTTTGTGAAACCCAATTTTTTTCCAACAGTTTTTAGACAAATATCTTCTGGCAATGGAGGGTGAATCTTCGAATTCGAATGCTACTGCTCAATCTCTGCAAGTGATGAACCAAACCTTTACTCGATTGGAACGTTTTGATGGTGAAGGTTTTACCCGTTGGCAAGAGACTGTGAAGTTTTTCCTGATCACCATCAAGTTGTGGTACATACTTGAAGATGGATTGGAGGAAATTCCTGCTGCAACTGACAATGACACTGAGGAATTGAAGGCTAGACGAAAGCAGCGTCAGGAAGATGATTTCATGTGTCGGGGTCATATTTTGAATGCTCTGGACAAACATGTGTACAATGCACATCGGAGTATTGGGACTGCAAAGGGATTGTGGACTGCGCTTGACAACAAATACAAGATTTCTGAAGCAAGCAACAAGAAATTCCTGATTTGCAATTTCATGGATTTTAAGATGGTTGACAGTAAGTCAATCATTGCCCAGGTCAGTGAACTTTTACTCATAGTTAATCATCTTAAGGATGCTGGAATTGATCTTGTTTCTGCGTTTGTTGTTGGGGTTATTATTTCTCGTCTCCCCCCTTCTTGGAATGGTTATAAGAAGAAACTTAAGCATGCTGAGACTGACTATGATTTAGAGGCCTTACAACGTCATCTTCGCATAGAAGAGGACTCTCGTAAGCGAGAACTTAAGGATAGTCCACATTCTGAAAACCATTCTAAGGTGAATAGCGTAGAAGAATCTAAAACACCGAATTCCTTGAAACCTAAGAATGATACTCAGTTTAAGAAGCATCCCAACAAGAAGAGTAAGAAGAAGGGCGCTGTCGGCCCTTGCTACTTCTGTGACAAACCCGACCATTTTGCTCGTGACTGTCGTCTCAAAAAGAAACAACATCAGAACCAGAAAAAGGAGGCAAATATGGTCGATGACAAACTTGTGATCGTGGTGCAAGCCGCCAATGCTGTTGCTGAAACTGGGGGTGGTTTCAAGGGGGCAACGCCCCCGGAAGAATTTTTTGAACTGACGGTTTTATTTGGCCGATAAAAGCCTGTTCGAAAATTTCGAATCCAAAAGACACCATTGATGTCTGTTGATGAAGGAACCTGACGTTTCGTGAATAGAAACCTGTTGGCGAATAAAAACCTATTCCCAACAGGTGCAAAACCCTTTATAAATAGCTTCTCCCAGTTTCGTTTAACATATAAGAAAAATCAATATGTTTTCTCTGTTTCAAAAAGCATCATCAGAAATCAGAAATCTCTTTGTGTGTTCTTGATTGAATCAAGGGGTACAAACCTTGAATTCAGTTTTCGTTGCAGGGCTTTCATTGTATCCTGAAGGCAACATTTCGCATACCTGTTGTAATCGCCAATTGTTATTGGGAGGGTAGAAATATTTGTCTAAAAGAAATTTATACAAGCCTTGAAAGTTTTGGAGTGCAACACTTTCTTCTCTGATTCATTCATCCTTTGTGAAACCCAATTTTTTTCCAACAGTTTTTAGACAAATATCTTCTGGCAATGGAGGGTGAATCTTCGAATTCGAATGCTACTGCTCAATCTCTGCAAGTGATGAACCAAACCTTTACTCGATTGGAACGTTTTGATGGTGAAGGTTTTACCTGTTGGCAAGAGACTGTGAAGTTTTTCCTGATCACCATCAAGTTGTGGTACATACTTGAAGATGGATTGGAGGAAATTCCTGCTGCAACTGACAATGACACTGAGGAATTGAAGGCTAGACGAAAGCAGCGTCAGGAAGATGATTTCATGTGTCGTGGTCATATTTTGAATGCTCTGGACAAACATGTGTACAATGCACATCGGAGTATTGGGACTGCAAAGGGATTGTGGACTGCGCTTGACAACAAATACAAGATTTCTGAAGCAAGCAACAAGAAATTCCTGATTTGCAATTTCATGGATTTTAAGATGGTTGACAGTAAGTCAATCATTGCCCAGGTCAGTGAACTTTTACTCATAGTTAATCAACTTAAGGATGCTGGAATTGATCTTGTTTCTGCGTTTGTTGTTGGGGTTATTATTTCTCGTCTCCCCCCTTCCTGGAATGGTTATAAGAAGAAACTTAAGCATGCTGAGACTGACTATGATTTAGAGGCCTTACAACGTCATCTTCGCATAGAAGAGGACTCTCGTAAGCGAGAACTTAAGGATAGTCCACATTCTGAAAACCATTCTAAGGTGAATAGCGTAGAAGAATCTAAAACACCGAATTCCTTGAAACCTAAGAATGATACTCAGTTTAAGAAGCATCCCAACAAGAAGAGTAAGAAGAAGGGCGCTGTCGGCCCTTGCTACTTCTGTGACAAACCCGGCCATTTTGCTCGTGACTGTCGTCTCAAAAAGAAACAACAGCAGAACCAGAAAAAGGAGGCAAATATGGTCGATGACAAACTTGTGATCGTGGTGCAAGCCGCCAATGCTGTTGCTGAAACTGGGGGTGGATGGTGGTACGACAATGGTGCAACCATCCATATCTGTAAGGATAGAAATCTTTACAAGACATACGAACCGGTTAGTGGAGAAGGAAACGATGTTGTCTCCGCAAACGGTCAACGCAGCAAAGTTATTGGGAAAGGCACTGTTGAACTCTCGTTTACTTCGGGAAAGACTGTGACTCTTACTAATGTTTTACATGTCCCTGACATCGTGAAGAACCTTGTTTCCGGCGACCTTGTTATGAAGGCTGGATTCAAGACGACCTATGAGTCTAATAAGTTTGTGTTGTCCAAAAATGGTGTGTTTGTTGGACAAGGATATGCTTGTAATGGGATGATTAAGCTTAATTTAATAAATAATGGTTCTGCTTATATTGTTAACTCTGTTAATTTATGGCATGGTAGATTAGGGCATGTGAATTATGGTTCTCTTAGAAACATGAATCGATTAGGCTTGATTTCTGATTGCAATTTTGATCATGCTTCTAAATGTGAAATATGTGTGCAAGCAAAGATAACTAGAATTTCCCATAAGTCTGTAGTACGAAATTCTTCCTTACTTGAATTAGTACATAGTGATGTGGGTGATTTGCATGGTTCTGCCACTCGTGGTGGAAATAAGTATTATGTCACTTTTATAGAAGATAGTACTAGATATGCTTATACATATTTAATGAAATCTAAGGATGAAGTCTTTGATAAATTTAGGATTTATAAAGCAGAAGTAGAGACACAATTAGAGCACAAAATTAAGATTTTACGTTCTGATCGTGGTGGTGAATACTTTCCTACTGAATTTAATTCCTTTTGTCAAGAGCATGGTTTAGTTCATCAACGTACTGCACCTTACACACCTCAACAAAATGGTATGGCTGAAAGGAAAAATAGAACTTTGATTGATATGGTTAATTGCATGCTTATAAGTTCTGGTTTGCCTAATTCTTTGTGGGGTGAAGCTTTGTTGTCTGCATGTTATATTTTGAATAGAATTCCTTTGAAAAAGAAGAGTGTTTCTCCTTATGAGTTGTGGTTTAACAGGAAACCAAACTTGAGAAGACTTAAAGTCTGGGGTTGTTTAGCATATGTTCGAAAGCCTGATCCCAAAAGACCAAAGTTGGGAAACAGGGCTTATAAATGTGCTTTTGTGGGATACTCTCTTAATAGTATCACCTACAGATTTATAAACCTTGACACTTTTGAGATTATAGAATCTGTAGATGTGGAATTCTTTGAGAACTTAAATAGGAACAGTTCTCAAATGCAACCCATGGAGAATCCATTGTTACCTGATCTAGAACCTATGGAGATTGATAACAATGATGAAAATCCCTCTCCTACTCATGACAATGATATTTCAGTGCCTACTGAAGATATCGAACCTAGAAGGAGTAAGAGAGGAAGGATTGAGAAAAAGCCTGATCCAAACTTTATTTATTACCTTGTAGAGGCAAATAAGAATAGAATTCTTAGTGTTAACCAGTATGTTATGCATATTAATGATGACCCTAAAACTTATGCTGAAGCCATGAGTTCTAGAGATGCAAATTTCTGGAAAGAAGCCATCAATGATGAAAAGCATTCGCTTTTGACTAACGGGACTTGGGTATTAGTAAATTTACCTCCTGGTGCTAAAGCAATAGGAAGTAAATGGATATTCAAGAGAAAGTTGAGAGCTGATGGTGAAGTTGATAAGTTTAAGGCAAGGCTAGTTGCCAAGGGTTATAAACAAAGACATGGTATTGATTACTTTGATACATATGCTCCTGTTGCCCGCATCTCATCCATTCGTTGCTTGATTGCACTTGCTTCTATTCATAAGTTGGTTGTGCATCAAATGGATGTCAAAACTGCTTTTCTAAATGGGGATTTAGAAGAAGAGATATATATGGAACAACCTGAAGGTTTCATATCACCAGGCCAAGAGAAGAAAGTTTGCAAGTTAGTGAAATCTCTCTATGGTTTGAAGCAAGCCCCTATGCAATGGCATGAGAAGTTTGATAAAGTAGTTTTGTCATATGGTTTTGTGGTGAATGATGCGGACAAATGTATCTATAGTAAGCATGATAGTTCTGGTTGTGTGATTCTCTGTTTGTATGTTGATGATATGTTAATCTTTGGGTCTGACATATCTGTTGTGGAAGAAACAAAGAAGTTTCTTAGTTCTAACTTTGATATGAAGGATTTAGGAGAGGCTGATGTAATCTTGGAAATTAAGATCCTAAGAAAGGGAGATGAGTTGGTTTTAACTCAATCTCATTATATTGAGAAATTTCTCAAGAAATATGGTCACTTTGATGACAATCCAGCACCTACTCCTTTAGACCATACTATCAAGTTAATGAAGAACACCGGCCGTACTCATGCTCAACTTGAGTATTCTAGTGTTATTGGGAGTCTTATGTACGCTATGCATTGCACAAGACCGGACATAGCCCAAGCCGTGGGAATATTATGTCGTTTCTCAAGTAATCCAGGATATGAACACTGGAAAGCAGTTTCAAGAGTTATGGCTTACTTGAAAGGAACAATAAATTTTGGTTTGCATTACCAAGGCTATCCCGCTGCACTAGAGGGGTACAGCGATGCTAACTGGAACAATGTAGAATCAAATTCCAAGTCAACTTCTGGATGGATTTTTACATTAGGGGGTGCTGCTGTGTCTTGGAGTTCCAAGAAGCAGACTTGTATTTCTGATTCAACAATGTTGTCAGAATTGATAGCTTTAACTGATGCATGTAAGGAGGCAGATTGGCTTAGAAACCTACTTATGGAGATTCCTTTTTGGAAGAAGCCAACTCCGGCGGTCTTGATTAATTGTGATAATCAAGCTACAATCTATAATGTCTCTAATAAGACTTATAATGGAAAGTCTAGACATGCAAGTCTTAGACACTACATGGTTAGGCAACTACTCAAGAGGGGAGTAATTACGGTTAACTTTATTGAATCAAAGAGGAATTTGGCAGACCCATTTACGAAAAGTCTACCAAGTTCAGTGGTTTCAATAAAAAGGAAAGAAATGGGACTAAGGTCTGTGAAGGAAGTTTGATCTCCCATAGCAGAAACCCAACCTATGTTTTGAAAAGGATAAACAAGGTTCAATGTGGTACCAACAAGTTATGGAAGTAGATTATGGAGCACTAATATAAAAACTTCCCATTTCTTATTAGTGCTGGTTTCTGCAAGAAAATAGGATGGATGTAAATCCTTAATGAGTCTATGATTAGTAAAAGGTGTATCGCAGAAACACCTTCGAGACTTACCTATATGAGTATGGAAATAAGGCCGTTTCCTAAGAGAAGAAGACCGTTCTCTAAAGAAGACTCATGAACAAGGATATAAGCACATGGCCATTAACGTGCTTGGCTACAGAACACATGATTTTATGAAATCAATATGTGTGGAGACTCCGGTTTTATCATAAGGGGTACTTGGTTCAAGACTGGTTTCACCATAGAACCTCGATAAGGCTTTGAGTTTCTTACACTAAGTGAAGGTTCAAATCTAAAAGATACCTATCATTTATGTGTTGATTTCAACGATGATGCTTAGTCTCAATTGTGCTTGAACTACGTTGGCTTGATCCCACTCGGGTACGTAGGCAGTCACTTCGGTGATGCAGTCACTCTGATTTAAAAGTTTTAACTTTGTTTTATGGTTTTTGAAAATAGGGGGAGAATGTTGGAATATTTTCAACACCGCTTACCAAAGGGGGGTCCTGGGGGGCATCGCCCCCCAGGCTGTGGTCGACCTGACAGGTCAGGTCGTGGGGGTCCAGGGGAGACCGCCCCTGGTGGGGGTTTCAAGGGGGCAACGCCCCCGGAAGAATTTTTTGAACTGACGGTTTTATTTGGCCGATAAAAGCCTGTTCGAAAATTTCGAATCCAAAAGACACCATTGATGTCTGTTGATGAAGGAACCCGACGTTTCGTGAATAGAAACCTGTTGGCGAATAAAAACCTATTCCCAACAGGTGCAAAACCCTTTATAAATAGCTTCTCCCAGTTTCGTTTAAACACATAAGAAAATTCAATCTGTTTTCTCTGTTTCAAAAAGCATCATCAGAAATCAGAAATCTCTTTGTGTGTTCTTGATTGAATCAAGGGGTACAAACCTTGAATTCAGTTTTCGTTGCAGGGCTTTCATTGTATCCTGAAGGCAATATTTCGCATACCTGTTGTAATCGCCAATTGTTATTGGGAGGGTAGAAATATTTGTCTAAAAGAAATTTATACAAGCCTTGAAAGTTTTGGAGTGCAACACTTTCTTCTCTGATTCATTCATCCTTTGTGAAACCCAATTATTTCCAACAGACACTAGTGAATGATTTTACAATCTGATTCTCACATCTCAATGAAATCGGTTTGTGCATTCTTGAAAGACGAGGCTTGTGTTGTTGAAGATATTGAAAATTTAGGTGGTTTTTTTGGTGGAAGTTAAAGGTGTGGTTGTTTGCAACCATAAAGATTAAGGAATTGTGAGTGGAGTTAACAGAATTATTAAGTGAGAGTGAAATTAGGGCGGCATCATCATCCCACCGAGTTAGATTACAAATCATTTTACGATCGACGTTGAAGTGCGTGATACCAATATTGTTTCAAAGACACCAATATTGTGAACATAACAGGCGGTGACCACTCCGCTGATAGGTAACTCAATGATGTCTCCTTTTATTATAGAGTATAGAGCTGACACAACTGAATAAACCTAAAGAAAAAACACATTTGAAATCAACACTTAAAAAAGAAATTAAAAGTGAAATAAATGAAGAAAAAAAACATGTTTAGCATAGATAATAATGTGAACTTACTGATTCCAACACTCCAATAACAGGGTCGTACGGGTTGGCAACACCAACACGAAAAAAATCTGCATACGAAATTTGTTACCATAGTTCAAAAGTGTTACCCAAATATACTATAGAGTTGTTAGCAGTTAATCAGTAAGTACCTGGCGGATCACCATGCACTTGTACTCCCTCAACACCAAAATTTTCACCAATTTTTACCGGGTCCATCAAATCTTTTTTCTTCGCCATATAATATAAAAAAAAACTATATTCCGACTTGATTATTAATGATGGTACTAAGGAAAAAATACTAGGGAAAAACAATGCAAGACTGACGAGAAAGTGGATCAAGAATGAGGGATCTCTGAAGGTTTTAACATGAGGGAGTTTATGAAACATCATAAGATCGTAGAGAAGCAAAGATCGGTTGACCGAAAATTTCAAAAATAGGGAGATGAAAAAAAAGTCGGCTTTATCAAGAAAATTTTGTAATAATGAACAACCAACAAAAACATGTGTGGCAACTGGCTTTTGATAAAAAAAAGAGAAGCGGAACAACAATCGACATTTAACAAGCCATCTCGTGATGATGATGAAGATGATGACCATGATGAATTCGATGAACTGGAACCTCTTAATTAGATAATTGATGTATTAAGCCGATTTTTAAAATTTTGCTTCATTCTACATAAAATTTTAATTTGAAATGATAACTTTTACTAATTTTTTCTGATTCTATTTAATAAGTTTTACTTAATTATAAAAGCACATTACATTGTATCAAAATTCCATATGGTTAATGAGAAACTCCTTGAGGATGTAAAAATGAGCTCTGTATTCAAAATTCTTTCTTTTTCATATTCGTCATTCCTCTCGAGGTCGCATAACAATTTTTTAATCACAGGTTTCATCTCTTGGTCTACATTGACTTACAATCTGAACTAAAACTATAAATTTCATACTCTACCGAAAGATTCACTTTCAAACTTCTCTTAACCTGTCATATACATATTGTGGTTCTGAATGTAATTAATCATTTGTGCATAGTTCCTTGCAGGTAACTCTCTTTCTGGTTGAATCTCAGGCCTTTAATCTCTACATCATTATGGTTAGCCCAATCCTTATTATGACGGTTTTCCCCATTTGCTATGCCATGAGCACTTAAACCACGATATGACGAGCCACAAATAACAGTGAAAATTCCGCTTCATAATTGATGTGATTTGTAGATAGTGGTAAAAAGTGATTCGATTCTCGAACTTGTCAAGGATAACTTTAGACTTAAATTCAAAACTAAATAGAAAACTCACTAATAATTATAACAAACACTGACAAAATAGATTGTACCGCTTTTTGTTGGAAAAATAGCTTCCCCTATCTCCTCAGAAATGGGGTTTAGCTCCTCATATTAATCATGATCTCAAAATAATTGTTTATGGCTCAAAAGATGATTAAAAATATGAAAAGTGATAATACAGACGATTCGCAACAGTTTGTTGGTGTTGCAGAATCACTGTTACAGGGAGAAATAGTAGCTAAAGACCTAATACAACCGCTGTGATGAACGACACATAGGTACTGCTGTGAAACAACGATAGTTTGCTGCGACAGTTGCTTGTGCGTCAATGTTCTTCGTCTTCTTGGTGCAGCAGCAGCAAAAAACAATTTTCAACTCGTCATTTCGGCTCTCTATTCTCCTCTAAACTTCTCCTAAGGTTGCGTACCTATTATATGACTTATCCCCTCTCCTTTTATAGGCCACATATCGATTAAATCTCCCCCAAAATCTTGGTTTATCTCCACAGCAAGTTTCGGAGTTTTCTTTCTGCCAAACTCTCTTCACGCGTATTTGACCTCTCCCAATACTTCCAAACTCTTTATTATATAACTACGAATGTTGGGGAAGCTTTTCTAGCCTTTAATCTCCCTGAATTGTCGAAAAATACTCCAACAACAACCCGTGACCACAACACCCCTGTTTCCTTCTCCCGGTCGATCTAACCCAATTCATTCGATTCAATCACATATACCGACCCTGTTATGCTCTAGGAAGTCCAGCCCAACAAAAATCCGAGATTGAATATCCTTAAATCTTCCCAAGAATGCGAACCTAATCTGCATGCATGCTGGGTTTTTTTACGGCCAAATTCGAAATTTGAATTTGTGAAGAAAGGGGGTTCGCCCCCTATCCAGAGTAGGGGTGCCTTTAGTAGCTGCCTTAAGGGGTGTCCTGGGGGTGCCCCTTATCCAAACCGGGGGTCCGAATAGCAAGTGTCCTCCGGGTGCTTTCCGACAACTTTTCGAGCCAATTTTTTCCAAAAATGTTTATTGGCCAAAAATACCTACAAATAAATAAAACACCATAATAAGTACAAAAATGAGCCCTAACAATATATAGAATCGAGATAAATCGGACACAAAAATGTGTCTATCAAATACCCCAAACCTATTATTTGCTAGTCCTCGAGCAAAAATAAAATAGAAATAAAATCCTAACTCACTGTCACAGGCATCGTCGATTGCATTTAGCGTATGCAATAAGCCTTTAAACCCCTAGGTGTCTCTAGTGGCGGAGTGTTGTCTCCGGAGGGCTTACCAGAGGTATACCCACAAAACCTTTATACTCCAGACCCTAGCTATCTACGCAGAACCTTGGAAGGCAATAAAGAATCTCCTTGGTTGGCATACTTATTGACTACAGGAGGAAGTACCCTAATGCGAAATTCCAATTGTTGTACACGAGTTCGCACTCAAGCATACTAAAATTCATATAAGTGACAGAGCTCTACTCAGATAGTCGCATCCACACTCAGAATCAAACAAATCACATGGATATAGAAAAACATAGATGGGTTTGATGTTGACTAAGGTGAACGGTGTTTCTCATATCTGTCTGAAGGCCACTGCCATAATGAACCTATCCTAATGGACTGAGATACCGGTCTGACTAATATCAACACACTGTCATATACAAGGGTACCAGTGGTCGATAATCCTAACTCTAGGTCAACACAACTAGCATATACAAGGGTTACAGTGGTCGACTTTATTGAATTTATTCCAGTTGGTCTGATGGTCTGGTCTAAATTTCTCTCTCTTTTTTTTTCAACTTTTTTTTAATGGCTATCTCAATCACTCTATTTCACCCTAGCAATGGGGACAACTTGAATCGTGAGCCCCACCTAATCACTTAGAGAAACATATTTTAAAAAGAAAAATAAAATAAAAATAGAAGTGAAAAGGACTCAATGAGTCATGGCGAAACTACCATGTTATTTCTAACACCTGAGCTCTGTGCTTTTATGAATAGACACTTTAGATGTTTCCAGCTAATCAGATTGGTCCCTCAACTCCTACAACCAAAATGCTTCCATCCACTTAGATTGGGTAGTGCCATCCTTAATAAGGATAAATTTCTAGGCTCTGGAGTTTATTTATTGCAACGAAAAGGTAACAAAAAATTCTACCCCACCTCCAAACTTAAATCTAACATTGTCCTCAATGTTTCTAATTAAAGAACAGTACCAAAAATATAAGTAACATGAGGAAATAGTAAAGAGAGAAGTCGGAAAGATAGTACCTGGGTGAAGTGTAACCAAAAACCTACAAAAATAATATACAACATACAAAATCGCCTCGATGGTCAATAAAGGTAAACAGGGTTCTCCAGAGGGACCTCCTCAACATCACCTGTAGGAAAAGGCTCTATAAAGGGCTTCAATCGCTAACCGTTAACCTTCGAAGAACTACTACCATCAGGTGTCTCAATCTCAACAGCGCCATGAATAAAAATAGTACAGACCACAAAAGGACCGGTCCATCGAGAGCGCAACTTCCCGGGGAATAGATGCAACCGAGTGTCATATAGAAGAACTTTTTGACCTGGAGAAAATGACTTTCGTAAAATATTCCTATCATGCACAAGTTTCATTTTGTTCTTATACTCCTTAGCACTATCGTATGCATCTCTACGAATCTCGTCCCTCATTGAGCTGGAGCTTTCTTTGAGCTCCTGCCTTGTCAAGTGAAAATTTTAAGTTCTTAATAGACCAATAGGCTCGATGCTCTAACTCAACAGGCAGGTGACATGCCTTGCCAAATACTAAACGATAAGGTCTCATTCCAATGGGTGTCTTAAACGTAGTACGGTAAGCCCATAAGGTATCAGTAAGCCTCGACGACAAGTCTTTCCTATTTGGATTAACTGTTTTCTCTAGAATACTTTTAATTTCCCTATTGGAAACCTCTACCTGACCACTAGTCTGAGGGTGATATGGGGTTGCTACTTTATGGGTAATACCGTATTGTTTCATTGAAAGAGCAAACAGTCTATTACAAAAGTATGAACCTCCATCACTAATTATAGCTCGCGGCGTACCAAAACGTGTAAGTATATTCTCTTTCAAAAACTGGACTGCGACCCTGTGGTCATTTGTTTTACACGGAACCGCCTCAACCCACTTAGACACATAGTCTACAGCGACAAGTATGTAAAGATAACCAAACGAAATAGGAAATGGACCCATAAAATCAATGCCCCACACATCAAAGACCTCAATCACTAAAATAAGGTTCAAAGGCATCATATTTCTACGGGAAATGGTTCCTAACTTCTGGCAACGCTCACAAGAAACACAATGACTATGGGAATCTTTAAACAACGAAGGCCAGTAAAATCCACACTGCAAAATCTTAGCAGCAGTCTTCTTAGCACTAAAATGACCCCCACATGCATGTTCATGACAAAAGGAGATAATACTAGACTGGTCACTCTCAGATACATATTTCCTAATAATCTGGTCCGGACAATACTTAAACAGATAAGGATCGTCCCAAAAGAAATGCTTAACCTCGGCTAAAAACCTAGAACGATCTTGCTTACCCCAACGTTGAGGCATTCGACCAGTAACAAGATAATTCACTATATTTGCATACCAAGGTGATTGGGAAACAGAGAACAATTTTTCATTAGGAAAACTATCCCTTATAGGAAGGGAATTATTAGGGGAACTAACAACTAGCCTAGACAAGTGGTCTGCTACCATATTCTCTGCACCCTTTTTGTCTATAATGTCTGGACAAAATTCTTGTAACAAAAGGATCCATCTAATCAATCTAGGTTTGGTATCCTTCTTAGACAATAGGTATTTCAAAGCAGCATGATCAGTATAGATTACGATCTTAGAACCTAATAAATAGGATCTAAACTTATCCAAGGCAAACCTGATGGCTAGCAATTCCTTCTCGGTAGTTGTATAGTTCATTTGGGTATCATTCAGAGTTTTGCTAGCAAAGTAAATCACATGGAGTAATTTGTTTTCTCACTGACCTAGCACAACGCCTATAACATAATCTGAAGCATCACACATAATTTCAAAGGGTAGGTTCCAGTTAGGTGCCTGGACTATCGGGGCAGTAGTGAGTAAAGTCTTAAGCTTATCAAAAGCCTTTAAGCAAGCATCATCAAAGACAAACTTAACATCTTTTGCAAGAAAATTGCAAAGAGGTCTAGAAATCAAGCTAAAATCCTTAATGAATCGACGGTAAAAACCTGCATGCCCTAAGAATGACCTAATATATTTTACGGTTTTTGGGACCTGTAGAGTCTTAATAAGTTCAATTTTGGATTTGTCTACCTCTATACCCTTTGAAGAAACGATGTGCCCTAAGACAATTCCTGATTCAACCATGAAATGGCATTTTTCCCAATTAAGCGCTAAATTCTTTTCCTTACACCTAGTCAACACTAATGTCAAATGATGCAAGCACTCATCAAAATATGAACCAAATACTGAAAAATCATCCATAAAGACCTCTAAAAACCGTTCTACCATATCAGAAAATATGCTCATCATACAACGCTGAAAAGTCGCAGGGGCATTACATAACCCGAAAGGCATGCGTCTGTACGCAAAGGTACCAAAGGGACAGGTAAAAGTGGTTTTCTCTTGGTCTTCTGGGGCAATAACGATCTGATTATAACCGGAGTAGCCATCTAAGAAGCAATAGTGACTATGTCCAGCTAATCTCTCTAGCATTTGGTTGATAAAATGAAGGGGAAAGTGTTCCTTCCTTGTGACCTTGTTCAATTTCCTATAGTCAATACACACACGCCATCCCGTGGTTACTCGGTTGGGATTAATTCATTATTATCATTCTGGACTATAGTGATACCTGATTTTTTGGGGACAACCTGAACAGGGCTGACCCACTTACTGTCTGAAATTGGGTAAATAATACCCGCATCTAACAACTCAAGCACCTCTTTTCGAGCTACCTCTTTCATGTTAGGGTTCAGTCGACGTTGCATCTCCCTAGAAGGTTTGGAGTCTTCTTCTAAATGAATCTGATGCGTACACACAGTAGGACTTATACCCTTAATGTCTGCTATAGTCCACCCTAAAGCTTCCTTATTGTCTTGAAGTACATTTACTAGCCTACTTTCCTGATCACTATCCAAATCGGAAGCTACAATCACAGGTAAAGTCTCAGATGGGCCTAAAAACACATACTTTAGAGTATCGGGTAGTGGTTTAAGGTCCAACTTTTGGGGCTCTTCTAAAGAAGGAATTAGGGTAATCTCAGAAACTGGTAACGGTTCGAACCTAGCTTTCCATCTATCAGTGTATAACACATGGTTAGAATCTAATAGAGCATTCACTTGTTCAATAGTGCTATCGTCATCAAAATCTAAACCAAAATGGGATAAACAACTTTCTAATGGGTCTTCAAATAAAATGTTTGGTAATGACTTCTGAGCTAAGGCTTCTATCATGTTCACCTCTTCAACACATGTGTCATCTAGCTCATAAGGTAGCTTACTGAAATTAAAAATGTTCATCTCTATAGTCATATTACCAAAAGATAAATTCATCACACCATTTCGACATTTAATGATCGCATTTGATGTAGCTAAAAACGGGCGACCTAAAATCACAGGTATCTGGTTCTCTGCGTCAGGGACAGGTTGAGTATCTAGGATCACGAAATCCACTGGATAGATAAACTTATCGACCTCAATAAGGACATCCTCAACAACACCTCGAGGAATTTTAACAGACCTATCAGCTAACTGCAGTGTTATCTGAGTATGTTTCATTTCACCAAGTCCTAGCTGTAAGTACACATGGTACGGAAGTAGGTTCACACTGGCACCTAAGTCAAGTAAAGATTTTTCTACCCGGTGTTTACCTATTGTACAAGCAATGGTAGGGGAATCTGGGTCTTTGTACTTTGGAGTTGTAGTGTTTTGAATAATTGAACTTACGTGACTAGCTAAAAAGGATTTCTTATAGACGCTAAGTTTTCGCTTTCGCGTACACATATCCTTAAGGAACTTGGCATAAGCAGGAATTTGCCTAATTGCATCTAATAAAGGAAGGTTTATGGTAACTTGCTTAAAAACCTCCAATATGTCATTAAAGTTCGATTCCTTCTTTGTTGGTACTAATAGCTGAGGAACTGGGGCTCTAGGCACAGAATCAGACCTCTCAGGAACTGAGTTGGCATCATCAGAAATTTTATCAGTTTCCTTAGCTAGTGGTCCTGAGGGGTGAACTACATTATGTTCACTATCGGGCATGGTTACCTGATTGTCTACTATTCTACCATTCCTAAGGGTTGTAATAGCATTCAATTGATTCGATGGTTTTGTACCTACTTCATGAACTCCTCTAGGATTGGGATTAGTTTGACTAGGGAACCTACTGTTATCTCTCTCACTTAAGGTCTTAGCTATTTGGCCGACTTGAAGTTCTAACTTAGCAAGACTCTGAGCATTAGTTTGAAAATTCTACTTGGTTTCCTGTTGAAAACTAACATGGCTCTGTGCTAACATTTCCTGAGTTTTTGCTAACATCTTAATAGATTCCTCTAAGCTAGTCGTTTTATTTTCGGGGCCTGATGTATTCCTAGTGTAGCCAAAACCTGGGGATCATTAGAATTATTAGACTGACCCTGACTCTGGCCCTTAGACCATGAAAAGTTTGGATGGTTTCTCCAACCAGGATTATAGGTTTCTGAATATGGGTCAAACTTCTGACGATTATCAAACCTAGTGTTATTATATAGAGCATTGGCTTGCTCTTCATTATTCTGGCCTTCCCAAAAAGGCTCCAATCTACCACTAATGTTACCCACTTCTAAATCTTCTAACTTTTCGCTATAGCAGCAATTTTGGCCTATGATTCATAGCATCCTTCTACCCTATTAACGTTTCCTCTGCCGAGAAGAATTGTTTTCTGGGGTCCCCTACTACTTTCCCATTGTTGGGTCTTTTCGGCGACTTTATGCAAATATGTCATCGCGTCATCAACTGTTTGGTTCTCAAATCCACCAGTACACATAGATTCTACTGTGGTTGTGGTGGGATAATCCAAACCCTCATAAAGGATCTGAACTAACATAACCTTCTCTAAACCATGATGAGGACATTGGGCTAATAAATCATTGAACCTTTCCAAATACCTATACAAAGTTTCTCCCTCCTGTTGAGAAAACGTGCAGATTTGCGTCCTAATAGACGATGTTTTGTGTCTAGGGAAAAACTTGTTCAAAAAGGCAGATGTAAGTTGTTCAGACGTTTCGATTGACCCGGAAGCCAAACTATATAGCCACGATTTAGCTTTATCTTTCAGGGAAAAGGGGAATAACCTAAGTTTGAAAGCATCATCATCTAGGTTTCTAATACTGAGGGTACTACAAATTTCCTCAAAGTCCCTAACATGGAAATAGGGGTTTTCATTTTCTTTCCCTAAAAATATTGGGAGCAGCTGTAAGGTCCCAAGTTTAAGTTCATAAGTTGCTTCCGTCTCAGCTAACCTGATACACGAGGGACGAGTAGTCCTAGTTGGATTCAACAAAGATTTCAAAGTTGCCATTTCTGGCGCTATCGGAGCAACAAGATCCTCTCCTCAGTCAAAGGACGTTCAAAAATAGACTCTTCAAAAGTCGTACTCTCTAGATTAAGGTAATCGAGACGCTTAGAAATACTATGTTTCTCTTTAACAAATCTACCTAGTGCGTCTCTTTTACGTTCAGGCATACAATAGAGTTTTCTAAATTGGAAGGGTAAGCAAACACAGATCAAGGCCGACTCAACCAAATCAAACCTATTGATTTCTAGCAAACAAAAAGCATGATGGCTCCACTTAGATTGTTTCTAGACCAGCTTTTAATCCTTAGAATGGGAATTCGTTACAATTTAAGCAAACCCCTCTGGAATCAATCCGAGTTAAAGTAAGTTGAATAGAGGTGAGGGAAGCTCGGTGGAGCTTTGATACCCAAGGCCTCACCGGTATTACAAGGCGGCCAGTCACGCATTCAACTTACAGAAACCGTCAAGAACTTCGAAGTATGCTTAAAAGAGTAACCAATATTTTTCGAATGACTTTGCTGTTAATCTTGTTACCCTATCGGTCTCGTTCTAGTCAAAATTTTAGGCTTAGGTTCGCGTAGGTTACGTGTCCCTAAAGCGGGCAAGAAGAGAACGGTGATGAAATCCGAACCCTTATCTTGTATGTCCAAGCCTTGCCCTTTACTAGAAAAATAACTGTCTGTATTCAGTCCTCAACATATATGCATACGAAGGAGTCCAGTAACTCGCTGACAGTGGATTCGCGAGTGTTTAGAATCTTACCTCCCGTTCCAGACGGGGGATGAATCGGTTGTAGTCGACTCGGGCCACTGACTCCGATGTCAAGTGTACGAACCCAAGGTGCAGAGATAATATCGTAATTGTCCTCCTTCTCTGCAAACAGTTTATATTTAAAGTACCCTTCCGTAGGATAATAAAAAAATAATGTCCCAAATTCCAAAAAGAAAAGAAAAATTACAAAAATAATAAACCCTAATACAGTTTTTTTTTTCTAAAAGAAAATAAACAAACCCTAAACTAAAATTCTAAAATAAAATTGTCTTCTTTTCTGTTCTTTTTGCTTTAATCTTTAGCTCCAAGTCTTTATGAAATCACCAAACTCTTTGGCTCAATTTTCTTTATGATCCAGAATCTGTAGACACAAGATAAATACCCAAAAACATAAAAAAGAACAAAAATAATAAAATAAAATAAAATAAATCTAAAACCCTAAAAACAAGTCCGCCTCGGCGGCGCCAAAATATGATGTGATTTGTAGATAGTGGTAAAAAGTGATTCGATTAACTTTAGACTTAAATTCAAAACTAAATAGAAAACTCACTGATAATTATAACAAACACTGACAAAGTTGGTATCAATATTAAAAGAACACTGAGGCTAAGATTCTACTATTTTCAAGTTCAAAGTGATTTGGTCCAAATATTTATATTCATGCAATTTTCTCGTTTAATTTGATTCTAAAATATTGCAACTAATAGATTTTCAAAAGTAATAATTGTAAGTACCAAGTATGAAGCATCAAGAGTCTTAAAACTAAGCATACTCCATAAAAATAGATCACAATCACTCAAATAAAAATCATATTCAATAATAGTTCAAGGAAAATAATCATAATAATAATTGCAATAAATTAAGTAAAATAGATTGTACCGCTTTTTGTTGGAAAAATAGCTTCCTTTATCGCCTCAGCTATGGGGTTTAGCTCCTCATATTAATCATGATCTCAAAATAATTGTTTATGGCTCAAAAGATGATTAAAAAGATGAAAAGTGATGATACAGACGATTCGCAACAGTTTGTTGGTGTTGCAGAATCACTGTTACAGGGAGAAATAGTAGCTAAAGACCTAATGCAACCGCTGTGATGAACGACACATAGGTACTGCTGTGAAACAACGATAGTTTGCTGCGACAGTTGCTTGTGCGTCAATGTTCTTCGTGTTCTTGGTGCAGCAGCAGCAAAAAACAATTTTCAACTCGTGATTTCGGCTCTCTATTCTCCTCCAAACTTCTCCTAAGGTTGCGTACTTCTTATATGACTTATCCCCTCTCCTTTTATAGGCCACAACTCGATTAAATCTCCCCCAAAATCTTGGTTTATCTCCACAACAAGTTTCGGAGTTTTCTTTCCGCCAAACTCTCTTCACGCGTATTTGACCTCTCCCAATACTTCCAAACTCTTTATTAGATAACTACGAATGTTGGGGAAGCTTTTCTAGCCTTTAATCTCCCTGAATTGTCGAAAAATACTCCAACAGCAACCCGTGACCATAACACCCCTGTTTCCTTCTCCCGGTCGATCTAACCCAATTCATTCGATCCAATCACATATACCGACCTGTTATGCTCTAGGAAGTCCAGCTCAACAAAAATCCGAGATTGAATCTCTTTAAATCTTCCCAAGAATGCGAACCCTAATCTGCATGCATGCTGGGTTTTTTTACGGCCAAATTCGAAATTTGAATTTGTGAAGAAAGGGGGGTCGCCCCCTATCCAGAGTAGGGTGCCTTTAGCAGCTGCCTTAAGGGGTGTCCTGGGGGTGCCCCTTATCCAAACCGGGGGTCCGAATAGCAAGTGTCCTCCGGGTGCTTTCCGACAACTTTTCGAGCCAATTTTTTCGAAAAATCTTTATTGGCCAAAAATACCTACAAATAAATAAAACACCATAATAAGTACAAAAATGAGCCCTAACAATATATAGAATCGAGACAAATCGGACACAAAAATGTATCTATCAATAATTCCAAAAGCCCATTCCACATCCTTCCGCCAATCCATTTGTCTATAAAGTATCGGCATGAACGATCCAATTCACCGACAGGGGGTTGACGGTAACATTGAACTAAGGTTGAGCATTTTGAACAGACCTCATCCACAAGATAACACCCATGAGTATGTTGACGGTCGTTGATTCTAAAATGGACTTCGGGACAAATTCCATACTTTAGATCTTCAAACAGAGGCGATTTGTGAAAAATATTAATATCTTTTTATGAACCCGAAAGACAAAAAAAAACGTGTCATATCCAACAATCATAAGAAGCAACAACTTCAAGGATAAAAATTGGCTTTGGGTGATGACCCTTATATTTATCGACGTAGTAAGTAGGGCATTCCTTTCATACCCAATGCACACAGTCAAGACTACCTAGCATTTTTGGGAATCCCTCATCCTCGTTTGTTATAATATTTTTCTAACATCTTTCTCGGTTGGTTTCATAAATATGTTGGAAAAAAATGATTAATCATTACCTTGCAAAACAATGAAAGATACTTGTATGGAGTTGTTTTTCCCATACGAAGGTACTCATCGTTCTAATCTGCAGGTTTTCCATAACCTGCAATCCTTAGGACCGAAGTAACCATTTTTTCAGGACTATGACCTCTAATATTCGTACATCAAATTGATAACTAAATTGAGGTTCTACCTGAAGAAGCTCATTAGTAATGTTTATCACCAAGTTCCGGGCATGTGGAATCGATGTTGAAAATATTGGTCAGAGTACACATATTTGGGAAGAAAATAATTGTGCATCAGCTTCTGGCGGAAACTGCTCCTTCCCTCCCTCCCTCCCTCGATACGTATATATTCTTATGAATACTTCTTTTGGTTTTGGAGTTTTTAGTATTTGGCTCGAATGTATCAACATCATAGTATTGTTTGGTTTTCTATCTTCATTTGTCTCATCATCAAGTTCTTGTAATATCCGAACATGCTTCTTTTGTTGTGATTTAAACCGATCTACATGAATTTGCATGTTTTCATCAAAATAATCTAGGTAAAAGATAAAGTAAGTAAATAGTGAATACAAATAAAAGAAATAGGTAAATAGTGTAAAAAATATTTAATGATAGGTGTGAGTAAATTGATGAAGTGTGGGGCGTATATTTAGAAATGAAATAGGGGCCAAATAGTCGTTAACGATAAAATATCATCGAGCGAAAATCTCCGACGTCGGAAATCAACTCTCTATGGAAGGCGATATGCACCAGACCATTCAATAAGAACTCCATCGCTTGACCCTTTTCCCATGGTGGTGTGTAGCTGGTTTTCCTGGCCATTTAGTATTACAAATGAAACTTTTTGTCGTTGTGAATAGGAACCGGCCTTATGATGTGAATTTGCATGTTTTGAAATATGGATATGATCCCTAGAATCAGGTTATTTGTATGGAAATGTGCCAAGGGTATAATACCTAAAAAAGCAGGGTCTAAAAAAAATACCCAATATTTCGCTTAACACTCTGTATGGACTAACTCCAATATACTTTTAAGAGAATCAACTAGACAATCATACTCAATCTTAAGAAAAGTATATCAAAGAGTTACATCTCTGTTTCTTAATGTAATCAGCAAATCAAACAGATAAAAATCCGTGAGCCTAATTAATATAAGAAACAACTTGGACGGTACCAAAAACCAATATCCAAGTGTCAATCAATTTAATCAACAACCAAAGGTTGGATTCACAATTGATTGAACTTACGCACAACCTGTGATATTTCAATTATATAAACAAATATAATGTGGAAAAGAAATAACACAGACACCAGAAGTATTGTTAACGAGGAAACCGCAAATGCAGGAAAAACCCCGGAACCTAGTCCAGATTTGAACAACACACTGTATTAAGCCGCTAAAGACACTAGCCTACTCCAAGTTAACTTGGTACTGGAATATAGTTGAGCCCTAACCAATCTCACATTGATCAAGGTAAAATCGCGTTCCTTACGCCTCTAGAACCACACCGGATTCTGCGCACTTGATTCCCTTAGTTGATCTCACCATAAACTAAGAGTTGCTACGACCCAAAGTCGAAGACTTGATAAACCAATTTGTCTCACACAGAAAACTCTATTGAATATGTAAATTTGTCTCCCACAGATATACCTGTGAGTTTTGTTCCATCTTTTGATAAATCAATGTGAACAGGACAAATTCATATACCAGACTTATATTCCCAAAGAACAGCCTAGAAATATCAATCACCTCACAATAATCTTAATCGTATGGTAGCGAAACAAGATATTGTGGAATCACAAATGATGAGACGAAGATGTTTTTGACTACTTTTTATCTTGCCTATTGGAGATTAAATCTCGATCAAATCTTAGAGAAGATAGTACTCAATCGCAATAGAAAACAACAAGATCAGAACACGCAACTACAAAAAAAATAGTTGGGTCTGGCTTCACAATCCCAATGAAGTCTTCAAGTCGTTAACCTACAGGATTTTAGAAAAACCTAAGGTTAAAGGAGAATCGACTCTAGTCGCAACTAGTATCACATAGGAGGTGTGGGGATTAGGTTTCCCAGTTGCTAGATTTCTCCCTTATATAGTCTTCAAATCAGGGTTTACAATCAATGTTACCTTGGTAACAAAGTATTCAATATTCAGTGTTAGATGAAAACCTGATTAGACTCAAGCTAATACCTTTCAATCGTTAGATCGAACTTAGCTTGTTACACACAAATGAAAAGTGACTTCATTTAGATACGAGTAACCGTACCTAAACGTGTCTTGTAATTGGTGTGACCGATCACAAAAAAGTTGTGTAACCAATCCTGGTAATTGGTGTAACCGATCCTAGTGACTTGTGCAACCGATCATAAGCAATACCATGAGTATATGGTAACCGGTCCTGGTAATTAACGTAACCGATTCATGTAACTGACTTAACCGGTCCTGGTAACTTGTGTGTCCGATCACAAGCAATCCATATTTAGGTATAACCGATCCCAGTGATTGGTAGAACCGATTGAATCCATGATTGTGATTTGATATTTGATCAATCACATAGTTGTCTTGGAATATAGATGAACTAATTCTAAACTTGTTTGGAAGTGTGGTATAATCGATTACAAGATTGTAAATATGAAAGATGATTTACAAAGAAAAGATGTCAACACACTTTGAATGCGAACAGTAACTCTTATCTTCTATTGTTCAAGGATATTCCTTAATTACTCAAGGAGATCCCGATCCGAAATAAATTAAGAATCTTTTAATTAAGGTTGTTAGTTTTATATGCTTTAATTACCAGCAATTAAATGCATATCTCTAGAGAATAAAAATTAATAATGTGCATTTACTAATTGGAGATTTTTTATTGAGAGATTTTGGAAAATATTGGACAAAGCTTTTCTAGGAATTATGAAAACCGATTTGGGTATTTATTGCATATCTTGAGAATAATTTCGGTTTTGGAAATTCCTTGGTGTCCGAACATCCTTGGTCTATAAATACCTAAGTTTGCATTTCTAGCAAACTATCCCAAGAGCCAGGCAAACTTCATCTTTTTGTTGTTTCTAGTGGACCCGTCTATCCGGAGAGGAAAGTACCTAAATTAGGCGAAATCTTTTTTCGACTTCTCGTTTAAAGACTTATGTGGGACAAAGAATCTCTATGAGTATCGTTGATGGGAAACTAGATAATTGCAGTTTATTAATTTTCGATTGATTTGATTGATTAACGGTTGTTGAACTTTGATTGCACCTAGTTTGTTTATTCTAGAGAATCTTCTCTTCTGATATAAGATTCACTCAAACTAGATCGAAGTGTCGACGAGATCTTTAAAACTGTTTGTAGATATAAAGAGATCTTGTGATAATCCATTGTTAACAGACTCCTTTTTGTGCGTCATTGATTACAAGAGATTCAAGTGGTGTTGTGCATGTTTAATTGAAGATTAAAGAAGATTTGAAGACAACGAAGATTTATTATTAGTTTCTCATATCATTGTGTAGCACAAGCCTTGATCAGCTGAGATCCAACTAGAATCGGATTTATTCAATTGATTAGTTGTGTGAGATCAGTAACACCTAATAGTTCTCTTGAGTTCTATTTTGATTGTTACAAATCCGAATCTTATTACTTAGGTAATAGAGATTGGATTGATCTAACCAGGCAAAGGAGTTTATTAGTTTAAAAGGAAGATCCTTTGCATATGACTTGAGATATCTTTATCTGGAAAAAAATCAATAGAGTTGTTACCAAACAGATTTGTTGTTCCTTTACTGTTTGGAACACGATCCAAAGGAATTGTTCCATTGCATGCACTTATTAAATGTCGGAAGCGCAGGGATACTGAAGAAACTAAGTGAACTAGATTTAGTTGCTTGGTCTCAACTATACGAAGTTGGTTTATATTTTTTATTGCGGCTTAATATGAGAGTATTCAATTCTAAACTAGGTCCCGAGGTTTTTCTGCATTTGCGGTTTCCTCATTAACAAAATTGTGTGTCTTTTACTTTTCTAGTTCCGCAATTATAAGTGTTTATTATAATTAGAAGTAAAATACACAAACGTTAACTCCGCTTTACTTGATAGTGATCCTATAGAGTTTGGTTAAGTCCGAACCTATTATCAAGTCATCACGCTTTGATTGTTGTATTGTCTCGATCTCGAATCCATAGACGATCACCCAAAGTGTGAATACCTATTTGTCGTATTGTCTAGACTTTGTCCATGGACAATCACTTTCGGTAAAAGGACTTATAGGTGGATAATTTAAATATTGTGGTGTATTTGGGTACCACCGTCTTTTCAATATATATTGAAAAGGAGTGGGTACCAAGTACACCACCAAGTTTTTTCGTTCGGCAACCTGTATATAAAAAACTTAATACAATTGCAAGTAATTGACATGCCCAAGTTTAAAATTGACATGCCTAGGATCAAATTTGAGATTCCTTAGATCGTAAGCCTGTTCTTTCATTCCCATGCCGAAGATTTTATTTGACATGCCCAAGTTTAAATTTGACATGCCTAGGATCAATTTTGAGATGCCCAAGACCGTAGGGTTGTGCTTTCAATCCCATGCCCAACATTCAATTTAGTATGCCCAAGTTTAAGTTTGACATGCCTAGGATCAACTTTGAGATCCCCATGCCCATGATTAAATTAGACATGCACAAGTTTAAATTTGACATGCCTAGGATCAATTTTGAGATTTCTAAGACCGTAGGCTTGTTCTTTTATGCCCATGCCCAAGATTCAATTTGACATGCCCAAGTTTCAATTTGACATGCCTAGGATCAATTTTGAGATGCCCAATACCGTAGGATTGTACTTTCATGCCCATGCCCATGATTAAATTGACATGCCCAAGTTTAAATTTGACATGCCTATGATCAATTTTGAGATTCCTAAGACCGTAGGCTTGTTCTTTCATGCCCATGCCTGATGTGATTTGTAGATAGTGGTAAAAGTGGTTCGATTCTCAGACTTGTGAAGGATATTAATTAGACTTAAATTCTAATAAAAGAATAGAAAACTCACTAAAATTATAGCAAACTCAATCAAAGATGATATCAATACTAAAAAAAACACTGAGGCTAAGATTCCACTATTTCCCAAGTTCAAAGTGATTAAACCAATACTTATATTTATGCAATTTTCTTGTTTAATTTGATTCTAAAATATTGCAACAAGTAGATTTTCAAAAGTAATAATTGTAAATACCAAGTATGAAGCATCAAAAGTCTTAAAATTAAGCATACTCCATCGAAATAGATCATAATCAGTCAAATAAAAATCATATTCAATAATAGTTCAAGGCAAATAATCATATAATTATTGCAAATAAAAAGATAAAATAGAATATACCACTTTTTGTTGGAAAAATAGCTTCTTCTATCGCCTCAGCAATGGGATTTAGCTCCTCATATTAATCATGATCTCAAAATATGTGTTTGTTGCTCAAAAGATGATTAAAAGAGTGAAAATTAATAACACAGACTGTTTGCAACAGTGTATTGGTGTTGCAAAACAGCTGTTACAATGGAACTGTTACAGAAAAACTGTTGCTTTGTCGCTGATTTTAAGAACCTAGAGTACGACTGCCCTGCACAGCTTAATGTTCTTCAGCTGTTAAACAACGACACTGTTCTGCGACTGTTTCCCGTGCATCAATGTTCTTCGCGTTCTTCTTCTCTAGAAGCAGCAGCAGCAGAAACAGAGTTTGGTAAAGCTCTGATTTCTTGTTCTATGGCTCTCCTTAGGTTCCCAAACTCTCGACACCTCTTCTATATGACCCAAGACATCTATTTATATCAAAAATACCGATTAAATCTCTCTCAAATCTTCCAAAATCTCTTTCCTTCTCTTCACGGCCAAGTTGCGGCAATTTCTTGTTTTAGAATTTCTACGTGTTTCTGAGCTTTCCTTTTTATTCTAAACTCTTCCTTAGATGGATACAAATCATTGGGAAGGTTTACAACGCTTTAATCTCTCTAAAAGTCCCTAAAACAGGTCACACACGTGACTTTCCATATTTTCTGTTGTGAGAAAAATCCGTCGATTGAGCCCAGTCTAATCGATTTAAACACCCATATCAGATTCCTAGACCCATAAGAAGTTTATCCTATGGTTGCCCCTTATCCAGAGTAGGGGTGCGATTAGCAACTGCTCGGAAATGGGATGCCCCTTAGTAATTAGGTTACCCCTTATCCAAAGTGAGAGTCCGAATATCAAATGTCCTCCGGGTGCTATCCGACAACTTTTCTAGCCAATTTTTTCCAAAAATGTTTATTGGCCAAAAATACCTACAAATAAATCAAACACCATAATAAGTACAAAAATGAGCCCTAACAATATATAGAATTGAGACAAATCGGACACAAAAATGTGTCTATCAAATACCCCCAAACCTATTATTTGCTAGTCCTCGAGCAAAAATAAAATAGAAATAAAATCCTAACTCACTGTCGCAGGCATCGTCGATTGCATTTAGCGTATGCAATAAGCATTTAAACCCCTAGGTGTCCCTAGTGGCGGAGTGTTGTCTCCGGAGGGCTTAGCAGAGGTATATCCACAAAACCTTTATACTCCAGACCCTAGCTATCTACACAGAACCTTGGAAGGCACTAAATAATCTCCTTGGTTGGCATACTTATTGACTACAGGAGGAAGTACCCTGATGCGAAATTCCAATTGTTGTATACGATTTTGCACTCAAGCATACTAAAATTCATATAAAGTGACAGAGCTCTACTCAGATAGTCGCACTATGGACATCAATATCCGGATTCAAAACTAATCACATGGATAGATCAAGAAGATGGATATATAAAAACATAGATGGTTTTGATGTTTACTAGGTGAACGGTGTTTCTCATATCTGTCTGAAGGCCTACGCCAAAATGAACCTATCCTAATGGACTGAGATACCGGTCTGACTAATATCAGCATACTGGCATATACAAGGGTACCAGTGGTCGATAATCCTAACTCTAGGTCAACACAACTGGAATATACAAGGGTTCCAGTGGTCGACTTTATTGAATTTATTCCAGTTGGTCTGATGGTCTGGTCTCTTTTTTTATATATATATCTCAATCACTCTAATTCACCCTAGCATTGGTAACAACTTGAATCGTGAGCCCCACCTAATCACTTAGAGAAACATAGTTTAAAAACAAAACAAAACAAAATAAAAACAAAAGTGAAAAGGACTCAACGAGATATGGTGAAACTATCATGTTATTTCTAACACCTGAGCTCTGTGCTTTTATGAATAGACTCTTTAGATGTTGCCATCTAGTCAGATTGGTTCCTCAACTCCTACAACCAAAATGCTTCCATCCACTTAGATTGGTTAGTGCCATCCTTAATAGGGATAAATTTCTAGGCTCTGGAGTTTATTTATTGCAACGAAAAGGTAACAAAAAGTTCTACCCCACCCCCAAACTTAAATCTAACATTGTCCTCAATGTTTCTAATCAAAGAACAGTACCAAAAATATAAGTAACATGAGGAAATAGTTAAGAGAGAAGTCGGAAAGATAGTACATGGATGAAGTGTAACCAAAAACCTACAAAAATATTATACAACATACAAAATCGCCTCGATGGTCAATCAAGGTAAACAGGGTCCTCCATAGGGACCTCATCAACATCACCTGTAGGAAAAGGCTCTAAAAAGGGCTTCAATCACTGACCGTTAACCTTCGAAGAACTACTACCATCTGGTGTCTCAATCTCAACACCGCCATGAGGAAAAACAGTACGGACCACAAAAGGACCGGTCCACCGAGAGCGCAACTTCCCGGGGAATAGATTCCAACGAGTGTCATACATAAGAACTTTTTGACCTGGAGAAAATGACTTTCGTAAAATATTCCTATCATGCAAAAGTTTCAATTTGTTCTTATACTCCTTAGCACTATCGTATGCATCTCTACGAATCTCGTCCAACTCATTGAGATGGAGCTTTCTTTGAGCTCCTGCCTTGTCAAATGAAAAGATTAAGTTCTTAATAGTCCAATAGGCTCGATGCTCTAACTCAATAGGCAGGTGACATGCCTTTCCAAACACTAAAAGATAAGGTGACATTCCAATGGGTGTCTTAAACGCAGTACGGTAAACCCATAAGGCATCAGTAAGCCTCGACGACCAGTCTTTCCTATTTGGATTAACTGTTTCTCTAGAATACGTTTAATTTCCCTATTGGAAACCTCTACCTGACCACTAGTCTGAGGGTGATATGGGGTTGCTACTTTATGGATAATACCGTATTGTTTCATTAAAAGAGCAAACGGTCTATTACAAAAGTGTGAACCTCCATCACTAATTATAGCTCCCGGCATACCAAAACTTGTAAGTATATTCTCTTTCAAAAACTGGACTACGACCCTGTGGTCATTCGTTTTACACGGAACCGCCTCAACCCACTTAGACACATAGTCTACAGCGACAAGTATGTAAAGATAACCAAACGAAATAGGAAATGGACCCATAAAATCAATGCCCCACACATCAAAGACCTCAATCACTAAAATAGGGTTCAAAGGCATCATATTTCTACGGTAAATGGTTCCTAACTTCTGGCAACGCTCACAAGAAACACAATGACTATGGGAATCTTTAAATAACGAAGGCCAGTAAAATCTACACTGCAAAATCTTGGCAGCAGTCTTCTTAGCACTAAAATGACCCCCACATGCATGTTCATGACAAAAGGAGATAATGCTAGACTGGTCACTCTCAGATACACATCTCCTAATAATCTGGTTCGGACAATAATTAAACAGATAAGGATCGTCCCAAAAGAAATGCTTAACCTCGGCTAAAAACCTAGAACGATCTTGCTTACCCCAATGTTGAGGGGTTTGACCAGTAACAAGATAATTCACTATATTTGCATACCAAGGTGATTGGGAAACAGAGAACAATTGTTCATCAGGAAAGTTATCCCTTATAGGAAGGGAATCACTAGGGGAACTAACAACTAGCCTAGACAAGTGGTCTGCTACTACATTTTATGCACCCTTTTTGTCTCTAATGTCTGGTCAAAATTCCTGTAACAATAGGATCCATCTAATCAATCTAGGTTTGGTATCCTTCTTAGATAAAAGGTATTTCAAAGCAGCATGATCTGTATAGATTATGATATTAGAACCTAATAGGTAGGATCTAAACTTATCCAAGGCAAACACGATGGATAAAAGTTCATTCTCGGTAGTTGTGTAGTTCATTTGAGAATCATTCAGAGTTTTGCTAGCATAATAAATCACATGAAGTAATTTGTTTTCTCGTTGTCCTAAAATGACGCATATAGCATAATCTGAAGAATCACACATAATCTCAAAGGGTAGGTTCCAGTTAGGTGCCTGGACTATCGGGGGCAGTAGTGAGTAAATTTTTAAGCTTCTAAAAAGCCTCTAAACAAGCATCATCAAAGACAAACTTAACATCTTTTGCAAGCAAATTGCAAAGAGGTCTAGAAATCAAGCTAAAATCCTTAATGAATCTACGGTAAAAACCTGCATGCCCTAGGAATTACCTAATATTTACGGTTTTTGGGACCTGTAAAGTCTTAATAAGGTCAACTTTGGCTTTGTCTACCTCTATACCCTTTGAAGAGACGATGTGCCCTAATACAATTCCTAATTTAACCATGAAATGGCATTTTTCCCAATTAAGCACTAAATTTTTTTCCTTACACCTAGTCAACACTAATGTCAAATGATGCAAGCACTCATCGAAAGATGAACCAAACACTGAAAAATCATCCATAAAGACCTCTAAGAACCGTTCTACCATATCAGAAAATATGCTCATCATACAACACTGAAAATTGCAGGGGCATTACATAGCCCGAAAGTCATGCGTCTGTACGCAAAGGTACCAAAGGGACAGGTAAAAGTGGTTTTCTCTTGGTCTTATGGGGTAATAACGATCTGATTATAACCAGAGTAGCCATCTAAGAATCAATAGTGACTATATCCAGCTAATCGCTCTAGCATTTGGTCGATAAAAGGAAGGGGAAAGTTATCCTTTCTTGTGACCTTGTTCAATTTCCTATATTCAATACACACATGCCATCCCGTGGTCACTCGGGTTGGGATTAATTCATTATTATCATTCTGGACTAAAGTGATACCTGATTTCTCGGGGACAACCTGAACAGGGCTGACCCACTTACTGTCTGAAATTGGGTAAATAATACCTGCATCTAAAAAATTAAGCACCTCTTTTCGAACTACCTCTTTCATGTTAGGGTTCAGTCGACGTTGCATCTCCCTAGAAGGTTTGGAGTCTTCCTCCAAATGAATCTGATGCATACGCACAGTAGGACTTATACCCTTAATGTCTGCTATAGTCCACCCTAAAGCTTCTTTATTGTATTGAAGTACATTTACTAGCCTACTTTCCTGATCACTATCCAAATTGGAAGCTACAATCACAGGTAAAGTCTCAGATGGGCCTAAAAACACATACTTTAGAGTATCGGGTAGTGGTTTAAGGTCCAACTTTGGGGGCTCTTCTAAAGAAGGAATTAGGGTAGTCTCAGAAATTGGTAACGGTTCGAACCTAGCTTTCCATCTATCAGTGTCTAACACAGGGGTAGAATCTAATAGAGCATTCACCAGTTCAATAGTGCTATCGTCGTCAAAATCTAAACCAAAATGGGATAGACAACTTTCTAATGGGTCTTCAGACAAGATGTTTGGTAATGACTCCTGAACTAAGGCTTCTATCATGTTCACCTCCTCAACACATGTGTCATCTAGCTCATGAGGTTGCTTACTGACATGAAAAATGTTCATCTCCATATTCATATTACCAAAAGATAAAATCATCACACCATTTCGACAGTTAATGATCGCATTAGACGTATCTAAAAATGGGCGACCTAAAATCACAGGTATCTGGTTCCCTGGGTCAGGTTGGGTATCTAGGACCACGAAATCCACTGGATAAATAAACTTGTCGACCTCAATAAGAACATCCTCGATAACACCTCGAGGGATTTTAACAGACCTATCAGCTAACTGCAGTGTCATCTGAGTAGGTTTCATTTCACCAAGTCCTAGCTGTAAGTATACATGGAATGGCAGTAAGTTCACACTGGCTTCTAAGTCAAGTAAATCTTTTTCTACCCGGAAGTTACCTATTGTGCAAGCAATGGTAGGAGAACCTGGGTCTTTGTACTTTGGAGTTGTGGTGTTCTGAATTATTGAACTTATGTGACTAGCTAAAAAGGATTTCTTATGGACGTTAAGTTTTCGCTTTCGCGTACACATATCCTTAAGGAACTTGGCATAAGCAGGAATTTGCCTAATTGCATCTAATAAGGGAAGGTTTATGGTAACTTGCTTAAAAACCGCCACTATGTCATTAAAGTTCGATTCCTTCTTTGTTGGTACTAATAGCTGAGGAAATGGGGCTCTAGGCCTAAAATCAGACCTTTCAGGAACCGAATTCACATCATCAGAAACTTTATCAGTCTCTTCAGCTACTGGTTCTGAGAGGTGAGATCCTGAGGGGGGAACTACAGTATGTTCACTATCAGGCATGGTTACCTTATTGTCTACAACTCTACCACTTCTAAGGGTTCTAACAGCATTCAATTGATTCGATGGTTTTGTACCTAATTCATGAACTCCTCTAGGGTTGGGTTGTGTTTGACTAGGAAACTTACCTTTTTCTCTCAAAGAATCACTTATCAGACCAACCTGGGTTTTTAACTCGGAAATAACCTGACTATTTTCTTGTCCTATCCTGTTACTAGCTTGTAAACTCTGTTCTACGGATAACTGGAATTTTGCAGTTTGCTGAGTTAACAAGGCGAGAGATTCCTCTAAACTTAGGATTTTCTTATCTGGCTGATTCTGAAACTGAGCTAGTCCTGAAGGATTCTTAGTATAGCCAAAACCTGGGGGAGCATTAGAATTACTAACTGACCTTGACTTTGGCCCTTAGACCACGAAAGGTTCGGATGGTTTCTCCAACTAGGATTATAGGTTTCTGAATATGGGTCAATCTTTTGACGGTTATCAAATCTAGTGTTATTATAAAGAGCATTGGTCTGCTCTTCAATATTCTGGCCTTCCCAAAAAGGCTCCACTCTACCACTAGTCTGGCCCACTTATAAGGCTTCTAACCTTTTTGCTATAACAACAATTTTGGCATCTGATTCGTAGCCTCCTTCTACCCTATTAACGTTTCCTCTACTTAAAAGAATTGTTTTCTGGGATGCCCTACTATTTTCCCATTGCTGGGTTTTTTCGGCGGTTTCATTAAAAAATTCCATCGCCGCATCAACAGTTTGGTTTTCAAATCCATCAGTGCATAGAGACTCAACCATGGTCGTTGTGAAATAATCTAGACCCTCATAAAGGATCTGAATCAGCCTAACCTTTTCTAAACCATGATGAGGACACTGGGATAATAAATCATTGAACCTTTCCAAATACCTATATAAAGATTCTCCCTCTTGTTGTGAAAATGTGCATATTTGCGTCCTAATAGACGATGTTTTGTGCCTAGGGAAAAACTTATTGAAAAAGGCAGATGTAAGTTGTTCATATGTCTCTATTGACTCGGAGTCCAAACTATACAGCCACGACTTGGCCTTATCTTTCAGGGAAAATGGGAATAACCTAAGTTTCAAAGCATCATCATCTAAGCCTATAATTCTTAGAGTACTACAAATTTCCTCAAAATCCCTAACATGGTAATAAGGGTTTTCATTTTCTTTCCCTAAAAAGATTGGGAGCATCTGTAAGGTCCCAGGTTTCAGTTCATAGGGTACCTCCGTTTCAGCTAACTTAATACAAGAAGGACGGGTAGGTCTAGTTGGATTAAATAAAGCTTTCAAAGTTGTCATTTCTGGCGCTGTCGGAGCAACATGGATTCTCTCCTCAGTCAAAGAACGTTCAAAAACAGACTCTTCAAAAGCCGTACTTTCTAGATTAAGGTAATCGAGACGCTTCGAACTACTAGGTTTCTCTTTACCAAATCTACCTAGTGCGTCTCTTTTACGTTCAGGCATACAATAGAATTTTCTAAATTGGAAGGGTAAAGCAAACACAGATCAAGGCTGACTCAACCAAATCAAACCTATTGATTTCTAGCAAAAAAAAAGCATGATGGCTCCACTTAGATTGTTTCTAGACCAGCTTCTAATCCTTCGAACGGGAATTCGTTACAATTTAAGCAAACCCCTCTGGAATCAATCCGAGTTAAAGTAAGTTGAATAGAGGCGAGGGAAGCTCGGTGGAGCTTTGATACCCAAGGCCTCACCGGTATTACAAGGCGGCGCATTCACGCATTTAACTTACAGAAACCGTCAAGAACTTCGAAGTATGCTTAAAAGAGTAACCAATATTTTTCGAATGACTTTCCTGTTAAGCTCGTTACCCTATCGGTCTCGTTCTAGTAAAAAATTTAGGCTTAGGTTCGCGTAGGTTACGTGTTCTTAAAGCGGGCAAGAAGAGAACGGTGATGAAATCCAAACCCTTATCTTGTATGGCCAGGCCATGCCCTTTACTAGAAATATAAATGTTCGTATTCAGTCCTCAACATATATGCATACGAAGGAGTCCAATAACTCGCTGACGGGGGATTCGCGAGTGTTTAGAATCTTACCTCCCATTCCAGACGGGGGATGAATCGGTTGTAGTCGACTCGGGCCACTGACTCCAATGTCTACTGTACGAACCCAAGGTGCAGAGACAATATCGTAATTGTCCTCCTTCTCTGCAAACAGTTTATATTTAAAGTACCCTTCTGTAGGGTAATAAAAAAAAATAATGTCCCAAAGTCCAAAAGTCCAAAAAAATAAAGAAAAATTACAAAAATAATAAACCCTAATACAGTTTTGTTTTGTTTTTTTTTTTTTTTAAATAAAATAAAATAAACAAACCCTAAACTAAAATTGTCTAAAATAAAATTGTCTTCTTTTCTGTTATTTTTGCTTTAATCTTTAGCTCCAAGTCTTTATGAAATCACCAAACTCCTTGGCTCAATTTTCTTTATGATCCAGAACCTGTAGACACAAGATAAATACCCAAAAACATAGAAAAGGACAAAAATAATAATAATAAATAAATAAATAAATAAAATAAATCTAAAGCCCTAAAAACAAGTCCGCGTCGGCGGCGCCAAAAATTGATGTGATTTGTAGATAGTGGTAAAAGTGGTTCGATTCTCAGACTTGTGAAGGATATTAATTAGACTTAAATTCTAATATTAAAATAGAAAACTCACTAAAAACTATAGCAAACTCAATCAAAGATGATATCAATACTAAAAGAAACACTGAGGCTAAGATTCCACTATTTTCCAAGTTCAAAGTGATTAAACCAATACTTATATTTATGCAATTTTCTTGTTTAATTTGATTCTAAAATATTGCAACAAGTAGATTTTGAAAAGTAATAATTGTAAATACCAAGTATGAAGCATCAAAAGTCTTAAAACTAAGCATACTCCATCCAAATAGATCACAATCACTCAAATAAAAATCATATTCAATAACAGTTCAAGGCAAATAATCATATAATTATTGCAAATAAAAAGATAAAATAGAATATACCACTTTTTGTTGGAAAAATAGCTTCCTCTATCGCCTCAGCAATGGGGTTTATCTCCTCATATTAATCATGATCTCAAAATATGTGTTTGTTGCTCAAAAGATGATTAAAAGAGTGAAAATTAATAACACAGACTGTTTGCAACAGTGTATTGGTGTTGCAAAACAGCTGTTACAATGGAACTGTTACAGAAAAACTGTTGCTTTGTCGCTGATTTTAAGAACCTAGAATACGACTGCCCTGCACAACTTAATGTTCTTCAGCTGTTAAACAACGACACTGTTCTGCGACTGTTTCCCGTGCATCAATGTTCTTCGCGTTCTTCTTCTCTAGAAGCAGCAGCAGCAGAAACAGAGTTTGGTAAAGCTCTGATTTCTTGTTCTCTGGCTCTCCTTAGGTTCCCAAAATCTCGACACCTCTTCTATATGACCCAAGACATCTATTTATATCAAAAATACCGATTAAATCTCTCTCAAATCTTCCAAAATCTCTTTCCTTCTCTTCACGGCCAAGTTGCGACAATTTCTTGTTTTAGAATTTCTACGCGTTTCTGAGCTTTCCTTTTTATTATAAACTCTTCCTTAGATAGATACAAATCTTTGGGAAGGTTTACAGCGCTTTAATCTCTCTAAAAGTCCCTAAAATAGGTCACACACGTGACTTTCCATATTTTCTGTTGTGAGAAAAATCCGTCGATTGAGCCCAGTCTAATCGATTTAAACACCCATATAAGATTCGTAGACCCATAAGAAGTCTATCCTATGAAAATCAGAGGTTTAATCGACCTCAAACTCCTCCAAATCACGATTGCCAAAACTGTTCTTCACTGCACCTATTTTCCCGCCAAAAACATGGTTTTTGAAATGTTGAAGATGGTTGCCCCTTATCCAGAGTAGGGGTGCAATTAGGTTACCCCTTATCCAAAGTGAGAGTCCGAATAGCAAATGTCCTCCGGGTGCTTTCCGACAACTTTTCGAGCCAATTTTTTCCAAAAATGTTTATTGGCCAAAAATACCTACAAATAAATAAAACACCATAATAAGTACAAAAATGAGCCCTAACAATATATAGAATCGAGACAAATCTGACACAAAAATGTGTCTATCAATGCCCAAGATTCAATTTGACATGCCCAAGTTTAAATTGGACATGCCTAGGATCAATTTTGAGATTCCCAAGACCGTAGGGTTGTGCTTTCATGCCCATGCCCAAGTTTAAATTTGGCATGCCTTGGATCAATTTCTAGATGCCCAGGACCGTAGGGTTGGTCTTTCATGCCCATGCCCAAGATTAACATATATTTCCAAACCTATATCGACTGTAAGTGTTCTGGATTCATGAGGTTTGTTGGACTTTGTCTATTGAAATATATTTCCAAACCTATATTGAAAAAAATCAAAAGGGAAACCAAATAGACTTATCTTTTAGAGGCATATTGGTATCAAAAGTCTTCACTTAGGTTGAAGCAACTCTTAGGTTGTAAAGGATCTCAATTAAGGGAACCAATTGCGTAGAGCCTTGCGAGGTTCAAGAGACGTAAGTAGCGTGACTACAACCGAATCGTTTGGAGGGTGGGTTCAGTCTCAACTACATTCCAGTCTGAAGTCTTATGTAGGCTAGTGTCTGAAGCGTCTTAATACAATTTGGTGTTCAAATCTGGAGGAGGTCCCTTTTTTTTTCCTGTTGTGGTTTCCTCGTTAACAAAAATTCTGGTGTCTTGTGTTTTTCCTTTTCCGCATTACATTGTTTATCTTTATAATAGGATTTACACAAGTAGTAAAGCATTCAATCTTAGAAGATACGTCCATATAATTGTGATCGATTAGGTGACTTGTTTCTTTTACAATTCGTATCTTTAAATATAGATAACAAGTTTATTACTTGCAAATATTCCGATTCTATTATTTGGATACAACTAGATTGATCTTAGTTATTGATTTTTGAGATCGTCCAAGCACTCTTCTTAACAATCAGGTTCGCGGACTCTATTGTCTAGACTTTCTGATTGAGAAGAGATAGAGATGTAAACTCTATATACATATTTCCAAGGATCATTAAGTTGGTATACTTGCATTTGTATTAGGTTTTGTACATACAGGTTTTCGAACGAAAAAGTTGGTGGTGTGCTTGGTACCCTGTCATTTTCAAGAAGTATCAAAAATCCTGAGCTATGATGGGACCAGAATAAGTTAATTTGGCATAAGAAATACCAGAATAACCTTGCCTCTTGGAGAGACAATTTTTTCTTGGTCATATAAATTCAACTGTTCATTCCTTACTGAAGCAGAGACTCTTCGAGCATGATCTTCTAAAGGAGATTTGTTAGAACATCATGAGTACCAATGAAAATCACTTTTTCTAACTCCTTAATTTTTCATAAACCATGGATAAGGATAATTTTTCCGATTCACAGAAAGTGCTACAGAGAGCAAGAGGAGCATCATATAGACGTTTAAGTTCCACGGTGTTTTTTTCTTGTCTTGGCTCGAGTAAGATAAATTCATTATCCACTAAGGTCTTTTCTTCGAGAAGGATCCTTATTCGTGAATCTTTTTCATTAACCTTACCAATGAGATTATTGGATTTGTTATTCAGCTTGTTGATCTCAAAAAGCCTGAATTATAGGATGTTTAAAATTTTCAGCACTTTCTTTGGCTGCTTCCCCTTCCACTTTCGAATCAGAGTCATCAGTGAGATAGTAGGGATAATAATTTTCAAATACTTAACAGTTTTATGGGAACATGATATTCTTCTATTTTCCATAAGGAAGAGGATCCGACCTCATTATTAGAATCCATAAAGATAACGCTTTCAAGAACTGATGGTACGTTACCAGAGTTTGACTCTTGTCTATCGATTCAGATCGCCACAAACACAGACTTGTTAGGCCTAACGACGTTTGCCTGCTCTGATTCCAATTGAAAATGAGAGGGTACCAAGTACACCAATATTTTTATGTTCGGCAACCTATATGGATAAAACCTAATACAATTGCAAGTAGATTTGAGTTAAAGATCCTTGAACAATATGTGTATAAAGTTTTTCTCTTTCTCTTCCACAGTTAATATGTTTATACTTGAAAAGTTCGTGGACCTAATTGTGTAGAAGAGTTCTTGGACGATCCCACAAATCAATTACAGGATCAGTCTAGTCGTATCCAAATCAAGAGAATCCGAATTCTAACAAGTAAGAATTTTGCGATCCATCTCTCAAGATACGAATTCAACAAGAACAGGTCTCGTTATTGATCACAGTTCAATAAGGAATTAAACTATCTAGTTTGATTACGTACTATTTGTGTCATTCCTATTATAAATATTAAATAATATAATGCAAAAAAGGAAAAACACAAGAATTTTTTTTAACTAGAAAAATTGCACCTGCAAAAAAACCCCAGGACCTCATCCAGCTTTGAAAACTAAGTTGTATTAAGCCGCTATAGACACTAGCCTACTATCAGACTTCAGACTAGAATGTAGTTGAGACCGAATTAACCCCAAAGCAATTCAGGTGTAGTTTTGCTCCCTACGTATATTGAACCTCGCAAGCTCTACGCAGTTTATTCCCTTAACTGACTTCCCTTATAGCCTAAGAGTTGCTTCAACCTAAGTGAAGACTTTTAACTCGAATCCACCTTAACATATAAACCTATTTGATTTCCCTTATGAATTTTAGATGTAGGTTTGGAAATAAATTTGCAATAGCCAAAGTCCAGTAAACCTCACGAATCAGAAACACTTTCACTCAGTTAGGTGAGAAGCCTGGACTAGTAACCACCTCTCAAGAAAAATCCAAACAAATCTAAGAAGAGTTCATATATCTATCTTGAGGAATCACAAAGTTTGAAACGAATAGAACTTTGTGATTTCTACCTTTCATGTTCCTGATCTAAGATAACAAGTACCTCGAAGATCAATAAGAACAAGATCAGGATACACGAACTATCAAGTAAAAGAGTTATATCGGGATTTACGAATCCTTAAGTAAATTTTTAAAGTTGTAACCAAATTATGTTTCTAAGAGGAACTAGGATATAGAGAGCGACTCTAGCAAGCAACTAGGACATAAAATTGTCAGGAATTAAAGAATCATGTTGCATCTCTTTATTTATATATTTTCAAGGCTTTAGGTAAATTTTAATTCAAGTTAAGATAACTTTAGATCCAAGGAAACACTTTCTCAATTTATATGAAATTCTTATTAGAAATTCATTTAAGCATGTAAGAAGTCCGTCTTGAAATTACACAGAAGAATATACACTATGGTTCAGGGTTCTGGAACCATGTACGATGATAGTTCGAATTAGAAAATATGCCTTTTGAACTTTCAAGCATAAGTCGTGTTCACTAACACTTAAGACTTGAACCATGATTCACAAACAAAAACTAATTTAGCGAACAAAGTTGTCTTAGAAGTGTTTATGAGAGTTGTATCAATGCCAAACATATTTGTGAAAATATTTTATCAACATCAGCTTAATTCAGTACTGGGTAGGTATTATAAAGGTACGCATACCTATGAAGCAGTCCGCGAACTTAGGCTCTTGGGATACCCTAGCTTACCGGGTATGTGTACCCTTAGCCGTTCACGAACTCAGATCCCATGGTTACACATATCAACTATGCGTACCTCCTCCCCATTCAATAACTCAAAACAATGAGGTACACATACTGGGTATGCGCACCTATCTCACTTTCAAAATTCATACCACTAGGGTATGCATACTTGATATGTGTACTTACCCTGTCAGTATGTTCTGAAAACTCTCTTTAAGTAATTAGAAACATTCCCAATCGCTATAGATAATAAATATTATTGCTTGAGAAATTTCCAAATGATCAACTTGAAATAAACATAGTTCATGAAAAATAAGTTGTTCTAAACCAAAAACCCATGACGAAGTTATTATAGCATTCTGTTTTCTTTTATGGTCCATATGACTAGGTAGAAACAATGTAATATATAACCAAAAGCAACCGAATCCCACAAGCATAATGCAAATGGCCAATCTTCAGCAAGAATATTCATGGTCTCAATACAACCTCCCACCGGTACTACCTGGAATGAAGCTATCTGCAAATCCTGCACATAAGATTCCCAATTCAACTACAATCTTAGTAGGATGGATCAAACCTCGTTTAGATTTGATCAAAATCAACACTGACGGAGTAGATATTGGACACCCAGGACTAGAAAGTGCGGGTATCATATGCAGAAACGATGAAGTTATCACAATCTTACCAAGTGCCCAACCTCTAGGTATAACCAAAGCTGAAACGTGAAACATGCTTATCGCGTCAACAACGGCTGCATAACGAGGATGGACAAAGTTGCAATTCAAAGCGGATTCGGAAAATATTATGAGATTTATAAACTCGACCTTAGAACCACCTTGGTACTTAAGAAATATGATAGCTGAAATCAAGCTTAGACAGGCCCAAATCCCATATTGCACCATAAAACACAACTACAAGGAAGGAAATAAGGAAGCAGACGTTTTTTCAAACAAAACAACGAACGACAGCGCAATAGGAAATTTATCAAAAATAACCCGGGACTATAAAACACCCCCATGTAATTGCTTCTTAATTTAATAAATTACCATGCTTTTTTTTTGTTCTTAACCAGGATTGCTAAAAGATCTAAAACATTTAATTGCTTGAATCTCGGGAGATTCATCAAGACAAGCTTAACTCAAAACTTCTTTTTTACAATATTAAATATACTAAAACCATACGACATAGTATCATAAGATATGATGGTATATGTCGTGAGTAAATAGGATGGTTCAGTCTTCATATACCTCTTTGTCGATGAAGTTCTCCAAATAACTTTGTTTGTTCTTCAGTCTTTAATCTTCGAGGGTTATTCAATGATGTATGATACTTAACTACATACTCTAATCATAATCCGAGACTTGACTCTAGCAGATTATAAATCAAGATATAGTTTTGTAAAACTAACATTGATAACAAGCTTGAGATAGCAAAACTTGCGAGTTCGACCGGGCGGTACTCCAACGTGTATTACTTCCACAATCCCAGATATTATAAAGAAGTCACATGAACAACGTTTTAGGAGAACAAACAAATTGTAATAATTTTTCTTTGTCAGTTGTACAAATAATCCTACCGTAGTACAAAAACATAAGGTTCTACAAAATTGCTCGGTGTGTCGTGAGATTTATCCTGAGTGGTGTACCGTACGAGAGAGAGTGGGACCAACTCCAACACCCACCTATCCCAACGCTAAGATCGTATTAAAATCATCGTTGGGTTCCACGGGATAAGACTCGATCAACCTAGCTAGCATCACTCTAGGTTCTAAAGTGGGGTTTAGAGTGCAAACCTAAATTAAGTTTGCTTTTACAACAAAAATCTACATAATAAGTTGGTTAACTACTATCTAAAAATAAGGAAAAGAAAACAATATCTCATTTATGAATAAATCAGAAATCTCCGGCTACTTTTGCATTTAGATGTCTTGGACACTTAAGCTTGGTGGAAGTGTCTGCTTCAACTTCCTAGCTTTCTGTTGATTGAATACACACATAGTGTACATATACTTCGAGCATCAGGCTTTAACCTTGGGCGTAACTACATATTTGCACTTCTTGATCCTCACGAAACGTATATCTTTCCTTCTTGTTGTGACAAGAAAATCCTTAATCGCATTGATTTGCTTTGGCATCTTGTTTCGGTTTCTAGGGTTTTCAGAAAGGAATGAGCTACAAACGAAATGAAGTTTAATTAACAAATCATACGATCAAATGAGGAGTATGATCATACTACAGCGTAATCTTTAAAACCAAATTAGAAAGTATCGATAAAGTTTTGCAAATTTAACCAAAAAGTCCCCTAAAGTTATGTATGCGATTTGTCTAATTTTTCCCACTCTTTTTTTAGGATGAATCTTGGTTTCTTATTTTGTGAAGGAAAAAGGTTCATTTAGATGCCTACTAAGGTTAAGGTTGGGTGCATTAGGTGCACCAAAAGTGTGAGCCACAAATCATTTTAAATGCAGTCATATTCTTCAATGATTAGTTCCTATTCGCACACACAATGTGTTCACCTAGAACGATGTGTCTATGGTGCTCGTGCTTTTTTTCTTTAATTGGCTTGAGTTGTTAGTTCTACCATAGACGATCATTGTTTTATGTACAATACGCGTTGGTGTATGAGCGGTATTTGATTCTCGTGTGCTTGTTGGCTCCCCGATCTACCAGGCGAACGACAAACTCAATTATCTTATCGAGGTGGCTTCAACCTGGGAACTAGTGAACTTGAGATCCGGTAAAAGATTCGGTTTAACGCCCTCTCCTGATGCCGAAAAAAGTGATCCTCGGGTGCGGAAAGCGCCAAGGATTAACTCGAAAGTGAAACCCAAAAGGTATAACGCCGGGAGATACCCTATTTTTTTTCATGTTGAAAAAGCGAGGTGAGCCGTTCTCTTGACTTATATCTTAGCTTTTATTGTGAGATAACTACAATCTGCGGACTTTGAACCCAAGTCCAGTGGTGTAACAAGTGGGGAGACTTGTCACTTGCATGCTAAAAAAAACAAACAGAACTTGGTGTGGAAAGCGCCCAAGATTTCTACTCCGCCTGTGTGCTCCTCTTTGCACAACCTGTTACCTCAGCCAACGGCAAATTCAACGTCAAATTCAGCCATATCGTCTAGCACAAAAGGAGTGCTGTGTGAGACTGGCTAGCCAACGTTAAAGTCAACCATATCATAATGAGATATGATTATTTGTTTGGGACGATACCCTTCTGCGATGCGTCAACGCAAGGAGAACCGACCTCTTGGCCTATATTGGCTTTCATATCTGGCCTACCTCAACTTTTTTGGGAAGAAATGATTTGTCTCAGTTTAGTTGCTAGACAAAGAAAAGTAGAAAACGATTGAGCAGTTGGCGAGCAAATTTTATTCATGCCTCTCTAGGTCGGTTCCTATTGGGGTTGACTAAACCCTTCATTTGCCATGCCAGCTGGCCTGGCAAACTGGCCGTGCCACTATGGGAAAAAAGATAAGCGACCGAGTCTCCACCGAACGGTTTAGACTAGACCGACAGGTTTTATGAAGACCTCTAGCGGTAGAGACTCGACCGCTAGCGATGGAAACTCGACCGTTAGCGGTCTTCATAAAACCGGTTTGTCTTGTAATCGTCGCATATTAAATAGTTAAGTAACAGATATTTTCCCCCACGTCTCCCTATAAATTCATCTCATTCAATTCAATTTAATCATACCTCATTTTCTCATTACCTCTATCATCTTACTCCTTTGTACCTTTAATCCTCTGTTTAATTTTCATTTTCAACTCAATGGATTCTTCAGACGAAGAAGTGCGTATTCAAATGGATCGATTTGAAGAACAACAACGAATATTTGTTCAAGCGTTGAAACAAATTGATGATGAGTCCGATGAAGATAAAGAACTATCTAACAATTTACTGCAGCTATATTCATTAGGGCAAATACCTAGAGATCTAGAGTCAAATGAAGTGTTCACAAGAAGATATACGTACCGGGGTAGGGATGAATGGAACGAGAAGCTGATGTACGATTATTTTCTTCCCGACTGTGTGTTCTCTGATGAAAATTTCCAAGGCCGATTCCGCATGCCCCGACATATGGTGCTAAAGATTATTGGTGAGCTTTGTCAGGTAGAACCTCAATTTAATTATCAGTATGATGAACTAAATATTATAGGTCATAACCCTGAACAAAAGGTTACTTCAGGCTTAAGAATTCTAGGATATGGCAGACCTCCATATTCTAATGATGAGTACCTTCGCATTGGCAAAACAACTGCATACAAGTATCTTTCTGTAGCGCCCCCTAAGCTAGCAGCTGACTAATCTAAAAGATTAACTATAAAATGAGGCACTAATGCTCTAAAACATCTATTTAAACACTAATAAAAAAGTTTTAAACAAAGATTAACCCGAATCTAAACCCTCTCTGAAATAAATACAAGAACTCCTCTCAAGTGATACATATTTAATATTGAGTTGATTTACAAATAGAATATAAACACAAAATAAACATAGCGGAAGCTAACCAACTAACGAAACCAGCTCCTCCAAAGCTTTCATCGCCACGTGCACATCTTGATCAGTCTCTGAAACTGAAAGTGGGAATTGAGTGAGCACATTATCCCGAGGGGTGCCCAGTAGAAATAACAACTAACTTTCAAGCAATCACTAGAATGATTTGTAAACCATGCAGGTTTTACTGAAAACCGATAAAACACGGAAAAAATATAAAGTATAAATAAAATAATAAGTTATACTGAAATATAAAGTTCTACCAACCAATCTTGCGGCATAGATTCACAACAGAAATAATAGTTAAGCGACGCAGTCCTTCAGATTAGTAAGGCATGACTCTTGCGGATTTTTCAATGATCATTAAAGCGCCCCGAGGTTTGACGACCCCGTAGTCATATAATATTTGTACCTTACCAGTACCTTATTATACGCGCACTCTACATAACAAGTATTCAAAGAAACAAATGATGGAAACAGTATATCTGACTGAAAGTCAAAATTTTATGGAATGCCATCACATTCCATAAAACAAGACCAACAACCACCTACAACATTCTTTTACTAAAATACTGGAACAAAAATATAATAGCTTTTGAAAGTAATTTAAAAGAAACAGTAAACATCCACGTATGAGACATGCGTTGCCCCCGTACAGAAATAGGGAAAATATAATGGCAAAATTAAAACTAGACCTAAATAATATTTAACCCAACGAGGCCTATCTAGGTTTGCATAAAATAGGTATAACATTTGGGGGACGTACCTCACACCAATCAAAAGGAAACCTTCTCCCTTTCATGCTAACAATAAATAAAGATTGTAACCACTTTCCAGTCAATGGAAAGAATCACATTTTGATAAATAAGTAAATACTCCCAAAACACATATATTAGTTGTTTCTAAAGATCCAAGCCCATCCTAAAAATATAAAAGAAAAATAGTTGTAATACACACAAATAATACATGCATACACATATCATATAGTGACAAAGACATGCATGCATTTTATAAAAGATAGATTTGTAAAACAATAATGAGTACAAGAGAGTTCATTATCGATTCCCACCTCTTTTGATGACAAGTCTCGCCTACCTTGAGATTCATAATCCACTGGTTCATTTCTTTAGATCGTTCGTTGTTAATACAGATTAACTGTTAATCACACAATCACTCTAAAGGTTATCCAAAAGGTTCACACAAGGCTCATATCATAATCTCATACAAATCTCTAGTTAATTAATAATTATAAACTAAGTGAACTATCTAACGGTTCTAAGCCCATTTATGATTTTACACCTTTTCATTATCTAGTTTTAGCACATCTAAGGTTTACTAATTCAATTAGATTGGTTTTATAGTCTGTTAGATAAGTCTTAACAATGTCTACAACTTTGAAGAAGAAACCAAAGGTCAACTCAGACCATAAGTGGTCCAATTCATTGATATAGGAAAAACTGAATCTAAACTCAAGTCCACTAGACAAGCCCACTAAACTAAGGTCCAGTCCAACTGAGTCAACTAACAGTCACTAACAATCCACATGTGGTCAAAAAGGTCTAATAACAGTCAACGTCTAAAGTCCAGTGTCAAGGTCAAGTCAAACTAGTAAAACTAGTCAAGTCTGGTCAATAGTGAACTGGTCAAGGTCCACTGAGTTAAATAGGAATTCAGTGAGACAACTCAGTCAACAAGACTGATTCAAAATATACAAATCAAGGCCCTTGCACATGCTAGACTTTTATTGCACACTCATGAAGCAACACAACTCATGTCAAGACTAACATGATGCATTTCTAACTCTAATTGCAAACCTACAACTTAATCAATTTACAATATTCAATTCACATTCTTGAATCTCAATTCCATTACTACTTCATCAACAATTCTTACACAACTTACAACTTCACTTTAATTACATTTCACCACAGTACCATAACTCAGTCATCTTCATATCTCAAATTCATTGCCACTGTCTTCAATCACCTCAGTTCAACAACATCACAATCATTTCAGAAGCTACAACCTTAACATCATCTCAATCTTGCACAATCACTCCAACTTGCATATCATCTCCAACAACAGTTGAACAACAACAACAATATAACTCATTATTATGTCTCCATATCAGCAACACCATAATATTCTGCTATTGTCAATCAATTTCATACCATGGCCATGCACTCTTCATTCTTGTAAAGTTCAGTTGAAACTTAATACAGTTCCATCATCTCACAAACAACTCCAGTTTCCATTCCAACCTGCATAATTCACTCCCCGTGCAAAATCCTAAACATTCATCTATAACCCCAACTCCTGTAACTTAACTTCCAACTATAACTTCTTAATTTCACATACAAACCAAACAGTTTTCATCTTCTTCATAACCAGATCAATGTCAATCCCTTTATAGTTCAGTTCCACCATCTCCCCACCACAGGTCATTGTTACTTCATACCACAGTTACAACTCCAACACCCTGCAACAACCATTACAGCTCCATTCATCCTATAGAGTCACCACCACCAATTACATTCCTCTAGAGACCTTCCCTGTGATAGATAATCTGATCTACAACTTAACTAACAAACATCATCATCATCTGAGATGCAAACTCAGGATTTCTAACACCACCACCAATATACACCAGTCATACACCATATCACTACCAGAGTCTCATCTTCATTTATATTCTTCTCAACTCAGTAGTCTTGTAATTCAAATTCATTAACTAACAACTTCACATGCCATCTGTAATTATAATACCGTCAACTCAACAAGCACAACCCATCCATTTGCAACTTCCAACACGACTAGCAGCACCAGTTCAGTAGAAACAATCTTCTTGTCACAAAACTATAATTCTACACCATTAACAACAATCCCAATTCACTAATTCATCTTCCTCTCAATACTATTCTGTTAATTCCCAATACAAACTCAAACCCCAAATTCCATTTCTTCTTTGCAGAACCTTAAAATCAACACCCAACTTCAATTACCTCTAAACAATTCATCTTCTTCATCTGCTGATTCAGATTCAAACACCCTAATTCACAAGAACCCTAACTTCTGGTTGATTTAGGGAAGAACAAAAACCCTAATTTTCTATGAAATCAAAACTAAACTTCATAAATTCATCCACACTTCAATTAACACTAACCCACTCTATAATCGATCAAAACAAACAATTTCATAAAGAAATTTCAATCAAAAACGAAACCCTAAGTCTGCTTACCAGAATTCTGCTTTTCCAGAACTCAATCAACAACAACAGCATCACCTTCTTCCTCAGATCAACATGTTACTAAGCTTATTAAGAATCTCTCATACTAAAATGATTTAAAAACAATGCAGGTTTTAACTGAAAACCGTTAAAACGCGGAATACAAATAAAACATACTAGAATAATAATAATTATACTAAAATATAAAGTTTTACCAACCCATAAACCGGCACACATTCACAACATAAATAATAGTTTAGCGACGTCTTCCTTCGGAGTAGCAAGGCATGACTGTTGCAGATTCTTCAATAATCATTAAAGCACCCTGAGGTTTCCATCCTCAAGTCATAAACGATAAGTACCTTACCAGTACCTTATTCTACGCGCACTCTACATATCAAGTATCTAAAGAGATCTAATGGTAACAACATTATATCCGTTCGAAGTGCTTACACAGTGGAGAGCCCACAATCCGCCCACGCGTAAATCCAACAATCATATATAATATGCTCAACATCATTCTCTCTAAACACCAAAACATAACATAATAGCTTTTGAAAGTAATTTAAAAGAACAATAAACATTCATGTATGAGACATGCGATGCCCGTACATAAATAGGGAAAATATAATGGCCAAATTAAAACCAGACCTATATAATATTCAAGCCAATGAGGTCTATCTAGGTTGCATAAAATAGATATAACATTTGGGCCATACATCTCACACCAATCAAAAGGAAACCTTCTCCCTTTCATGCTAGCATTAAATTAAGATTGTAACCACTTTCCAGTCAATGGAAAGAATCACCTTTTGAAAATAAGTAATTACTCCCAAAACACAGGTATCAGTTGTGCGCGTGGCGATATAAGATTCGAGGAGTTGGTTTCGTTAGTATGTTAGCTTCCGCTATGTTTATTTTTGTGTTTATATCCTATTCGTAAACCAACTCATTATTAAATATGTATCACTTGAGTTCTTGTATTTATTTCAGAGAGGGTTTAAATTCGGGTTAATCTTTGTTTAGAATATTTTTCTTAGTGTTTTAAATAGATGTTTTAGATCATTAGTGCCTCATTTTATAGATAATCTCTTAGATTAGTCAGCTGCTAGCTTAGGGGGCGCTACACTTTCGTTGTTTTTCGAAATAATGATTTATCATTTTGGTCCAACTTATTTACGAAAACTAACTGAGTCGGATGTTAGAGAAATATTAAAGCAAAATTAGAAAAGGGGTTTTCCCGAAATGCTGGGTAGTCTTGACTGCATGCATTGGGTATGGACCGGATGCCATACCTATTGGGACGGTCAATATAAGGGTCACTACGCAAAACCAACGGTTATCCTTGAGGCTGATGCTTCTTATGATTGTTGGAAATGACACGTTTTTTTTGGTCTCCCGGGATCTCAAAACGATCTAAATGTTTTACATAAATCGCCTTTGTTTGAAGATTTTAAGTATGGAATTTCTCTTCAGGTAAATTTCACTATCAGTGGGAATCACTACACTCATATTTATTATCCTGCTGATGGAATTTATCCAAAATGGTCAACTTTAGTTCAATGTTACCGTCAGCCACCTGCCGGTGAAATGGGTCGTTCATACTCATATTTCAATAGTAGACGAATGAAACTGAGAAAGGATGTGGAACGGGATTTTGGAATTCTGAAGTGGAAGTTCGCAATCATTTGTGGGCCTTATCGTGGTCTAAGTGCTCGTGAAATGTATAAGACTATACTGACTTGCATCATTATGCATAACATGGTAATCCAGGAAACTCGTCGTAATAAGAATTGGACTAACCATCAAGATGAAGACTTAAGGCCTGAGATTATACCAGCAAGAGGATTACCCGCAAGGAACTATGCGCAAATGACTAGTCATATTGAGAACAGAACTCTGTATAACAGGTTAAGGGAAGATCTCAGAGCGAATATGTGGACTGAGTTTGGAAAAGATGGAGTAACAATTGAGTAGTGTTGTTTCATAGTTTTCTTTAATTTTCATTTGTTGTTTCATAGTTTTGTTTAATTGTTTAAGTTTCATTTGTGAGCTTTAAAGTTTTGTTTTGAAGCTGTTTAAGTTTAATTTTTTTAACGGTCATTAAAAGTAGCGGTCTAGACTCAAACGTCAACATTCCTTATAAATATACCTTCATTTCATCCATTTCAAAATCACACCTTCACTTAAAAACTTCCACTTCATCGACTTCAAAATCACACCTTCACTTCTTCGTAAAAATTTCTCTACTTTATGGGTAATTTATGGATGATCCTAGATTAACTGAAGATGGAGATTTATCTTTTTGTAGAAATTATGTAATATACTACCCGAAGAGAGGTGAAGAACTACGGATGAACGGTTTACCTAGTATGAGTTATTTGGGTAAAATTCATGATGACTTCTGCACAGAGACATGTAATCCTCATAACCGGGATCGTGCTGTTTTGTTTTGCTGATTAATGACTATCTAAAAAGATCTTGTGGAATTTATAGCTATGAAAAAGATTGTCACTCGATATCGTCTTAGAGGTGACACCAATGCCGAATTGGGAATACGAACTCGAGATGAGTGGCGAAGATGGAAATGAATTTTTTTTGAATACGAAGCGCATTACCAAATTCTTAAGGAGTTTCTAATAACTCGTATAGGATGTTAGGCTTAAGTTTAGTTTTCATGGATGTTGTCAAAGTTTAAGTTTTAATGTAATGAAAAAACTAGAACAATGCAAGACTAGTCTTAAGTTTAGTTCTAGTTTTAAGTTTAGTTTTCATGGATGTTATCAAGTTTAAGTTTTAATGTAATGAAAAACTAGAACAATATCATTCACCATAACCAAACTACTACATCTTCATTAAATTTAAAACTGATACATTAATTAATTAAGTGGCACTACTTCATCGTGGTCTTCATTATCCTCTTCTTCAGCTTGAATTCCAAATTGTTTTTCATGTTTTTTTTTTTTTGTATTTTCTTCCAACTCCTCTACTAACTTGTGCATCCCCATCTCTCATACCATTAATTGTCTGGTATTTATTATTGAGGTGTTTGCATTTAGAATCTTATTCCTGTCATAGTCTGAAACAAATTTCTCTTGAGTTTGTCGATGTTTTTCATCTCCCTAGTCAAGAATTGTCGGTCTACAACTCTTTGTTTTTCGACGGTCTTCTGATGCTCTATCAAAGTATCCAAAACACCTTCACTTGCTTCTCCTTCTTAGGCAACTTTTCTCGTGCTCTTGCATGATTTCTTCCTAATAATTTTCTCTTGATCGCAACATTGATTTTCAAGTTGGAATTGTTGTTTGTTGTGGTTTTTGGTGAAGAAAAAAGGATTATCCGAAGGGGGATGAGATATTTGAGATGGTTGTGAAGCTGGCGTTGAAGGTGAAGAAGTGTATGGTGAACTTGCAGGCATATTCTGCATGTTTGCTAGCACTTCTGGATTATATTTAGGCAACACTTTCAAAATATGATAACAACTTTCATAAGCAAAAATTTTCCCATGTTTATGATGCCAATCAGTTCGACATTAATATCGACAAGACCGCTCGATCGAGCACGAGTAGCTTGCATTAGAGCAGCGACATACAAGGAAACTTGGGCGTTGATTATAACGAAGCGACCGGACAATCCATTTGCATTGCAATCGTTGATGTTTGTAGTTTCTTCACGAAATTTAGCAAATATGTTATCCCACAATTTGGTAGATTGTTGTCGGGCACCATGCTTACTATCTTGTTTAAAGAACACATAGTTTCTGCAAATGCTTTCATCTTCGGCTACGGTAAATTTTGCACCCCTAATCTTCTTATTTTTATTAGATTTAAACATATTGAAGAAATTATACAACACGAGTGAATGAAAGAGTTGGATGATGAAATTTGTTTTAGATTAACAAATGCGAAGAACATAGAAGGGAAGTATGAGTTAAAGTAGAAGAGGAATTTTGTATTTATAGGGGAAGATCTATGGCCGTTGGATCAGATTCTACGTAGCGATGTAGTTTAGACCGGTCGGTCTTACGAAAGCCGCTGACCGTGTAGAAAACACCGAACGGTTTAGTCTTGACCCAACGGTCGAGACTCGACCACTCCGTAGAAACTTGACCTGGCCTGCCACTTAGCCAGGCCAGTTTGCCAGCTCCATAGTGGGGGCAAAATGGTAAACTCTCAAGTTCGCCACACCCATAGGAACCGGCCTCAAACACCCCTTGGAGACTCATGGTCCCGCCATCTCGTCAAATACCAATCCAGCGGCTAAAAAGACTCAATCACGAAACCTAATAATTAAGGGGAAGGATATAACCCGTATCAAGACTATAAATTTCGAAACCCTAAACCTTCATCTCTTCCGCTTCCCTTCTTTTTGTTCTCTGAAGAGAGATTTCGAGGTAGGAGAATTTCACAGAACCCCCATCATGAAGTTCAATCCTAGAGTTTCATCATCAAGGAGGAAGAACCGCAAGGCTCATTTCACAGCACCATCAAGTGTTCGTAGAGTTCTTATGAGCTCCCCCCTTTCATCTGAACTCCGCAGCAAATACAATGTTAGATCTGTTCCAGTTCGCAAAGACGATGAAGTTCAGGTTGTAAGAGGAACTTTCAAGGGTCGTGAAGGAAAAGTTATTCAGGTTTATCGTAAGAAATGGGTTATTCATGTGGAGAGAATTACAAGAGAGAAAGTGAATGGATCTACTGTTAATGTTGGTGTTAATCCATCAAAGTGTGTTATTACTAAGCTCAGACTTGACAAGGATAGGAAATCGCTCTTGGATCGTAAAGCTAAAGGTAGAGCTGCTGCTGATAAAGATAAGGGTACCAAGTTTACTACTGATGATGTTATGCAGAACGTTGATTGATTGATTTGCTGGTTGGTTGGTTAATCAAGTTGAGTTTTTAGATTTTATCTTTGCCCCTTTTGTTTCTTCTTACTTAATCAGGAGGGAAGGATTTTTACTTTTGCAGTATTGGATGTTATTTTAGTGATTTTGAATTACTGAGTAATGGGCAATTTTATGATTCTGAAAATTTCCAGTGATTTTTTAAGCTTTGATATATTGAATATGTTAGTTTTGAAGATTGATTTTGGTTTCATGGTTTGAATTATAGATTAGTAGAAAAGTGACAGTGCTTGTTTATATGTGAAAGGTCTCCGTGTGAATCATTTTCGGAAAATCCAATTCTCTTGTGCCCAGGAAGTCCACCTTTATGGGTTTTGATATACTTTTAATGCTTAGGTGCAGGAGCTTAGTTCTTACTGCCCATCTAAATGTTTGATTGATTAGTAGAGGATTTCATGGTTTGCACTAGATTAGTGGAGAAATGCAATAATTCTGTATGACAATGGTTAATAGGGTGTAAATCATTTTTGGAAAATTGTCTTAGAAGCCTAGTTGTCAAGTTCTTGTGGGTTGTGAATGTCAGTCTTTATGGGTTATGATATACTGTGAATGTTTAGTGGATAGTTTATCGTTTATGAGGATCTGAATTTTACTAAATTTAGTAGTCTTTGTAGCAGAACATGATTTTGTAAAAACAGCAATGAATCAGCTCCTTCCTTCCGCTGTTTAGGTTTAATTGGTCGATCCTATCACCAAAATAGTGTAGTAAAGCGTATGTCGCATTGGTGGAACTATACTGATCAAATCTACAAACATTATAGGTCGTTTTTACTAGTTTATTAGCGCCAGTTTCGACTCCCAAGTTGATTCTGTGACAATGATAAGTTTTGTGCTCCTAAAGTCCCAACATAGATTTATAACTATAGTTTCTCTAGGTGACAGGTGCCTGAAAATTTTATTCAGGAAACTATTAGCCCTCCTCGATTTACCTTAATCTGTATTTGTGGATTCCGGTTAATGGGTAATCATTTGGTTATTAAAATGTGTGATTTTTGAAGTTTTGATATGTTGCTAATGTTGGTTTGAAGGGCTTCTATAGTTTTTGATTTTCACTTGCATTGATTAGTATAGGATTTCATGGTTTCAACTTAAGATTATGAGAGAATTGATACTGTTTTGGTGTAATGATAGTTGATAAATGCCAAAGGTTAGGGGTGTGAATCATTTCCAGAAAATCTTCTTGTATTGGAATATGAATCTTTACGGGTTCTGATATACTTTGAATGCTTAGCTGCAGGAGCTTAGTTCTTGGGGTGGATTTCGGTTTGGATTGAACATTCTTGAATTGTTTTAGCTGTTAAATTTTTTTACCTGACAATGTTGAAGTGGTATGAAAGATTAGTTGTGACTCTGAATTTAGGAGTAGTCTTTGTATTGGGCACATGAATTTGCAGAAAACGGTGACATAGCAGCTCTTTCCTTTTGCTGTTTAGGTTTAAGAGGTTTACTTTGACGTCCCTTTCACCAATGTAGTGTAAAACAGTGTATATTGCATTGGTGAAACTGTACTGATTAGTTCTACAAACATAAATAACTAGTATTCACTATATTTTCGTAGTTCTCGTTTTGACCCCCCAAGTTGATTTTGTCACAAACAGATAAGTTCGCTTGCTCCTAAATAAAGATTTGCACCTTTCATAGAGGAATTTAAGGGAATTTGACTTAAAAAGTTTCACGTTGCCAAGTGCAATGTTTTTATTCATGAAACTGTTTGCCCTTTTGATAATCTGAATTACCGTGTTTTCATTTGTTGTATTATGGATGTTAGTGTTTTGTGTGGAAATGGAATTTTGCTGTCTGTCCCTGGAAATGTCTATGACAATTAGTGGCTAGTTTATTATCTGTTGCAGTTACAGTTACAATTTTCTCCTACTTGAGAATTGAGAGATAGAGTAAGCCCGTTGCAGTAGTTAATGCAGTATGAAAATGAGTGTCTAATGTTCTCGCTTTCCTATATTTTTTGGTCATCTAGTACTTGTTGCATTTCATGGATACAAGGTTGTATTCTTGCTAATGCAGTCATAGAAGCTCTACATGTTGTCTTCTTGTTCTTCATTGTTGTTTCTTGCTAATGCAGTCATGAAAGATTTTCTTTCATGGCATTATGAAGCCTTAACAACTTGCATACGGTTATTGTTGAGTGCACTTAACCTGCACTGGATTCCTTTTTGTCTAGTTAAAGTACCCATCAAACCTTGAGAACTTGGTGAGGAGTATGGTTAAGTCGCGGCAGTTCCTTTCGTCTAGTTACTGTATTACTTGGTGAAGAGTGTCCTTAAACTTGCTCCAATTCCTTTTGTCTAGGCAGTAGGTACTCTACCCGTCAACCCTTCCTGTCGTGTTGTCCATTTATTCGGCTACTCTAAATGTTTCATTTAGCATCTGTTTTTCCCTTCGGCTATAGCTTTCATATTACAGCAGCAGGAAAACTTCCTCTTCCATTCTCGCCGTGTATGCCATTTTATCCCCAGAATTGCTAGTCTTATGTAGACTGCAGTGCAACGTGCAGGCATAGTGGCCTGTGGGATATGGGGGAAACGTGTAAATGATGTACACCCACGTGCCTAATGCGAGGGCTATGAGACGGCAAGCAATACTGGTCCCATGAGTATTTGTCAAACAGTTGCCAACCGTTCAATTCCCAGTCTTCAGCAGGCGTGTTATGACCAACAACAACAACAAGGCAATAACAAAATAATAATAGCATAACTCCATTGCACTTTCTCTTCTTGGAAATTTTGCGCTCTTTCTTCTTCTGCTTCTTCTTCTTTTCTCTAATTAGTAACTCCACACGCCATCTAGCTCTATTTAACCAGGAAAAGATCTTCCACCACAATTTTACCTACAAAAAAAAGATCAATCAAAAGCAGAATATCCAAACAAGAAGGTGTACATGGCCGTCTCAGCGATAAATTGCAGCTTCAATGTTTCCTCTTCTCCTCCGTCCCAATCCTCATCTAAAACCACCACCACCACCAATCTTGTTCCATGGTAAAATGATCATAACTTTCCATAGAAATATGTCGCAAGTCTTTTCATTTCATTTTTAGCTTTATGCCTGTGTTTTCTTTTGATTCATGTGAATTTTCTTGTATCAATCTGCAGGCAAAGGAAGGAAACAGGTTCATGGAGCCGTCAGTGTATGGTTGGGATGATGGCATGCGCGATTATCAATGGATCCGACATTATGATGCCTTCTATTAGTAATGGTGCAGATAGTTACACAGGTGGTGCTGGTGATCACCATCAGACGGCGAAGTTGTTAGTCCAATCTGAACAACAGAGGGAAGTTACGGCAACAAAATGGAGTGATAAGATTAGAGCATGCCCACCATGGCATATCAATTCCATCGAAACTATCGTTCCTGAAAATCTCCCTAGACCTTCAGCTCATCGGAAATCCGAGTCTGTTAGCCGTGGAACTACTACAAGCTTCACTTTTAGAAGAGTTATCAGAACAGTGAATGACTGCTTTTCCATGTGAATAATACACACAAGTTGTACATAATAGTAGGCAGTACTTAGTTCTTGTAATTTGTAAATGTCAAAAATTTGTGTTGCACAATAATAATATCATTTTTATTAATCTTCTACCAATTTTTACTATTTATCAGTTTTATCTTATCCACAAAATTTGGAGTACAACTCTATTGATTTGGGATCTTCTGATTGTACTACAATATGACAAATGCACAACCAAACCTTAGATTCCTCCTCAAAATGTACTACACATATGAAGTACATAACCAAACAAAGATGAAATTTCATGTCATAGTCAGTAGTACCACTAGTGTTAGTAGTAGGGTCACATATATTTTAAGTTTTATCCCAAAGTCTCACTCGATAATCTTTGTTTGATACTTCTTAGTTTGGGTTTTGTGACTTACCAAGTGACCGATGGCTTTTACGCATACTCGTCGTCTAAACGAAAATGTTATACTACACATCGAGAGAATTATAGCGACTGGTTTGTCACCCGTGCTATGCACGGGTATGTTTCTTGCTTATGGATCCATGTTGGCTAATACAAACCAAGCTAATGTCTGAGTTGGTGCGCATATTTCCACTCTTTTTGACCAGGCTGTAAAGCAGTCTTCCATTTCAGTTGTGTCTAAGGGTGCACAGGAACCGAGCCGGACCGACGAACCGTCCCGGAACCGGTGGAACCGTACCTGATTTTGTACAGAACCGAGAAACGGGGTACAGGTACCGGTCCAAAAAATAGGAACCGGGACTAGGGAGGTACGGGTACATGGTCCTGACCTAGTCCCGTGCCGAACCGTACCGTATGTACTGAGTAATAGTAGCCGTTAGATTTACGAGATGATAAATCAGTAATAGCCGTTAGATTAAAGCTTGGTATATAAGCGAACATTATAGGGCTAGGGTTTCTCTTCTCATTTTCGTTTTTTTTCCCGTCTCCTCTCCTCTGTCTCTGAGAAGGAGAAGAAGTGAAGAACTCCATTACAGGGACGAGACAATTTTCTTCTGAATCTTCTCTTCTCCATTGTTAACTCCATTACTTATCACATCTCGATCCAGAAGAAGAAGGAGAAATTGTTAACCAAAGGTAAGTGCTGAATCAGTTGATTCAGTTCTCCTATTTTGATTTTTTGAACCTAGGGTTTTGAATTAGTGATGATTTGTATTGTTTACCAAATTAATTACTGTTGATACATTGTTTACCAACTGGATTAACTTAATTCAGGGTTTCACTTTCACAGGGTAAGACAAAGGGAAAAGATTCAAGGAACAATCCAACTCAGAAATTGAAATTGTTAACCAAGGGTAAGTTCATCAAAATCTTTGTTTTTAATCCTGTGAAATATTCTTATGGAGTGGAGAAAGAGAAGGAAAAGGTTAGAGATTTGTTGTATGATGTTATTGTTTTGGACTATGTTGTTCCTAATTCACTGTCTAGTGCTAATCTTTGAATGGTAATGGTGCTGTTTTAGTAATAAAGTTGCATCCTTTGGACTTGCAATGTTGTTGATTGGAACAATTTGAGAAATGGGTTTATGAGAATTATCTATTTGAGTACTTCTTTTTCTTTTTGTTAATGAAATTAGGGTGTTAGTAATTGTTAATGAAATTAGGGTGTTAGTAATTGTTTCTTGGTAATTGTTGTTAATCAATTTGTTCTGATTTCTTTTACAACTTAGATTGATGGGTTAATTGTTGCTTAATTCTTTTCTTGTTGCTTTTGAACTTTTTACATTTTGATGGACTTGTATGAGTTCTTAAGTTGTAGATAATCTGGATTAGTTGATCAAGTGTATTGTTGTATGAGTTCTTAAGTTGTAGATAATCTTGATTTGTTTATCTGACTTAAGGTTGCAGGTAATCTTGATTAGTCGCTGAAATCTGTTATTGGACTAGAGACAGGACAGGACATCTAGTTGGTTAGCATTTTACTTTTTTGTTGTGTTGTGTCATGTCACCCATGTGTGTAGTTTACTAGTTTGGCACTGTGTAGTTTACTGAGGTTATATGGAATTGTTTGTCAGTGATGGATGCATCAATTCCAGCTAGGGTTCAAAAAACGTAATATGACGCCATTTCACTAGGAGAAATGTTGAAGAAGCCACTTGCAATTATTGTGGAAGGACATTTAGGGCTAACATCTCCAAAAATGGAACTACTGCCTTGTGGAAGCACTTTAAGAGATGCACCCACAATCCTAATCATAACAGAGCTCACATAATTAATGCTTAAAAAATTATGCAGTTATGCTTAATGCTTAGAACTTTGATGCCTTTAATGTTTATGAACAATGTCTTTAATATTTATGAACTTTTATATGTATAAAACAATACTAGACTTTATATGTATGAACTTAATGCTTAGAACTTTCAGTTCTTAATTTTTACTTCCTTTGAGGTTCGGCATTTCAGTTCTTATTTCTTTGTCACTTTATAAGTATGAATGTATGAAAGCCCTGAAAATGTGAATGTATTTCAGTACTTATTTCTTCTTCTCTTTATAAGTGTATGAATATATGTGAATGTATGTTTATGTTTATTTGTGATTTCTCAGTGATCAAGCTTAAGCATGGATGCATCAAATCAAGCTCATGGAACAGCTACTCCTACACCTGCTTCAGATGCTACACCTATAACTGCTACAGATACAGTTGTTGGATCCTCTATCCAACCAACAGATGGAGCAGCAGAGCCAGCAGTAATAGATGTACAAACTACTTTTACTCAAATTGGTGGTAAGAATAAAATAATTTCTGACATTTGGAATCATTTCACTAGGAAGAATGTTCAAGAAGCTGAATGTAATACTGCAAGAATGTAATAAAGGCTCGTACTGGAAGGAATGGTACAAGTGGAATGTGGAAGCACTTTAACAGATGCAAGCAGAATCCTAACAAGCCAAAGCCAAAAGGACAACAAACTCTGTAGGGCTGTCAATGGGTACCCATTACCCGGGTCCGGAACCGGATCCGATGGATTCGGTTCCGGTTCCGGGTCCTTAAATTGGACCCATTAACCACTTTGGACCCGGCGGGTAATTACCCATATATACCCGTTTATGAACGGGTCCATCCGGATCCTACCCGTCGGGTACCCGCGGGTATTCGGGTATTTCATAAAGGCTAATTCTGTAAAAATCCCAGAGAAAATTAGGTCATATATAAAGGATGAGAAGCTCACCACCCATTTCAGCCGATCTACTTTCTTCTCCTGCCTGCAACTACTTCTACACACTGGAAGTGGAAATCCTTTGTTTCTCAAATTATTTCACTGAAAGAAAAGTATGATATGCTACTCTACAAATTCTTAAAGTGATGCGCGTGTTTTTTATTGAATCGATTTTAGAGGCTTTTGAATCTTCTTGAATCTGTTACAGTATGATTTTAGAAGAGATTCCAATTAAAAAAATCAGGGGTGATAAGGTTAATTAGTGGGTATCTTTCAATTTCTCAATTTTAATCAGTGGGTATCTTTCAATTTCTCAATTTTAATCAGTATTTGGTGTGCTCAATTTCTCTAAATTCAATAATTGAACTTATGGCTCTAATTGTTGCTGCTAGTAAAGTTAGATTTCTGGGTAGAGTTGTCAAACAGGCCGGCCTAGATTTGTTGTTGTGTCTAGTTATTATACTATTTCTTATCTAGTAATTGTCTAGTTGAAATGAATCGCTCATCTCTTATTAGTCTACTGTTTAAGTTCTTTCATTTTGTATCATTTTTTTTCCTTGTTCTTGATGATTTCTCTTGCACAGACAAGGCAAACTTATTATGCTTGAATGGGTATCCCTGTAATCTCAATAATATGTGAACTCTATGGTTGTTTTTGTGAGAAATCAATGATAGCTTGAAGGTTGGGTGTTTTCAGTAGCTTGCAGCAAACATGCACAAGAGCAAGTCTTCTACTGCCATTTTGGCAATTAAGTCATAAACTACTAATTCCTTGTGTGTGGTTGATGCGTATGCTGTTTATGCGTATATGCTTGGAACATTTGTCTTTTTCTTACTGTATATGCTTGTTAAATTTATTATCGTTTATACTTTATGACACCTGATAGGCTGATACAGATGTTTGTTGGTTTTTCCTTGCAGAGGAAACATGAAAATTCGAACAGGAAGTAGTGTTGGTGATCATTGTGTTCATGTAAAGAAGACTAAAGTTACCGTTTCGAAATCCCCGTGTATGCCGCCTCCTAAAGCTGCCGTTTCGAAGGCTGCAAAGAAGAGTAAAGTTGTAAACTCAGCAGAGCCGAAAGAAGTAGAAACTGTAGCCAGTGAGTCAAGTGATTCTGGTGATTCTGATTTTGATCATATAGAAGCGGCAACAACAGATGTGGTTCTGTCACCTACACGTAAACGCAAAAGAACCTCAAAGTATTGGGATGAATTTCAAGAGGTATTGATAAAAGGGAAAACACACGGAGAATGCAAGCACTGCAAGAGGAATATTGGTGCGGAGAGCAAAAATGGGACAAGCAGTTTGAGGAAACATCTAAATAGTTGTATGGCGTACAAAGGAGCACAACAGCAAATTAACCAAATGTTCTTGAAAGCTAGTGAAACACAAGATGGGTCAATAGCTGCTTATAACTTTAAGTTTAACCAAGAAGTAACTCGTGATTGTATTGCAAGAATGATTATCTTGCATGAACTCCCTTTCTCATTTGTAGAGTACATTGGTTTTAGAAGGGTGCTGACTTCATTACAACCCAATATTAAACTTGTGAAGCGGAACACTACGAAGTCAGACTGCATAAAGATTTATCAAATGGAAAAGAAGCATTTGTACGAGATTTTTAGTAAGGTACAGAGTCACATAAGCCTTACTACTGATATGTGGACTTGTACCACTCAGAATAGAGGTTATATGGCTTTGACAGCTCACTATGTTGATGAAGAATGGAAGATTCAGAAGAGAATTTTATCTTTTAACGCTGTGGATGTGCAACACACTGGAGTTAACATTGCAAAGGTACTGATGGAGCAGTTGTACAAGTGGAATATAGATAGGAAGATAGCTTCAATTACGCTGGATAATGCTTCAACTAACAAAGTCCTGGTAAGTGAACTTCTTGCTCAGCTAAAACCAGATAATGGATTACTTTTGGATGGGGAATTATTTCATGTTCGATTTTCTGCTCATGTAGTTGCCATTATTGTTGATCATGGGATGCTGCAAATTAAAGAAGAAATTCAGTGAAATTTATTAGAGGTTCACCACAAAGACAACAAAAATTTAAAGAAGTTTGCTTGCAAGTCAATGCTCCTGATAAAAAGTTGATTCAAGACGTTGATACAAGGTGGAATTCTACCTATCTGATGCTTGAAACAACACTTCTATTTCGGGAAGCATTTAACCGGTTAGGGAAGATTGAACCTGATTTTCTTAATGTTGCTCCAACGAGTGAAGACTGGAAGAATGCAAGTAGTCTTTCAATTTTCTTGAAGTTCTTTTATGAAGTCACCATTCTCTTTTCAGGTACGTCATACGTGACAGTTAATCGTTATTTTGATACTGCTTGTTCTTTGTATTTAGAACTTCGTGAGTGGTGTGATTCCGATGATGCATTAATCTCAAAAATGGCAGTGAATATGATGAAAAAGTTTGAAAGATATTGACAACTTACTAGTAAAACATTTGCAATATCTTCCATTTTAGATCCTCGGTTTAAAATGAAATTATTGGATTACTATTTCCCATTAATATATCCTGGTAACAGCGAGGAGAAGAAGTTAGAAGTTATGGAAGTCTTGAAAAGATTGTATAATGAATATGCAACACATTATGCTTCTTCATCTCATGTATACTCAACAAACATTTTGACAAATCAAGTGAACATGGAAGATTCAGTTGGTAGTAGTGGTAGTACTTCATCTTCTCAAAGTTCTTTTACTTCTAGAAGGAAAGGTTTGACGGCATTTCTGGAAGAAAATTCACAACATGACGTTGTTCGCACAGATCTAGAGCAATACCTATCAGCTGACGTTCACCCTATTAGAAAAGGAAGTGGTATTGATCTGAATGATTCTAGTTTTGATGTTTTGGGGTGGTGGAAATTTCATGGACCAATGTATCCAATTGTAGCAGTGATAGCTCGTGATATATTAGCAATTCCTGCGTCATCGGTGGCTTCTGAATCTGTTTTCAGCACCAGTGGTAGAGTTGTAGATAAATTTCGTTCTTCAATGCTTCCAGAAACAATTGAAGCTCTGATATGCACACAAGATTGGATAAGAAGTGCGTTGAAGAGTAAGTAACATATTCAATTCATGTTTGCTATTATATCAATTTTAGTTAGTGATTCATTTACTATGGTTCTTGTACGTCAACTAACTATTTTATTGTGTTGGATGAGTGATTTGGGTTAGGTAGTACTTCACTTCAGACTCTTTTGGAGGCAATGGAGGAGCTCGAGTCAGACGATGATGATGCAACATCGCACATTGTCTAACTGACTGACTATCAATTTAAGGTAAAATAACCAGCTAACCTTGGAATGCACAAATTTGTATTTCCTTAAACTTTGTCGAAATGTGATTAGTAGTAGTACAGTATAAGGAAATACATTCGTAAGAAAGTTTGACTTGTGTCTGTCTATACAATATTTGTCCTAGCTAGTTGTATATTTGGGAATTTTAATGTTTGTTTGTGGTCCTGGCCCTAGCTAGTTGTATATTTGGTGAGTGCAATCACAGAAGAAACTCTTGCTTCATCACAGGCAAGGTCTTTGATTGTGATATGGTTACTTGTACACGTTGTTTGGTTGAAGATGCAAGATTTGTACTTTTTTACTCGTAGCACATTGTCTTTACGTAATGTATTTCCTTAAACTTGGTAGAGAATGTGGTAGTGATAATAATTTTGAGGTGGTTTCTGAATTGGGAAAAATTGGGAATATGATCAACTGTTTTTGTTTCTCTTGCAAGAACAATTGGAAATATGATGGTGAAATCTTTAGTGAACTGGTTGAAACTTCTTTTTGGTATATATATATTATATAGGCATAGCCAAAGAACATGCGAAGTGCGAACTACATCCTTCTTTTTTGTATATGTACTTGTGAAGGAAACGCATTTATCTTTTGGGGCTTCTACACTTTATAGAATAATATGTCTGTCAACTTTTGTGGTTATAATACGACAGACTGTATTAGCCATTAGGGCTGGCGTTACTTGTAGTTATCGGCTAAAAAAATGTCTGCCAACTTTTGTATTTAATATTTATCATATATAATGGCAGATTCTTACTTATAGCTAGGAAAGTAACTTTGATTTTCCTAATCTAAGGATTCTAAGCTCAAGTTTACTCTACTTTTGTATGTATGTTAAAGATGGTCACTTTTCAGGTGTTGAATAATCCTTTTTCAGTACTCAGGAGCCATAAAATTGGGAAGTCATATAAGTTTGTTTTTTTACCCGATGGGTACCCGGACCCGGTGATTACCCGTGACCTTTAATGGGTCCGGTTCTGGGCCAACAAATTATGGAACCGGACCCAGAACCGTTAGGACCCGGAACCGATGCTGATATGTCGGGTCCGGTTCTGGACCATGTACTAGCCGGGAGGACCCGGACCCGTTGACAGCCCTAAAACTCTGTAATTAAAACCTGCAACACTACGTGAGGATGAAGGTCAGTTAGTCTCTAATATTTTCAGTCAAGACAAATCTAAAAGGGCAGTTGTTGAGTTTATTATAATTGATGAGATGTCCTTTAGAGCAGTTGAGGGTAAAGGTTTAGGAGAATGATGCATGTCTTAGAGCCTAGATTTGTTGTACCAAGTAGAATGACTGTTTACAGATGTTTATTAGAAATGTATGTAGATGAGAAAGAGAAGTTGAAAACTTACTTCAAGTCAAGCAAACAGAGGGTTAGTTTGACAACAGACACATGGACTTCACCAAATAATTTCAACTACATCTGTGTAATAGTTCACTTTATTGATCAGCATTGGAAGTTAGAAAAGAGAATTATTATGTTTTGTGAGGTTAGTGGTCACAAAGGAATTGATATTGGTGAGATGTTGGAGAAGTGCTTGTCTGATTGAGGGCTTAAAGATGTTTTTTCTGTCACTTTGGATAATGTTAGTGCCAACAAGGTAGCAATTGATTATTTGACCACTAGTATTGTTTCAATGACAAGGCAGAAGAGATAGCTAAGTATTTGCATGTAAGTATATGTATATGATTATTTTTTTTACTTCCTAATTAGAATTGTGTTTATTAGTTATTACTTTGTACAAAAATCTAATACTTGTATGAATCTACATCTTTTCAGGTAAGGTGTGCAGCTCATGTACTTGCACTTGTTGTAAAAGATGCTGTAAGGGTCTACAACAAATCAATTGCAAGAATAAGGTCAGTTGTCAAGTATATAAAGGGTTCTCCATCTAGGCTGGCTAAGCTTAGGCATTGTGCAAATTTAGTTGGAATAGAGTCTAAGATAACACTGATATTAGATGTTAAGACTAGATGGAACAACACATTCTTGATGCTAGAGGATGCACTAGTGTTTGAAAGAGCTTTCACTAGGTTAGAAAGGTATGAAAAGGAATATCGGAAGTTGTTTTATTTCCCCACTAAAGACAATGAGAAAGATTTACCCGATGCTAATGATTTTGATATTGATGTTAATGTTGGTGAAGAAGAAGAAGAATTTAGTGAAGAAGAACAAGAAGAAGAAGATGATGTGAAAGGCAAGAAGAAGGCACAAAAGAAGAATAAGGAGAAGAAGAAGGCTATAGTGAAGAAACCTGCTCCATGTCAAGAGGATTGGATCTTTGCCAGAGGCCTTGTGAAATGTTTGAAGGTATTCTTTGATGCCACTGTTGCATTTTCAGACTCAACTAAGGTAACAACACATACATTCTTATGGCAATTAGTTCTCATTTATGAACAACTAGTTTAGTTTAGAGATAATGTAAATGAAGATCCTTTTATTGCAACTATGACTGCCAAAATGTTTAAGAAGTATAACAAATATTGGGGCGATTATGCAAAGATGAACTCTATAACTTTTTTTTCCATGTTGTTGGATCCTAGATAGAAAGAAAAAGGACTAGAATTTTCTCTTGAGTGTTTGTATGGGAAGAAGTCTCCAAAGGTTGAACTTGTTATGAGGAGTGTGTTATTAGATTTTAAGATTCTATTTGAAGAATATAAGGATGTGTACTCAGTTCATAAGGAGGAGTCAAGTACTTCTATGCAGGGACAAGCCAAATCAGTAGTGAGTAAACCTGGGGCAGCCCAAGTCGTATGAAAGAGTTGATGTCAAGGAGTAAGAGGTTCAAGAGCAACCCAGATGATGATGTGGGAAAAACAGAGTTGGATAGATATTTGATAGACAAGTTTGAAGAAGGTGAAGGAGAAGATGGTTATGATGATGAGTTTGACTTATTGGGTTGGTGGAAGACCAACAGTAACAAGTATAAGATACTTGGACATATGGCTAAGGACATACTAGCCATTCATGTGTCTTCTGTTGCCTTTGAATCTGATTTTAGCACAGGAAAGCGAGTGTTAAGTCCTTGTAGAATCTCTTTATCTACAAGGACAGTTGAGGCATTGCTTTGCACACAAAACTGGCTAAGGAAGCCAATACAATTTGATCTTTTATGTGACTACATACCAGATGACGATGTCGAAGTTGAAGAAGGTAACATATTCTATTCACAAATTTCTTTTTCCTTGTTACTTTTTTTAGTAATAGTTACTAACTGCCTAACTTGCTGTTAATTTTTATTGCAGAGTTACTGGGTCCTATCAAAAATAATTCCACCACCAGTGTAGCCATGGAATAGATCTCCACAACCACTTCAGCCATGCTACAACTTCAACTAACTTTCTATTAGTTGTTAACTTTCTATTAGTTGTTGGTCAGTCATTAGTGTGTGTGTTTGTGCTACTGCTACTTGAGTACTTGTTATTTTGTTAAGACTTTGGTTGTTTGTCAGTTTGTGTGCTACTGCTACTTGTCAAGACTTTGGTTGTTTGGCACTTTGGTTTGCTAGTATAATTATTGCTACTTTTGGGTTGTTACTTTGTTCTTTGATTGAGATATTGCTTAATATATTGAAAAACAGGTAAAAAAGGTACATAATTTGTCTGGAAAACTGACAGAGAAATCTGTCTGGAATTCTGACAGAAAAGAACCGATTGGAACCAGAACCGTACCTGGTACCGTACGTGTACCGAATGGTACCGGAACCGAGGTACAAGGTACATGTACCGGTCCAAAATTTTGGAAGCGAGACTATAGAGGCACAGGTACTCGGTCTTGGCAATAGCCGAGCCGAACCGTACCGTGTGCACCCTTAGTTGTGTCCTGGTAACCGTCCATTTTGTCCCTGTTAGCTCGGTCCTAAAGAATTCTCTTACTTCCACTTTGTCCCGATAATTAATTTAAAAGAGGGGTCTAAAAGAAGGAGGATCTTTTCACACTTTTATTCTCATACTATCTTACACTTTAAGTGTCTTTTTCGTGAATAAAAAATAAATAGTATCGAATTTGAAGCTAATATTCTAGAGATATATAGTTTTCTTGTAAAGCTATACATACCTACTAAATATGAGTATATTTCGATATGTATAACGCCATCATCTACTGCTTTGAAAATAAATCGTTGAAAATTAATGAGTTTTTAACCATCGAAATTGAGATTGGTAGATGGTGATGAGATTTAGTATATCCTAATGTCTATACTAAATTGAGATTGTGAATTATTAGCAATGTAGTGATTTCTTTTCCATCGGTATAGTAAGCTGAATTTGGTTTCTTAACTCATTTAAATAATTTCCTAACGTCTGTTTTTAATATACTGCACTTTATTTAGAGAATTTAGTTTTTTAACTGTAGAAAAAATCTCCCAATGTCTATTAATAATAATATGATTTCAGGTGAATTTCCACTGTTGTGGTTAAAAGCTGAATCAAGCTTTCTTCCTAGAGTTTCTGGCCTCACCATAAAATATTCCGGCCAATAAAAAATTTTGAGAAAATTTAGACCAATAATAAATAAGAGCTTATGGACTCACCCAAAAATCTCAAATAATAAAAATAATACCTAAAATAAAATAAAAATCTTACCCGGCCCCATGAGAAAATAATTCCTTCAAGCAAAATAAAAAATTACACGGGTAAGAAAAATAAATATACACGCGTAATTTTGTTTTTAAGTGTAGGTTTGGACAACCAATCTGAGCCCTTGCAGCGCATAGGCGCACATCTAGCTCTATGTAAAGTATACATTCCACTTTAAGTCTTGTGTTATATAGAAGTCCCTGCTACGCACTCCTCGCCTATAGCCCCACTATTTTCCCCATAACGTGTCCAAATCCAAATCCTAGATCTGGCAACCTTAAACTCTTTGGACCCTGTGGTGAGACCTGGACTAAATGCCATAGACCAATAGGGAAACCACATGTCACATTGGGAAATATAGTTGTCATGTTTATAACTATATTTTTGAGTCGTAGAGATTATCCGCATTCAGCTCCGGTACTTGTTATTTGTGTTATACGATGTTCAAAAAATGTCATCATGAAAAAATTAGTTGTCTGACAAAAAAGAGTTTAGTCGCTCAAAAATACATTTATTCCGAAAATGATCAACAATATGTGAATTAATCATTTCAAAATGATTATCTAACGTTTTTGATGCCTTTTTATATAAACTCTATAAAACTCTATAAATTAAAAGAATTATAAAACCTCGTTTCTCGTATACCTGCAATCATCTACTTAGCCACCAATGCATATATTAAACTACCCCACAATTAAGATTTTGAGAAAAATTATACCAGAAGCTATCAAAAGTGTAAAGTAAAATATTTAATTTGGGACAAGTAGTTAAAACAACTATGCCAATAGCGTGTCACTCCGTAACTACAAAGATGTCTTATTAGTATTTTGATGCCTCCCAGTGACTTGTAGGCTATGAACAACGTTGTAAATGATACCTCATGACCGAAATGGGTAGTTTCTTCCGTGTTTGGGCCATTGGAGGGATATAAAGACTAAAGAGTAGTATGTAGTCCTAGTCCATTTGAATGCATAAAGTCATGCAAAATCTCCATCCTATGAAGCCTTAGATGTAACCGTGAAGTTGGTATCTATTCCAGTGAGTCAGTGATATAGAAACATAGAAACACTATCCCAACTTCGGTTGATAATTACTTCTACCTCCGTGTGACTTAGATGTTCGTTTTACTTTATATATTCCAACGCCAAGCTAGTTTGGAAATATTTTTATCTGAAAGAACACACATATCATTGAAGGATCTCAATGGCAACTAATATTACTGTAACAGATACTGAAAATTGTTGAACTTCAAAAATTCAACAACGAATCCGTAACTTAAAGCTAATAAGGGAAAGGCGAATTGAGGTCTAGACTCTATGGTAAAATTGGTTGTGATCTTAGAAGATGTTCTTTAATTGATGCATTGCGAGAAGATGGGAGATCTTCGTCCATTAAAAGTTCATAAATGGATATGTTCTTTAATTGATGCATTGCGAGAAGATGGGAGATTTTCGTCCATTAAAAGTTCATAAATGGATCATAATCTTCAAACAAAAATTTGAAAGATAAACCCTGAGAGGATGCCAGTCGACAGTAGCATAATGCAGCTTTTCCCACTGTTTAGCACAACTTACACAAACTCCTTTTACACAGGTGATGGCTGCTAAGTTTTCTTGACTTGACAATTCTGCTAACCGATAACCAAGAAGTTCGGAGAATAGGGCTATCAGTAGTTGGCTAGGATATGCTAGGAAACTCTCCTAAAAATATATACCTGATCGCATCTCAAACCATACAAACAACACGAAATCAAATTGTCATCATTCCGTTGCTGAAATATGCATTTTTAGATACGTGAAAATGATTCCATAACAATATGGTGATTCAACAATGTTTCCAACCCACAGAAAAGGGACGATTTGCACTAATAATGGAAACTTAGGATGAACCAAACAGGTGTAGTTTTTCCTCCCGTTAAATAAACCTATATATGGAGTACTATAAATATAGTCTTCTATGTTAAGAAAGAAAAGTATGCAAAAATTGATTCAAATCAATATGCATAAAAGATTTTTTATTTGTTTTGAAGCATAAACTCACCTATACATACGAAAGAAAATTATGCAAAAATTTGATTCAAATCAATATTCTTAAAAGATTTTATATTTGTTTGAAGCATAAAAAAATGATGAAAACCTCGAAACTACTGTCACTTATATATAACAGATCACACAAAATCACTTTTAATTTAATTGCTTAATAAGTATACATCATGAATTAAAAAAAAAAAAGAACATTGATTACCCGCAAGGGAGAGCCTAAAAAGCGGCTCTGATCTTGGTGTAGAGAAAGACTTGTTGACGACAACACCTTGATATTTTTCTCAAACAGCTAAAGTGAACTGAAACGGGAAAAACATGTAAGTCATCCTTTTTATTCTTATTAAGTATAACATATGATATGGCAATGGCTGCTCTAACTTGACACTCTTGCCAAATAATCATCAATAAGACCCGCAAGTACAGATCAAAGTTAAGAATTACAGAAACGACGACCAATTCCTTACTAAAGAACAAAACCCTAGCAATTTTCTGACCTGCCGCAGTGCCAATCGACTACACTTTCTGTGAATACCTATGAAACAACCAATAGCAAGAGATCACACAATTGCCAATCGGTTACAGCAAATAATGGACACAGATCACACAACAAAATCAAAAACGATCTTGTAAACCACAATTTGCTATTAATACTATTGTTATTGAGAAATCCGGACACTGCTAATGATTTCATTTGTAAACCACGATCTTGTCGTAGTACACAATGCTTTCTCCTACAATGATCGATAGAGTAAAAAAATGATGCCCTGAGAAGAAGCATAAAATGGTGCAGGGATAAAAAAGAGATGCAAAAAAGAAAATATACCTATTTACGTGATTTTGGGGATCTGGCACGGTAGAAAAATATACAACAGCATCTTGCAAAATAACCTGCATACAGAACGAAGAAATACCAAGAAAAGATCTGGGTTTTGATAGTACAAATGTTACCCGTGTTGTTAAAGGAGAAAAGCAGCGTCCATCATGTACAAAAAAGAAAACACACACAGAAGCACGCCCATTAATCAAATAAAATGCTAATAGAAGGTTGCAGCCAACGAAACCCTAAAATAAAATAAACTTTTAAACTTTAACCTGTTCAAAGAGAGGCGCGTCCAAAGGTTGATTTTGGGTCAGACGTTTTATAGAGAGACGCCGAGCCGAAATAGGTATCTTTTATAATAGGATAGCTGAGGTAATTACAATATTACTTACCAAAGAAAACTCCAAAAAACTAATTCGTTTACTTTTACCTACAGATTCCATTTAAGAAAATATTTAAAATTGGAAACAAAATCCTCAAATCAGGAAATAATACCTCATGCAATTAGTGTCGGCAATTATTTCTGCACACAAACTATCTAAACATATTTTCTTTTTAATTATGACAATTAGTGTCCATCACTATTTCTGCACACAAAATATCTAAACATATTTTCTTCTTAATTCATGAAAAAAATAACAAACTAAGAAAAATAACCTTTGTCCGCGATTATTGAGTGGAATTTTTTTTTCATGCTCGTATTTTATTATTTTATTTTTTTGTATTGGCTTCATTTAGATCATAATATTTGCTCTAAATTATTCATCCAAAATACTAACAAAAATTATAACTGTTGTGCAGAACCACCAACAAAGATGTGCGGAAATTAAAGAGATTCATGATCGGGCTAATCAGGTTTTTTTTCTTCTTCCGATTTACCTATTTTGGAATTTAATTGATAGTTTGGGTTGTAATTAGGAAAATTCTATTTTTTTAAGAATGTAAAGGGACATTGGGCATTGGACATTGGACACTTGACATTATATATTTATTATGTGATGATCATTCGATTTATTATGATGAAATCATGGATGTTGTGATTTAGTTTGTTGATTATCATGATGAAACCGTTGATTCTGTGATTAACAATCAATTTATATATTTTTGGCATGTTTTGAGATTCTTAAGATCTAGATATTTTAGGCCTAAAAGAACTATTTTATTATTGGAATAAAAAAAATATTCTCCTGATTTTTTTTGTTTAAATTTAATAAGTTTTCCAAAAATAAAATAAAATGGTGGGGCCAGAATCAACCAGAAGCGAGAATTAACGTGGAGTTCTGGTGAATGTGGAGCTCCGGTGAATGAGAACGTGTTAAAAAACTCTGTTATTATATAGAGAATTCGTGAGGGATTATCTCTTGTGAATAGGGGTGTATACTATAGAATGTCAGAATCCTGCAGTCTGTCATGTACCGTCTGGGTCCGAAGGAGTCTATGGGTGCCCGACAGCATGTAATGAGCCTGGATGGACTGCCCGATGATTATAAATGGGCGGACCCAGGTATTTGTTCAAATATTGGAGTCCAGCCTGTTTGCATGCTTGATAGCCTGTTTAATCATCCGAATTGCCTGGCTTCCCTGTAACCTAAATCAAAGTTTTCTAGTAGTGTCATGGATTTCACTAAAACTTAAATTTCAAGTTTGGACCTTTTTATTGAGGTTGTCGAAAATTTTTGATAATAAATGTGAATTGCTTCACTATCATTTGAACGAGTTACATATATATTATCAAGATATAAAACAAAACTACTTTTTTTTTAATTATCTCTTGGGCCTGAGGCCTGCACGACCCGACTTGGCCGGGTATGTATTGTTATACGGGTATGGACGGGTCATGGGCATTAAATTTTTACTACTGCCCGACCATGGGTAGTAAGGATTGCAAGCCCGTCTAGTCCGGCCTGTACTATAATCATGCTTGGGCTGGTCTGCCCAGTCCGATGTACAAAATGGTGGGCCTCAGCTACCAAGATTAGCAGGGTCAGTTCTTAGGCTTTTTTATTTCACATGGCTCGTCTTTATCATGCTAGATTAGAGATTTTGTTCAGCAATTTGGTTCGTTTAGGATTTTGGTTACACTGATTCAAATACTACTTGGTCTGATCATATATATGGAGATGCTCATGTCTTTATTAAACTTGATAGAGCTTTAGTTAACAATATGTGGATCAAAGTTATACTGTTTCCCATCTTGAACATCTAATACACCTATTGCATCCGATCATGTTCCCATTAGTTAACAATGTGTGGGGGTACCAAAATACACCACCAACTTTTTATTATGCAACCTTTATGAACTAAACTCGAATACAATTATGAGAGTTCAACTTAATGAATCTCAAACAAGAAATTATACGAAGAGATTATATCTCTGTTTCACAATCATAAAGTTACATAACCAAATCCGTGAACCTGATTATGTGTGAGACTACTTGGATGATCTCAAAAATAAATATCTAAGAATTAATGAAGTCAAATCCAACAAACAAGTATGGATATATCAAATTTGATCTATTTACGTACAATCTGTTATATTTTAATTATAAAGATAAACAATATAATGCAGAAAAAGAAATGACATAGACACTAGAAATTTTGTTAACGAGGAAACCTCAAGTGCAGAAAAACCCCGGGACCTTCTCCAGTTCTGAACACCAAACTATATTAAGTCGCTATAGACACTAGCCTACTATCATAACTTTGGACTGTAATGTAGTTGAGACCGAATTAAACCATCACAGAAATTCAGTTACAGTTGCGCTCCTTATGCCTCTTGAATCCCAGCAGGACTATGCGCAAATGATTCCATTATCTAATGTTCTTTATAGTCTAAGAGTTTCTTCAACTTAATTGAAGACTTTAATCCAATCTGCCTCCCATAGATAAGCATATTTGTGACTTCCGTTCTGATCAAAGATCAAGGTGAGGTAGGAAATCGATTGCAATAGACAAAGTATGGCAAACCCCAAAATCGGGTCTTATGACTCCCGAAGAGAGGCATAAATTATTATTCACCTCAGAAGTCGAAACTTGTGGAATCACAAAGTCTGAGACGAGGATACTTTTTGATTTCTATCTATCTTTTTCGAGTGAGCATATCAACAATCAAACAAGATCAGGATACGCAAACTATCAAGATAAATATAGTTGGACCCGGCTTCGCGAATACCTGTGAAATTTTTATAGTCGCTAAATCTTAGAATGGTTAATGGAGAGGACGACTCTAAGATCCCAGTTGTTAGAGGTTATCATTTTATATACTTTCAAGGTCAAGGTTGCTTTATGTTTAAGCAAAGATAGCTTTAGAACCAAGCAATCAATAAGCACCGTTAGATGAAAAACTTGACTTGAGATTAACATTGATAGCAGAATATACACTTTGGAAAGGATGGGCCGTAACCGAACCGTATACAATGACTAGTTCATGCAGGTTAGCCGAAACTATCCAATTGAACAATAAACTTAACCATTTTCATAAAACATTTTAAGACTTTTCTTGAATTATATATATGATCAAAAATGTGTAGATAATGTTTTTAGAGAGTTTCTCAAATGCTAACTATCTCGTAAAAATAATAATGGTACGTGTACTGTACCTGTTCGTGAATGTGTTTTGTCATGGCACGTGTACGGGTTTGGATACCCTTAAGACAAAAACGAGTTCAGGAACTCACAGATATTTTATGGTTTGTATACCGGGTATGCGTACCGTTTTATGTATCAAAACTAACAGATCTTTTCCGGTTTGCGTACTGAGTATGTGTACCGTTCCTGGTTCATGAGTCACAAACTTTTGTGGTATGGATACCGGGTATGTGTACCACAAAGTCGTTGCCGAACTATAGCTGCGCCGGTACATGTACTGGTTACATGTACTACGGATCTGGACTTATAACAGTTCTCCCAGTATGTGATCTGTCATGTATCCAGATTAACAGTAGTTCTATATCTCTCTAATAATTAATATGAAACATTCCATAATAACATCAATGACACATATCACTGTTCTAGGCTATTTTCAAATGATTAAATCTTGAATCATAATTTAAGTCATGAACTTTAAATTGTTCTTAACCAAATTCATCAGGTATGAACAAATTTTCTTAATCTTAAGTATTTATATTTCGAGAAGATATTCAAGATAACCTTAACTCAAAATTTCTATTATGCATGTATTGTTTAATTTAGTTATGCGGCAATGTCTCAAAGATAGAAAGGTAAAACTTGAGAAATAGGTGGTTCAGTCTTCACTTACCTTCTGATGTTGAAGTTCTCCAATGCTCATGTTGATCTTCGTTTTCAAACGGTAGAAAGCACTGATATCCAAATCTCAACAACACACTTCTATCCTAATCCGAGACTGACTAAATGTAGACTAGAAATCAATATATAGTTTTGATAACTAAATTTGATAACAAGTTTGAGATAGAAACCCTTGTGAGTTCGAATGAGCAATGCTCTAACGCTTGTGCTTCTCCGGAGAATTAATAAATTTCAAGCTGCATTTTACCGTCGATGCTGGGATACAATTGGATCTAAGGTAATATCTATGGTTCAATATTATATTACTCACAAAAATATGCTTGGATCCATAAATCATACCTATCAAGTCTTGTTACCTAAAATTCAATACCCCTAATCACCATCTGATTATAGACCTGTAATCCTTTGTAATGTTAGCTATAACTTGATCTTTTACAACTTTATTTATTATGACGTACATGTATATAAATGATTTGTGTGAACCAAAATTATTTTACTTTCCACCACCACAACCGCCACCTCAATTTTCTATAAGGAAGAACAAATCCGATTTTTTTTCTTTTCGCCAAGATACGAGGATTCCTTGCAAAACTATAATAATTGAAGCCTCGAGGAATCCAAACCTTTAAGTAAATTATTATGGATATTCTCTATGAAGAGAACTAACTTTCCCCTCATCACAAGCACCTTCCGCAGAAACGCAGAAGTGCTTGTGCATTTAAAGTTTGGCGAGGATCCATTCCTCGCAGAAAAAATTACTTTAGCGAGGAATGGTTTCTCGTTTTTTTTTTTTTCACTTTTTCCCACTTTTTTAGATTTGATTATATATTTATAGTTAAGTGTCTTGCTTTTTGTATATATTTTTCACCGTCGAGAAGAAATCATTCCTCGCGTAAAGACTTCATAGGTTTACAAACCATATAAGCTAAATGTCAAATCATGTATTATAAAGGGGTTATATTACCTTCCAAAGTTTCCACCGACAACTTTTTCATCACTTTCTCAATGTTCCTCCTCTAGTGCTTCTCATAGTAATCTTACATATATTTGAAATCATTCAAAAATATACTACGGTAGCATGAAACAATAGAACCAAGCTTTGTAAGAATTTACTATACTTTTAGATATTACTCATATTATCACGGTACATACAGAAGCCGAAATAGAGGTATGTGGAATACTTATGTTGCATAGGTTTGTTGAGAGTTTATGGTTTTCCAATTCCACAAAAATACCCCCAAGGAAGTGTTTCATCCTCCTCTGCTTGAAGGGGTGCAATTCACGATACAAACATTTCCGGTAAGCTTTTGCATTGCCACGTATAATAGTTGTTTTTACATGGGATTAACCCCTACATGACCGTCTTTTAGAATATGTCGGGATAGTCAATCAATCCAGGCCCAAAAAATGAAGGGGAAAAGAAACTATTTATATATATATACACGGTTTTGTCTAAGTTCATCTTTTTATAATTATGAAAAATTGAACTATTGACATGAGAAAGTACTATTACTAATAATTTTGTATTTTAAGTTTCTAATGTTGGTCTTAGGTTTATCGTGTTATTCATACTAAACTTCTTGTTATAAAAAACATCTTAAAAAATATAAGTCTCATAAAATTTCATGTTTCTCATATGTGATTTATGTGATACTTTTTGCATTTCAAAATGTAAAATGCTACATATATTTTATAAATTATATTTGTAGCGCTTAGTCTATTCTAAGTTTTCGTTTGTTGAGTTTTTTACTTGGAATCACAATTTATTTTATATTGTTATAAATATATTAGAAGTCCTTAAGTTGTTAATGAGTTGTTAGTTTCTGTCCTTGTCTGATTTGTATGCATATAAACCCAAAAAGTACAAAATGTAACAAGCTCTAATTTTTTTTCGCCCTAGCTCTCCTATATGTTAAGGACTGCTCTGATTGCATACTATTTGCAAGGACATACTTGTTAGAGCATTGCTCGGTCGAACTCGCATGCGTTTCTATCTCAAGCATGTTTGTCAATGTTAGTGATCTAAACTATAAGTCTTGATTTCTGGTCTACTATAGCTAAGTCTCGGACTAGGATAGAAAGTGTAGTTGAGCTCAAGGACTTCATGGCGATTCATCATACAAGAAGAATAACTACTCAAGGAACCGGTGGAACTTCTCGACAAAAAGATATGTGAAGACTTGAACTTATCTGTCACTCGAAAGTCTATCTACTCTATCTCCTACTTCTTGAGACAAAAAGTCGTATGCTATATATAGACTTAGATTATACACATTTGGTATTTCGAGCCGAGTATACCTCACCTATCTATATATCGAAATATGTGTTGGTAAGCGTTTCGCTTCGACCATATTTATCTTTACCTAGTGACTAAAGTCATGATATGTTTCAATCACCTTGAAAATTGTTTTGACGAGAAATAGTGTAACAACTATATAATGTCCTCTAAGAATGTTTCAATGGTTGGAATGAGAGTTTAGATTACATAACCAATGATGGACATAAGTATTGTTGTGGAAACACATATGTGCATAAGTCCTATCCCTTGAACCAAAGTTTGCGAACTTTGTTGATCAAGAGAAATCGGAAGAATGGCTTGTTGCCAAGTCCGCGAACTTCCGAACTTCTCATCCCGAGAAATTATGATGGAGTTGACAAACTAGTTGCGTGAGTACCAGTCCGCGAACCGGCGGAAAGTCTTTGCCGAGATTTTCTGCTGGAGTTTGTAAACTCTGCCCGGTTGCTTAAGTCCGTGAACCTAGTGTGCGAACTTAAGAAGGTTATATATCTGAACATGATTTCTGAACTTAAACTTATAAAGACTAAGGAATTCAATTTGCAAACCGTGGATATAAAGTTCATGAACCGATTCGAGTGAATCAAATCATCTTTGCTTCAATTGTGTCTTGTGTAGTACATAAGATTTCCTTGCAATTGAACAACTCTCTAACTAGTTCATATGAGTCATTTGAACTAGTTATGGTGAAGAAGAATATGGTTGGTATGAAATGCTCATATGGATAACCTTTTGGTTAACTACTGTTGAACCAACAATGTACACGTTTGGGTACGGTTAACAAACCTAGAAGCGTGCATTTCATTTGTGTATAACAAGCTAAGTTTTCGATCTAACGGGTGAGAAATATTAGCTTGAATCTAAATCAGGTTTTCATCTAATGGTGAATATTTTGCTTTGTGACCAAGGAGAAACCCTGATTTGAAAGACTATATAAGGGGACATCTAGCAACTCTGCAAAACTAATCCCCACACCTTACGTGTGATACTAGTTTGCGTGCTAGAGTCGTTTCTCCTTTAACCTTTGGTTTTCTTCTTCTAAAACCAGGTTAACGACTTAAAGACTTCATTGGGATTGTGAAGCCAGACCGATACTACTTTTATCGTAGTTGTGTGATATGATCTTGCATCTTATATCGTACGAGTACAATCAGATTGATTGGCTTGAGATTGATATCTCCGATAGGAAAGATATAAAAAGTAATCACAAACATCTTCGTCTCATTGTTTGTGATTCCACAACATCTTGTTTCGCTACCATATGATTAAGATTCTTGTGAGGTGATTGATAACTCTAGGTTGTTCTTCAGGAATATAAGACCGGATTATCAATTGGTTCCTGTTCACCTTGATTATTATCAAAAGACGGAACAAAAACTTTAGGGTTTTTCTGCGGGAGACAGATTGATCCTTTGATAGACTTGTCTGTGTGAGACATATTTGTTTACTGTCAAAGCCTGCGATTTTGGGTTGTCGCAACTCTTAGTTATGGGTGAGATCAGCTAAGGGAATCAAGTGCGCAATATCCTGCTGGGATCATAGGCGTAGGGAGTACAACTGTACCTTGGATCAGTGGGAGACTGATTGGGGTTCAACTACAGTCCAGTCTGAAGTTAGCTTGGAGTAGGCTAGTGTATGTAGCGGCTTAATACAGTGTGTGTTCAATCTGGACTAGGTCTCGGGGTTTTTCTGCATTTGCGGTTTCCTCGTTAACAAAATTTCTGGTGTCTGTGTTATTTATATTTCCGCATTATACTTGTTTATATAATTGAAATAATACAGGTTGTGTGTTTGAATCAATCAGTTGGAAATCCGACCTTTGTTGTTGATTGATATTGATTGATCCTTGGATATTGGTCTTTGGTACCATCCAAGTTATTCCTTGTATTTGATTAGAACTCGCAGTTCTAGCTTGAGTAAATAAAATCAATAAGAGAGATATAAACTCGTTGATATACTTTTAATTGATTGAGTCTTGTTGATTCTCTTCAAAGTATATTCGAGTTTGTCCATACTAACTGCTAAGCGAAATACTGGGTGGTGTTTTTAGACCCCCGCATTTTCAATACTCACATAAGAAACAAAAAACTATTGTTATAAAATCTTGTGTGGTTACATCAAATATTTGGCTTCTGTTTAGCCTAATTTTGCAAGACCAATTTCCCATGATAATTTTGTATCATCAGTTTTTGTTCATCTGGATGCGTGTGTTTTCTGGATATAATTAATTTTTCACGCACCCATAATATATGTTTAAAATTTGTAGATGAACTGTAAAACAAATATTCTCCAAAACCACTTGGAACATAAAATACTTTTTTGGCGAGTCTCATGACATTCAGGTAAGACCCACAAATGATACACTGTCCCCATGTCCAAATCTTAGCGCTTCAGAATCCAAAACTTCTCTTACATGTGTCATTCTAGTGATTCTTAACAAATTGTGGTTTCGGACCACTCCAAAACCGTCCCACACATATAGAGCGAAACCTTTTTTTTTTTTTTTTGTTGAGCAAACGAAAACATTCGTTAGGATAAGAAATCAAATACGACACACCTCCAGACTAGGAGCACATGTCTCAGTTACATATTGTCCCTACTAGAGATATTACAAACAAGATTCAGAGGATCATTCCACCAAGTTTGAAACTTAATACTAGTTTTATCATCCTTAGCTAGTCTTTATCTGCTGCTTAATTACAACTGCATTCTACCAAACTGAACCACAAACTACCTAACTTATATAATCTGGACTAATGTTCTGTTAAGAACTTCTGGTCTTCCCCTGAAAATTTGTAATTTCTCCACTACAGCCTTTACAACTTTCTGATTATCTCATTCGATAATCACCTGATTAAGACCCAACTGATGAATCCACTGGAAAGCTTTTAGTTGTTCTAGAGATTCTCCTTGTTTTATATCTCTAGATCTTGATACGTAATCCATATCCCCCACAAAAGAACCTTCATAATCACGCAGGATAAGAGCATAACCAACATTAGCAAATTCAGTAAGAATGAATGCATCGATTTTAAGTTAAGTCAGTTTTCATTTTGCTAATTCTGTTGAATATGGACATTCATTTCAACTAAGATGTAGTTATTTATTTCATAGTAACTGCAAAAACTTTTAATTCTATAAATGATGCAACTTATCCTCAAAGACTTTGTCACGTGTTGATTTCCAGATGTGCCACATTGTTACTGCCATCAAATTTCTTAGCTAAGGATTTTAAGCTTCAAGAGTGTCTTCTTGATCAAACCATGATTTAGTCCAGTCTTGTAATTATTCAAAGAATGGTGCAAAGCATATGAAACTCCAAAACATATCACTTTGGCATAACTGCATTTCATGAGCAGGTGAGAAGCATTTTCATCTTCAATGTTACACAAAGGACATGTAAAAGGTATGCCCTTCATGAACTTTCCTGTCTTAGCATTCCCAAGAAGGATATTATGGCAGCATTTTCATAAGAATTTTTATATTTTATGAGGCAGTTCAGTGTGATATAATCTGAGCCAATCTTTTACAGGCATCTGATGGTTTTGGTGATGCTTGAAGTATATATCCTTGTTTTACAGTTCTTTGTAGGTAGAGTTTGTAGTAAACTTACCGCACTTAGTGAGGAATCTTTGATTATCCATAGATCATTCAATAAGATATATTACTAAAAAAAATTCAGCTTGGTCTTGGCTGAAAAGATTATTGATGACAGCTATTTTCAAAGAGTGAGAATTGTAATCTATTAAATCTTCCACCTTCAAATTCGGATTTCCATTGTTTGTGTTCTGTTGAAGATCATTGCCCCAATTTTTGGGATCCATTTATGTTGATATAACTTTATTGCAGATCCATCTCCTACTTCCCATTTTTAATGCTTCTTTATGATCTCCAATCCTTTTTGTATGCTCTACCATATCTAAGTTCCTTTTGTGGTAAGAGAATTTGTGAGAGGATCTTTATCTTTAAAGTACTTAGGTCTTAGAAGTTTAAACCATTTTGCATCTTCTTCATTTACAATTTTTCGGGATAGCTTTGCCACTAAAGCTAGATTGAATTTCATAGTGTCTTTGAAACCCAAACCCCCATATCTCTTAGGAAAACATATTTCTCTTCATGTTTTAAGACAGAAACCTCTATTTACTTATTTTCTCAAAAAGTATTTCTATGTATGCTATTTATCTTAGCAACATATTATCACGCATATTCAATACACTCACTTGGTATTGAGAAACAACCCCAAGGGTAGGTTTAATCTAGATTGTCCTTCCAGTTTGATTTATGAGCTTTCCTTGTTATTTTTGAAGCATAAATTCATTTTATCAATCGGTTTGTTGAAGCAATTTTTCTTGTTTCTTGAAGTAAACAAGTTAACTCCCAAATAAGTATATTCTAGATTCACCTTTTTCATTGGGACCTGTTAGAACTTGGTCAAACTCCCAAGCTTTGTTATCTCAAGCTCGTTATCATTGTTTGATGTATAAAACTATATATTTATTTCTAGTCTACTAAAGTCAAGTCTTGGACTACGATTGTTTAATAGAGGAATATAGGTATCAAAAGTCTTCGCTGAGGTTGAAGGAACTCTTAGGTTGTAAAGAACGACATCTAAGAGAATCAAGTTGGTAAAATCTTGCAAGGTTCAAGGGATGTAAGGAACACGATTGCATCCGAATTTCTTGGAGTGTTAACTCGGTCTCATCTACATTCCAGTCTGAAGTCTGATAGTAGGCTAGTGTTTGTAGCAGCTAAGGGAATCAAGTGGGTAAAATCTTGCAAGGTTCAAGTGACGTAAGGAACACGATTACATCTGAATTGCTTGGAGTTTTAACTTGGTCTCTGCTACATTCAAGTCCGAAGTCTGATAGTAGGCTAGTGTCTATATCAGTTTGATACAATATGGTGTTCCAAGATGGAGGAGGACCTGAGGTTTTTTCTGCAGGTGCAGTTTTTCTCGTTAACAAAATTTCTGGTATCTTGTGTTTTTCATTTTCCTCATTACATTGTTTATTTTTATAATCAGAATAATACTAGTAGTACATAATGAATTTAGATAGTTTAAGTCCTTATTATTTGAGATAAAAAACAAGATTTATTCTTTATGAATTCATATCTTGAAAGATAGATTGCAAGTTTCATGCTTGTTAGAATTCAGATTCTCTGAACTCATATAAGACTAGATTGATCTTGGATATTGATTTTTAAAATCATCCTTGAAATCGTCTACACAATCAGGTTCACGAACCTTAGGTTTGAACATATTGATTTAGGAAGAGAAAGAGAAAAACTCTATTTACGATATTCTTCAAGTGTCTTTTCTTTGACTTACTTGTGATTTTATTAGGTTTAGTCCATACAGACTGCCGAACGAAAAAGTTTGTGGTATACTTGGTGCCTTCTCGTTTTTAGTTACATCCTAGAGATTTCTTCACAGGCTTATTGACTTAATTTTTTGCTGAAGTGCACACTAGATTTATCCAAATTTATAAGTTTCCTCGAGACAGATGAGAATTTATGAATAATATTATCTAGGTTATGAATAAATGTATCAGTAGCTTTAGTGGAAAAGATGCAATCATCTGCAAAGAACAAGCGTGTGATTTCAGGGTAATGCTAGGCTGGTTGGATATGAATAATTATCTTTTGTTGAGATGCAGTCTTGAGAAGCCTGCTAAAACCTTCTATTCCAATGTTGAAAAGATATGGAGAAATAAAATCTCCTTGTCGCAGACCTCTTGATGGTGCGAAAGAATCTAGAGGAGTTTCATTCAGTATTAAAGATATCTTTGAAGAATTTAAACATTTGTGAATCATGCTGCACCATTTAGAAAAAGATCCAAGCTTCACCATAACCTTCTATGAATAAGACAACTTCATTCTATCAAATGCTTTGGCCATATCAAGTTTAACTCCTATAATACCAGGATAAATTGTTGTCTTTTTCATATAGTCCACAATATCATATGTTATTATAATATTGTCACAGATATTTCTTCCCGGATCAAAAGCTATTTTCCAAAGAGATATCAATTTGGGGTAGATGAGTTTTAATCTTCTAGTAAGAAGTTTGGAGATAATTATTTATGCAATGTTGCACAAAATTATTGGTCAGAAATCTTATAGGTTTGTAGCATCTTCTTTCTTTGTCACCAACACTTGGTAAGTTTCAATAATCTGATATGGGAACTCACATGTGCAAAAGAAGTTTTAAACTAGAGATACTATATATCAGCCCACAATGTCCCACGCGTGTTGATATAATCCAGCCTGAAAAGGAGAGGGTACCAAGTACACCACCAAATTTTTCGATCGGCAACCTGTATGGACAAAACCTAATACAACTGCAAGTAAACCAACTTAGTGATCCTTGACAATATATGTATATAGAGTTTATATCTCTATCTCTTCTCAATCAGAAAGTTTAGACAATGGAGTCCATGAACCTGATTGTTAAGAATAGTACTTGGATGATCCAAAAAATTAATGTACACGATCCATCTAGTCATATCAGATCTGAATTATGCCAAGTATGAAACTTGTTATCTATCTTTCGAGATAAATTCTACAAGAAACAAGTCTCATAATTGATCTTAATTATATGGACTGTACTAGAATTGAATACGTATTACTTGTGTAAATCCTATTATAAATATAAACAATATAATACGGAAAAGGAAAAACACAAGACATCAGAAGTTTTGCTAACGAGGAAACAACAATAGCAGAAAAACCTCGGGACCTCGTCCAGATTTCAACACCAAACTGTATTAAGCCGCTACAGACACTAGCCTGCTATCGATCGGACTTCCCCATGGAATGTAGTTGAGACCGGATCCACCCTTCAAGTGATTCAGTTACAGTCGCGCTCCTTACGTCTCTTGAACCTCGCAAGGTTCTACGCAATTGATTCTCTTAGTTGATGTCCTTAGCAGCCTAAGATTTGCTTCAACCTAAGTGAAGACTTTTGATACCAATCTGCCTCTAACAGATAAGCCTATTTTAGATCAAAGATCAAGGCTTGGGAATCTGTTTGCAATAGGCAAAGCTAGCAAGCCTCACAAATTCGTAACACTTACACTCAGTTAGCTGAAAAGTATTTGAGCATCTGCTAAATATTCACTGGGACTGTCGCTAAAACGGTTCATGAACCGTTAAGCACTTCGTGAACCCTATTCACCAACTATTTTGCGGCTCATGAACTCATACGTCAACAATTTTCGAACCGGGTTCACCAACCGTTATCCTGTCACCAAAATCATATCACCACGGTTCGTGAACGGGGTTGGTGAACAGTCCCCTTCTGAGCTATAAGGTTTGCAAACGGGTTCCCCAACCTTCCTGTATTTCAAGAACTCAGATATCTGGGGTTTGCGAGATGGTTCGCCAACCTACCCCGAACCGAAATTACAGAAGTTCTCGATTTCTCTCTTTGATGTTTCAAACCTTCTCAATTGATAAAATCATTGCTCGAACAATTTTCAAATAATCCACAAAATTAATTCTTGAACAATAAATTCTTTCAAACTAATATTGTCAAGGACCTTTGAACATCCAACGCTTGAATCATGTTTCGAGATGTTTAGCAAGACAAGCTTGACTCGAAACTTTTTCTTGGCAAAAATCTATTAGAAGTCATATGAAATAGTCTCATGAAGATAGAATAGTAAAGCTTATGAATAAATATATTCAGTTCTTCTATTTTTCTTTGTTATTCGACTTCAAATTTCTTTAAAGGGTACCGAATTTCAGTTTGTCCTATATAAAATTCGGTGCTCTCCCTTTTTCTTTTCTTTTTCCTGCTTTCCCTTTTTTTTTCGTGCTCTCCCTACTACCATACTGAAATGATTTGTGAGCGTTTGCTTCCTCAATATTTCTTGCCTCGAGCCATCTTTTTGCTTACCGAATAGTCTTTTACTAAAAAAAAACAAAAACAAAAAAAAAAAAAAACAGAGAGAGCAGTTTTTGTTTGTTTGGGTCCATAAGGAAGGCAAGGAACAAGCTCGTATTTGAACAGGTTGTATCTTTAATCATACACAAATATTATGTTTTTCAAAAGAGGCAACCTTTGAGAGAGAGAGAGAAAGAGACCAGCAACAAAAGCAACGCTACAATTTACAATTCAAAGCAAGGATAAGTCTAAGGCGATGATAGTATTTTTTTACTCGCATTTAAAAATTGACCGATATTCTATGTCTGAAGCAAATCACAACTTACTGAGAGGACGACAAATGATTTTCTCGCATGATTCTAAGCTATCCTAAAAATTATTTACACCCCCAAGAAAATGAACAGAAAGAAAGTAATATTACAGATAAAGAGAGATCGAGAGACAGTTAAATGTACAAAACCCTCACTGTAAAGAGGAGATATCGCCTTAACTTGATGATTATGAGATGGAAGAAGCAATTCTGCTGTAGAACTAGCTAGTAGTGTGAATAAGCTTACGCAATTTTAGAAGCAAGGCATCCTGATAAGCAAAATAACCATAGTGAACAACACAGGCCACATGTCATAAAAGAACATCAAATGTGACCATAAAACATGTTTGCATATCCCCAGATCCACTTATCAACATTTAAGAAACAATGACGATCTATGTGAACATAAAGCGACAAACAAATTTCAACGAATACTTGTGCAATAAAATGTCGTTCACTTGGTATCACATTCTCATTATGCTAACATTATTTCTTACCTGGTAACGCTTGAACATGCTCACTGTGCGCTTATTAAACTATCATGAACTTCCTAAGTGATGCTAAAGTTCGACCTTCAGCTGATTAATGTGGAAGAGTCACAATACTCAATAAAATGCTTTATAATAACAACTACATACCGTAGCTAGAAATTGAACAACTACATATAAATGGGTTACGCTATAGAAGATACTGTGTACGAAATCTAGAATGCAGTTTACATTAATTTGAGTGCTTAATTCCTGACTGGTATGCTTCTGAATTTTGATAGATATCAATCTGACTTGGTACTGAGTGGAATACAACACAAAGAAGTATCACTGTTACTAGTGGATCTATGTCTCATTATCCGATCAACCGTGAATTAAAAGATTAATAGTCCTCATTCCCCGTATCTCCTTCTTTCCGTCTATGTTACTATGCTCTACTAGAACTACTACTTTAACGTAGCGTTTTAAAGTTGGAAAATAAAATTTACAATCAAGGAAATTTACTCATGGAGGAGCATTTTGTTCCCAGTGTTCAGAAGTTTCTCAGACACAAAATGTGAGGGAAGCTCAGGAAAACATAGAGATGAGTATATTTTATCTTATCATTTGTCAACTAATAACCTAAAGACTAATGAATCATATTCATGAGAATGGATAGAAAGACGTACTCTAACTGCGAAGTAATCCTCATGTGTGTCAGTCTTGGTAAAGCTGGACACTAGCAACTGCAAAAACAAAAACAAAAAAAAGCAATCAATAAATCTAATTCCAGATAATTTAACTTCAGAAACAAATGTCAAAACCTAAATTACGTACCACTACTCTTCTATTAGGAAAATCAAAGTGATATTCGACGACAAAAGAATCTTCTTGCTCCAAATCTTTGTCCTCTTCCAAGATCTTACAGATTTCTTTCTTAATTCTCTCAACCCGACTCATTTCAACCTCCAGCTCCGTTGTAAATCTCCAATTAACAAGCTCTCCATTCTTCACTTGATGATCAAACTTGGTGATAACACCATTTGATTTTCGTTTTGAAATAAAAACCCGTTCTCCATCATTCATCTTAACTGTTATACCAAACAATTCTTTTCTTTCAACAAATCCAAAGATTTCTCTTCCATCAAATTGAGTTGTTATCAGGTCATTAACATCTAGGAAGTCCCACCTTAAAAGTTTATGAATCAGCTCTAAACCCACTCTCAAAAGACCAAAGGCTATAATAACTTTAACAAGTAGTCCAATTTTATAAGGAATTAGTGAACTTGTTTCAGTGATCATCGAAGTAGAAGTCTGTTTCGCAACATTAGGGATGAATTTCATGGAACTACAAACTTTCAATCTTGACAATGGAAGTGAGCGTGTGCTGGGAAGTTTGAATGGGGAGGAGGAAAACCTAATGAGATTGGAATAAACTGTAATTCTTTGGTTTGGCAATGGAGATATTGCAACACCATGAGGAGTTCCTCTATTCAACGATTGCATTATACTATTACCTGAAGCAAACATGATATTCTTATTCAGCTTAAAAGAGATTTGCTAACAAGATTTTTTGAACTAAATAAAGAAAAAACAAAGTATCAGATTGAATATTTGGACCAAAACCCTAATCCTAAAATCTCAGAATGTTTGAAACTATGTAGATGATCATGTGGAATAAATCTTAAGGAAATAGCACAGCAGATAAAGAAAGGAATTGAAAGTCTTACCGGAAACCGGTGAGAAAAGCTGTAACTCCAGGTATCAGAATTTGAAAAGAAAAGAAAAGAACTGACGGATATATTGATTTAAAGGGTTTTGGTGTTTCAGAATGTTGGAAAGGGTTTAATGGGACTCCGCGAGGTGTAAATTGTAATACATTTAGGGCTGCACATACGACCCAACCCGCCGACCCAACCCACACCCGTCGGAAAATACCCGCACCCGATTCAACCCATCTAGGCATGGGTCGATTATGGGTGAGGCACGCCAGAACCCACCGTATGTTGGGTCGGTTGCAGGTAGAAACTTCCGTCACCCGAACCGATCCACCCACCCGCCCAAAACTAACATAGGATTCCTAACCCTTAGATTATTTAATTCTAACCTAGAATGAATTATCGCAGCCGTTGAAGTGATTGAGTAAAAGACCTAACCTAATCGCATTTTTCACGAAACCCTTCTCTTCCGCCTCTTCTCTCCTTCTCAGACTCCATTCTTTTTTCTTCGCTCAGTCTCAGACTCTCAACTGTGAAATCAGATTCGCCTTGTGGATCACCGGCATCACCAGAAGCAAACCAATAACGGAAGGTAAGACTAGGAACCGTTGTAAACTTGTAATTTTTTGATTATGTGATTTCTTGTGATTTTCAATTTAGGGTTTATCTGTTTAGGGTGTTGTTTTTTAGTTTTAGTTTGGGGTTTATCTGCTTTATGTAATCTGAGTGCTTATACTATGCTTATTTCAGTTAGGGTGTGATGACTTACTTGTTTTTTATTTCAATTAGGTTACTGGTGATTTCAATTTCAGTCTCTTGTTTGATTCATTGATTATTTTTTTTGTTACAGATATGGAAATGTTCGTGTGCTAGCTGTTGTGCGCATGGTAGTTGGATTAGAATTGAAGAAGACCGAAAGTCTTGGAATTGAAAAACAAAGGTTCATTGATTACTTTGTCTACTGAAACAGATATAGGTCAGTCATCAACAATGATTCAGTTAGCATGCATGTGTTAATGCTTTCAATATTGGTTTGATTTTGTCTCTGTATTGATGTCTCTAATTTTGTCTCTGTATTCAGTTAGCATGCTTCTATAAATTGTTGTTGTTTCCTCTGCATTGGCTTTGATGGTGTTGGCATGTCTTTCATTACTTTAGGTTTGTGTGGTTTCTAAGTTTGAGTCTTGAAGACAACAATAAAGCCACAACTTGGTATGTCTAAATTTTCCTTGGCTCTATTGTTTTCCATGACACTGTGAGTTTTATCAGATATCCACTTCGAAATTGGTTTAGTACTTGTACATTTTTATTTGGAATTGCTGCTCAACTGTTGTTTATGGATGCCCTTGTTGAAAGATGAGCTAACTAAGCAACCAATGACTTGCTGAATTTGATTAAGAAATACGTAGAGTTAGGCTTGTATGTCTTATGATAGAAACCAATGACTTGCTGAATTTTACATTTCTGGCAAAATTGCATCCTGTACTAAAAGTTAAACTTCCAGATTGTGGAGATTTATGGGTCTTTGAATGTGTAAAGGTTTTTATCCCGTATGATAGTACTTGCTGTTGTTGTGGATGGATAAACTAAAATGCTCATTTCGCTTGCAGAGCTATTTTACTTGTTTCAAGAAATTCATCTGCCCTTTCATTCATTCTAATTGTTCATTTCTCTTGCAGAGCTATTTGGTGACCTTGTTGCTTCTTACGTCGTCATAGATGATTGATTCCTATTGGCTTAGAAAAGGTAGACGCCAAGGGTCATTGTCAGTAGCTTGATCTTTCTGAGTTCATTGTTTGTCTGTCTCATCTTTGTTATTGTAACTAATTTACATACTTCGTTTTATTTCAGGCTTTCAGCGCATTCAGAGGTAAAACATCCACATCATTTCTGTTGGTCGCTGCTGATCGCTTTATATGATCTTAGACTTTAGTATAGTAGGCAATACTCAATAGTAATGCACTCTTTTATCTTTTGAGCTTTGAAAAATTGAACCCTGTTCTTGTTATTGTTAGCTTTATCACTTTGGAGTTTGCAACTTTGCATCAACTTCTTACTTCTCTGGATTTTTAATATGTAAACACTTTTAAGTAAACACTTTGTCAGTAACTGTAACTGTATTACTGTAAATCTGTAATGTTAATTTTATGTTACGGTGGGTAACCCACCCCCACCCGACCCAACCCGCCGTAATGTGGGTCGGGTGAAAACCGAACCATTGTGATGTTGGGTCGGTTGCGGGTGACAACTTCTGTTACCCGCCATCAGTGGGTTGGGTGGTGGGTGAGGACAAAACCGACCCATGTGCAGCCCTAAATACATTAAACTCAAACGGGCCAAGAGCCAAGAATCGTGCCGATCCGAGGAAGCACTTTTTCTTTCTTTTATAATCGAAGGAAGCTTGTATTACATAACAAGCAAATTCACATCATACAGCTAGTTCCTAAGGCTAAGTCTTATGGGGTGCTAATCTAGCAGCTAGATTGGTAATCCACGTCAGCTAGGACAACTATTTAAGTCTTATAGGAGCGTTAATCTGACAACTAAATTAGCAGTCCATGTCAGTTGGGTTCAGCGCTTTAAATCTCAGTCGTCAGATCAAAAAGTAAATCTCCCAGCGCTGAATGATTCATCGTAACTATCTAGTTGCTAGTTCACCTGCGAGGAAATGCTAGGAGAGAGAACTAGTGTTAACAAATAGACAACACTTTTTTTTTTGAATTGTAACACATTTCTGATAATCTAGCAGCTCAATTTAGCCCATAAGACTTAGCCTAAGCACAATGACAAAATTTTCCATTTGTTACATCAGGTGGCGTGACAAACCAGCCGCGTCACTATGGAAAAGTGGCTGACAAACCAGCCGCGTCACTATGGAAAAAAGGGCTAAGCAATAGAATCGTGATCGAACGGTCTGACGTATATCATTTGTGATAGAGGAGATCGATGGAGTTGGAGATTCCATCACTCGATGGTTATTTTGCCCGCTATTTCATCTTTAAATATATGCCACATACTTCATCAATTTACTCACACCCAGTATTACATGTATTTTACACTATTTACCTATTTTTTTTTACTTGTATTCTCCATTACTTACTTTAAATCTCATAATCAATGGTTTATTCTAATGAAGAGATGCAAATTCATATAGATCGGTTTAAATCATAACAAGAAAAGCATGTTCCGATATTGCAACAAGTTGATAATAAGATAGAGAACTAAACAGCACTATGATGTTGATACACTTGGGCGAATTATCTAGAACTCTAGAACCAAAAGAAGCATTCACAAGAAGATATACATATCGAGCGACGGAAAGAACGGTTTCCACCAGAAGTTGATGTACAATCATCTTCTTCCTATTTTTGTTACTCTGTTCAAGATTTGCAACGTCGATTCCACATGCCAGGCACTTTGTGATAAAGATTATCAATGAGCTTTGTCAGGTAGATACTCAATTTAGTTATCAATTTGATACACGCATATTAGAGTCATAGTCCTGAAGAAAAAATGATTACTTCGGCTCTAAGGATTCTAGATTACGGCAAACCTGCGAATTTGAACGACGGGTATCTTTGCATGGGCAAAAAAACTTCATACAAGTATCTTTCATTGTTTAGCGAGGTAATGATGAAAAGACGAGGGTACCCAAATACACCACAATCTCTTTGTTTCAACCTATAAGTCCTCTACCGAAAGTGATCGTCTATGGATAGAGTCGAGACAATATAACAATTCGGTTCACACTTCCTGTGATCGTCTATGGATACAAGATCGAGACAATATGACAACAAGATAACTTGTGTGATTCACTATGGATACAAAATCGAGACACAAACAACAACGAAGTATGTTACTTGATAATAGGTTCGGTTATAACCAAACTCTATAGGATCACTATCAAGTACTGCTAGGTTAACGTATGTGTATTTTACTTTATTATAATAAACAATTATAATATGGAAATAAAAGTAAAAGACACAACAAGATTTTGTTTACGAGAAAACCGCAGATGCAGAAAAACTCCGGGACCTAGTCCAGTTTTGAATACTCTCAGAATTAAGCCACTATACAAAATCTAAACCAACTTCGTATAGTTGAGACCAGGCATACTACCCCTAGCTACTTAGTTCCCTCGGTATCCATGCGCCTTCGACTTCTAGAGCATGTGAATAGCAAGTCCTTTGATCATATTCCAAACAGCAAAGGAAGAATTTGTTTGGTAACCACTCTAATCAATCTTTGCTACGAGATATAGATTAGTTTTTGACAAAGGCTCCTCCGCTTAATCTAATAAACTCATTTGTCTAGTTAGATCAATCTAACTTTAACTACTGAAATAGTCAAGTATAGATTCGCACTCAATCAAAATAAATCTCAAAGAGATATATTGAGAATGTCAATCTCACGCAACTAATCAATCGAATAAATTTGATTCTAATTGGATCCCAGACGATCAAGGTTTATGCACACAATTCACAAGATACAAAAATCAATAAGAAACCTTCTTCGTCTTCAAATCTTCTTTAATCTTCAATAAACCTGCACAACACTACTTGAATCTCTTGTGATTAGTCACGCACAGAACGTAGTCTGTTAACAATGGATTATCATAAGATGTCTTTAGATCTAACGACAGTTCTAAGATCTCGTCGATACTTCGATCTAGTTTGAGTGAATCTTACATCAGAAGAGAAGATTCTCAAGAATAAACAAACTAGGTGCAATCAAAGTTTCAACAACCATTAGTCAATCAAATCAATGAAAACTAATAACACTGTAATTATCTAGTTTCCCACCAACGGTACTTGTAGAGCTTCTTGATCTCACAAAAGTCTTTAAACGAGCGGTCGTAAGAGATTTCACCTAATTACGATACTTTCCTCACGGAATAAACGGCTCCACCAGAAACGATGTATAATGAAGTTTGCCTGGCTCTTAGGATGGTTTGCTAGAAATGCAAACTTAAGTATTTATAGATCAAGGATGTTTGGACACCAAAAAATTTCCAAAAAAGAAATTATTCTCAAGATATGAAATGAATGCTCCATTCGGTTTTCTTAATTCCAATAAATGCTTTGTCCAATATTTCCAAAATCTCTCAATTGGAAAATCTCCAATTAATAAATGGACATTACTAATTTTTATTCTCTAGAGATATGCATTTAATTTCTGGCAATTAAAACATACAAAACCAAAAACCTTAATTAAAAGATTCTCAATTTATTTCGGCACAGGATCTCCTTGAGTACTAAGGAATATCTTTGAACAATAAATGATAAGAGTTATTGTTCGTGTTCAAAGATGTTGACATATTTTCATTGCAAATCCTTATTTCATATATACATGGATTTGCATTCTTGGAATCGGTTATACCACACTTCCAAATAAGTTTAGAATAGTTTCACCTGTATTCCAAGACTACTATGTGATTGATCAAATACCAAATCACATACATGGATTCAATCGGTTCTGCCGATCACTGGGATTGGTTATACCTAATTACAAAAATACTTGTGATCGGTCACACCATTCACTAGGATCGGTTACACCAGTTACAAGGATCGGTTCCATATATACATGGTATTACTTATGATCAGTCACATAGTTACCAGGAACGGTTACACCAATTACAAGGATCGGTTACATATACTCATGATCGGTCACACCTATTACTAGGATCGGTCACACCAATTACAAGGATCGATCATACCCTCACATGGTGATTACTTAGGATCGGTCACACCAATTAATAAAAACCAGTCATACCAAATTATAAGTCAGACAGTTATACTAAGATATATAATAAAGTTAAGATCGGTTCTACCATATCACACATATTGGTCATCTATAGATATGCAATGAATAGCCGGACCAATAAGCCTAATGATTTCCCTTTCGATTCACTAATGAAGTTCATTAATGTGTTTCCTTTAAACAAATGTAAAACATTGTTTCCTAGGATGAAATTTTCACCATAACCCATTCATATAATCATAATAATATATACAAGATTATGTCGATGTCATATATACGAAGTTCAAAAGATAAGCGTTACACTTCGTAGTCTAATTCCCTAATATTATGATCATACTATAATGATGATCATGTCACATAAGTAGAGTAATATACAATGCGTACAATATATACAACTTCGCAGTTATATTCTCAATATAGCACGACTTGAAAGATACGTTAGGAATGAAACATTTCAAGTCAATATTTCTAACCTCAAGAGGAATGATGATTTTGTTGTTGTAGTTTGTTACTTCTTCATATTTTTCAGGTCTTCGGAGTAATACTTGTATGTCTCAACATTCCTAGACTTTCTAGTCTACCTAAACGAAGTTGACTCTAGTATTTAATCAAGCTACTCTAGATGGGTTTTGATACTAAAATATGACAACCAAACTTGAAATACCAACGCTTGGTGAGTTCAAATATATGCTCTAACAAATGATCAATCATTTTTGTCCAACAGATTTACGAACACCAACCGAGGAAGATGTTAGAGAAATATTAAAGCAAAACAAGGATATGGGATTTCCAAGAATGCTAGGTAGTCTTGACTATATGCATTGGGTATGAACAAGATGCCCTACTTATTAGGTCGGTCAGTATAAGGGTCATTACCCAAAACCAATTGTTATCTTTGAAGTTGTTGCTTCTTATGATTGTTGGATATGACACGTTTTTTCTGGTCTTCCGGGTTCACAAGATGACATATATATTTTGCACAAATCGCCTCTGTTTAAAGATCTTAAGTACGGAATTTTTCCTAAAGTCCATTTCACAATCAATTACTATCAACACACTCATGGGTAGTTTATGGGGTTTATCCAAAACGGTCAACCTTAGTTCAGTGTTACCGTCATCCCCTTGTCGGTGAATTACTTTGTAGACAAATGGATTGCCAAAATGATGTGGAACATGCTTTTGGAATTATAAAGAGAAATTTTGTTGTTATTTATGGGCAATATCGTAGTTTAAGTGCTCGTAAAACGCACAAGACTATATTCACTTGCATATTTATGCATAGCATGGTACTTTAGGAAAACCGTCATAAGAAGTAACCATGATGATGTAGATTTGAGACCTGAGATTCAACTAGAAATAGGGTTACCTGCAAGGAACTATGCACAAATAACTAATTACATTCAGAACCAGAATCCGTATGACAAGTTAAGAGAATATCTTAAAATAAATCTTTAGGCAAAGTATGGAATTTATAGTTTTAGTTCGGATTGTATGTCAATATATACTTAGAGGTGAAACGTGTGACGAAAAAATTGTTATGCGATCTCGAGAGGAATAACGAATATGAAAAAAAAAAATTGAATACGAAACTCATTTTCACATCCTCAAGGAGTTTCTCATTACAGCTCGTATGAGCTTTTAATATGATGTAATGTGGTTTTATAATTAAGTAAACTTATTAAGTATGCTTAAAAAAGTTAATAAAAAGTTATCGTTTCGAATTAAAATTAAGTAGAATGCAACAACATTTTAATATTAGACTTAATACATCAATTACCTGATTAAGAGGTTCCACTTCATCAAATTTACCATGGTCATCATCTTCATTATTATTACCGGTTGCATTGTTAAATGTCGATCGTTGTTCCATATCTCTTTATAATGTATCAAAAGATAGTTGCCATTCATGCTTTGTTTTGGTTGTCCACTACTGAAGCGCCCCATTAAGAATCTTATGCTTGTCATAGTCATAAAAAAAATTGTCTTAAGAACGCCGACTTTTTTCATCTCCTTATTTTGAAATTTCCAGTCAATCGTTCTTTGCTTCTCGACGATCTTCTGATGTTTCTTAAACTCCCCCCATGTTGAACCTTCAAAGCTTCCTCATTCTTGAGCTACTTTCTCGCCATTCTTGTATTGTTTTTCCATAGTAATTTTATTTAGTATCATCATTGATAATCAAGTTGGAAGTTGGGTTTGTTGTGGTATAAAGAAAAGGGATTTGATGGACCTGGTGAAAATGGTGAAGAATTTGGTGATGAGGGAGAAGAAGTGTATGGTGACATCTTTCAGGTACTTGTGCATTAACTGTTAACAACTCTGCATTATATCTGGGAAACACTTTTAAAATATGGTAACAACTTTCGTATGTGAATATTTTTTTCGTGTTGGTATTGACAACTTGTACGACACTTTCTTTGCACATCAACATCATCACCATCCTCTCGGCCTCTCCTGGATTGCATTATCGCAACAACAACATATAAGGTTACTTCCTTATTGGTTACAACGAAGCTGTTAGAGCATTGCTCGGTCAAACTCGCATGCGTTGCTATATCAAGCATGTTTGTCAATGTTAGTGATCAAGATTATAAGTCTTGATTTTTAGCCTATTTGTAGATGTCTCGGACTAGGACATAGATAGTGTAGTTGAGCTTAAATCTCTCGAAGTTCATATTTTGAAGACGAAGAACTACTAAGAGGATCTTGTGGAACTTCTTCGACAAAAGGTATGTGGAGACTTGAACTTATCTATCACTTGGAAAGTCTATTTCTACTATCTCTTATATTGAGACATAAGTCGTGTTATGATATAGTTTTCTCTATACACATTTGAGATTTCGAGCTGAGTATATCTCGCTTACATATTTCTCGAAATATGTGTTGGTAAGCTTTCACTTTGACCAAGTTCATCTTATATCATGAGAAAATTACCGAGTAACATCTTACATGGTTTGTGTGATACAATCATTTGGTGTAAGACTTGGAAGGTTTCAATAATGATTATTTCAATATCTTGAAAATTGCTTTGATGTTGATAGTGTGTGAAAACGGCTATTAACATTATTGAAGAATGTTTCAATGATTGAAATAAATAGTTGATGATGTAACCATCTTTGGATATAAGCATATATAGTATTTTTGCACATTAGTGTATAATTCCATAAACAGGAAGCCAGGAGTATGCATATGTGTGTATACGGATTTAGTAAAGGAGACAGTTAAGTATGTGTACTCGTACGCATACTGGCGAAAGTTCTCAAACCGAGAATTTCTGCAGAGTTTGGTTTTAGCAGAACTCACAAACCAGTCACCTTAAGTATGCGTACACTTACGCATACTTGCGGAAGTTTTTGAACCGAAAATTTCTGCTGAGTTTGGGAACTTCACAAACTCAAAACCGGTTGCTTAAGTACGCATACCCGCATGCATATTTAAGCTGGTTACTTTGTCAAATAGGTCAAGTCCATGAACTTAAACATTTAAATCATAAGGAATGCAATCTTTGCAAACCGTGGCTATAATGTTTATGATTGATTCAAATGAATCAAAACGATTTGATTTCAATTGTGTTTTCTAAAAAATTGAACAACTCTTAACTAGTTTCATTTGGCCAACCTCGGTTAAACCTAGTTTCATTTGAACTAGTTATGGTTAAGATGAATAAGGTTGATATGAGAGTAATCATATGGCCAACCTCGGTTAACTATTTGTGAACCAACATGGTGTACACGTTTAGGTGCGGCTACATAAACCTAAATCAGGGTACATTTCATTTGTGTGTAACAAGCTAAGTTCAATTTAACGGTTGAAAGATATTAGCTTGGTTGAATCAGGTTTTTCGTCTAACGGTGAATATTGAATGCTTTGTTACCAAGGTAACTTGGATTGCAAACCCTGATTTGAAAACTATATAAAGTAGAACTCTAGCAAATGGGAAAACTAATCCCCACACCTCCTTTATGTTACTAGTTGCATAACTAGAGTCGATTCTCCTTTAACCTTAGGTTTCTTCTCGAAACTCTGTAGGTTAACGATTTGAAGACTTCATTGGGATTGTGAAGCCAGACCGATACTACTTCTCTTGTAGTTTTTTGATCTAATCTTGTTGTTTCTATCGTACGAGTACAATTGTAAAATTGTCTTGAGATTTATTTCTCCGATAGGCAAGATAGAAAAGTAGTCACAAACAAAATTCGTCTCATCGTTTGTGATTCCACAATATCTAGTTTCACCATCATACGATTTAGATTATTGTGAGGTGATTGATAACACTAGGATGTTCTTCGGGAATATAAGTCTGGTTTATCAATTGGTTCCTGTTCACCTTTATTTATCAAAAGACGAAATAAAAACTCTTGGGTATTTCTGTGGGAGACAGAATTATTCATTCCTATAGACTTTTCTGTGTGAGACAGATTTGTTTATCAAGTCCTCGACTTTGGGTCGTAGCAAATCTTGGTTGTGGGTGAGATCAGATAAGGGAATCAAGTGCATAGTATCCTGCTGGGATCAGAGACGTAAGGAGCACAATTGTACCTTGAATCAGTGTGAGGTTGATTAGGGTTCAATTACAGTCCAGTCCAAAGTTAATTGGTAGTAGGCTAGTTTATGTATCTTCTTAATACAGTGTGGTGTTCAAACTGGACTAGGTCCCGGGGTTTTACTGCATTTTCAGTTTCCTCGATAACAAAATTCTGGTGTCTGTGTTATTTCTTTTCCGCATTATATTTTGTTATATAATTGAAATATCACAGGTTGTGCGTTAAGATCAATCAATTAGAATATCCAACCTTTGGTTGTTGATTTACATTGATTGACACTTGAACATTGGTTTTTGATACCGTTCAAGTTTACTCCTCTAAATTCAATCGGGCTCGCAGATTTTTATTTGCTGATTGCGGATTGAACTAAAGAGTTAGAGATATTATACTCTTTGATATACTTTACTCTATATTGAGTCTGACTGTCTAGTTGATTCTCTAGAAAATATATTGGAGTAAGTCCTCTCAGATTCCCAAACGAATTTTGGGTGTGGTTATTAGACCCCCGCATTTTCAGTTGGTATCAGAGCAGGCAAACACGTTTAATACCTTATAATTCTGTGTTTGTAGCAATCTGACTATATGGACGAGTCTATCTCTGATAACGTACTAGTTCAGAAATTACCAGATGATTTGCAAAGCTTGGATTCTCTCGAGAGAACTATCACATCTAAATCAATATCTAAACATGTGGAAATTGTTGATAACTGGGAAACACTCCTAGAAGAACAGTTGGATGAACTTTCTGACGAAGGTGACTCAGATATTGATAGAGATGTTGATGAGGAAGTCTGAGAGTATGTTAAGCTTTTGAATTCGTAGGAAAAGAAGAAGATGACAACTTCTCATGTCACACCTTTTCTGACCAATCTCTGTTTTACAAACAAGAAATTGAGAAGATGTTACGTAGGTGTTTTTGTTTCGAATCGTTCAAACAAATGGATCCTCAAGGATGCTGAGGAAAACCTACGTATGAAGTCACTTGAATGTGATAATCTTTACCAAAAGTATTTTTTGTTGGAAGAGAAACTTGCAGATCCTGAAGCAAGGATTAGCTCTCAATAAACAAGTTTTGATGACAGAGAAAGCGTTTATCTCGCTCGAGAAAATTGCCTTGAGGTTAATTTAGTTGTTGCTCTGGATAAAATCAAGATGTTGAAAGATGACTTGAAAAAGTTCAATACTAGTTCAAACAAATTAACCACTATGCTAGGAGCAAGTAAAAATCATCGTGATACACGAGGATTGGGCTATAAGGGAATAGATGCTCCAAGTATTAGCAAAGAGGTAAAATTTGTCAAGGCTAGTGATTCTTCTCAAAAAAAGGTTTCCACTGATGGAAAAAGTGAAATATCTTCACTGCCAGTTAAGGTTCGAAAGAGCAAAGTATATCAACCTCCAAAGTCAGCACATACAGATCGAGGTAAAAACATTCCTTATGTTTGCCACTATTGCGGAAATAAAGGTCACCTGGAAAGGAGATGTAGTTTCCGTATAAAGAATGAGAAACTTCATGATGTTCTTATTTGGGAATCACAAGAAGTTGTGAAACCAAGATCATATGTTAAGGCTAATACCCTTAATGCTATAGGTTGTAACTGTCCAACCTTTAGGCAAAGAAATCAGTGCTGTGATAAACCTATTTTTTCCTATAAAAGTCATAAGAAGATTTTTCACAATCGCAATCGTTATCAAAAGGATAACTTCGTAAAGACGAAGACAAGATCCAATGCTCCCAATTGGAGAAAGACTGACTTGCAAAATAATAGTCAATCCAATTCTCTTCCGAGAATTCTAGAAGAGAGTAATGGGATGAAGGTTCCTAAACGCACTCAGAACTGGATACCAAAGAAATTCAATGATGTTTTGAGTGTGAAAAGGAATGATCTCCCAGAAAATTCCATGACCATGGAGAAGGCAGTATCCATGATATTGGAACTTAAAGAGTTCTTTGGAAAGATGGATTTGGATGTGAAAGGTTCTAAATGCGATCTCTGCCATGATAATCCAAAAGTCACTTGTGGTGAGCAAGACATTGTTAACCTCAACACAACTTGAGTGTGTTGAAAGTGCATCCTCACCAAGGAATGACCTGTTATGTATATGGTGAGGGAAGCACGAAAATTGGGGCGCACAGATTACGTTTGGTAAGGATCTAGAATTCAATTGGGTTAATATAAAAAGGTATGTCTATAAACTTGAGCAAGATTTTTTATTTTATTTATTTTCTTAGAGAACTTATAATGATCCAAGTACCTTTCTTATCGTTCATTTATACCTAACTTGATATGTGTTTAAGGTTCTTAAATGTTTAGGTTTGAAAATAATAGTTCGGGATGTTTGGACTACATGGTACACATACCAGGTATGCATAACATCATTTAAAATCAAAATCCGGAGGTTTAAGTACGCATACCCGTTTGCATACTGCTCCAGGATACGAAAATTCGTTTGCAAACCCGTATGCATACTTGACGTCGATACTCGGTAAACATTTTTTGGCCGTGACTTCATCTTCCGAACTCATAATTACCTCATTATTTTTGCGTTCTCTTTTTATTTGGATTCTCTTCAAAATGGTGATGAGAAATCCTAAATTTGGATGAGTTGAGGTTTGTATTTGTCCCGTATCTTGTTTTTGAGTGTTTTGCTCCGTTTCGTCGCACTTGTTCTACTTCTATTGGGCTTGGGCACTTGGATTCTTGAAGTAATTATCTTCTAAGATCATTTGTATATTTTACAAGAATGATGTTAGTGAATCACAAAGAAGGAAGTTCAAGAATGGGCAGCACTGCGCATTGCTATGGGATTCTTGAATGTTCATAATCATCTTATGTGAATTATGATGCATGGTATTTAATGATTTTGTATGTTCTTCTTTGTTAAGAAAATATTTTATACGCTGTTGGTAGCCACTCTTGGTGTGCGAAAAAGATTGATTCTACCTTCCATGGGAAAAGATTATTTTTGCAATTTTAATCTTTATGATTTTATATATTGCAAATTTTTATGGGATATGTTGTTTACGTCCGTGAACCTGTGACTGTCCCATACTTGTTCAAAATTTATCTCTATTATGTTGATATGAATGTGTTGATAAAAGATAGAATGCAGTTTTGACAAACAAAAGTTAAAGCCCATTGTATGTCCTTATGCAAATATTGATGGAAGATAGGATGAATTTTTGTTTACGAGGAGTATGTCTATTGTATGTCATTGTGCAAATAGTGATAGAAAATAGAATAAATCCTTGTCTATTCCGCAGTATTGATCTTCCCTGATCCATATTTTTATGTACATACTGTGCGGCTCCGTAAGTTCTTTTATGTTGAGCATTTCCAATTAAATTAATCGTGGGTTTTCTTGTGATTAATTTAGTTGTATTTTTCGATTGCATTAATCACAGGATCACTTGTGGTTAATTCAATTGAGTATTTTGGATTGAAATTCATATTCGTACGTGATTTGTTATGTCCAAATAAATCCTTCTTTTCTTGTGAAAGTAAGGTCGCTCTTGTTGTTCTTTCGGGAATGACATTTTATGGGGGAGAGTTCATTTTGAACTTGTGCTTAATTGCCAAATCTTTGTGGGGAGTGTGGCTATGGAATTTTTAGGGGTTATATTGTATCTTCATTAACTCCTTGATGAATGCATTTAGCTTCGGCTTTATGATTGCATCTAAATTTGTTGGTATATTAATGAAACTTTTGGTCATGTTGTATCTCTGTGGAAATTTCACTAGTATCCCACTAATTTTCGTACCTTTGCCAATTTTGTTGACAAAAAAGGGGAGAATTAATGTTTAGTTCATACTACAAATACATATGGTTTACGGATCATTATGTAAGGGGGAGTGGTTTTCATATTGAGATATGTATTGACTTAGGGGGAGTGATGCATATCACCATAGTGTTATTTTCAAAGTTGTGATACAATTGAACTTTGATGTTGTGTAATAATACTATGACACTGTATAACAATGATCGAGAATATTTTATTTTCACATTGTTATAGCTACGGATCTTCAACAACTTTGATGCTGAACTTACAACCTTTAGGATCATGGAGTACTTGGAAGCGACGAAGATTTCGAGTCGCGTTGAAGATGCCAAGGAGATCAAGCATGTGGATAAGAAGTTTTTTTTTTTTATCTTTTTTATAATCCATATATATTGATAGTTTTTCACTAAAATTGACAAAGGGGGAGATTATTAGAGCATTGCTCGGTCAAACTCGCATGCGGTTTCTATCTCAAGCATGTTTGTCAATGTTAGTGATCAAAAATATAAGTCTTGATTTCTAGCCTATTTGTAGATGTCTTGGACTAGGACATAGATAGTGTAGCCGAGCTTAAATCTCTCGACGTTCATCTCTTGAAGACGAAGAACTACTAAGGGGAGCTTGTGGAACTTCTTCGACAAAAGGTTTGTGGAGACTTGAACTTATCTATCACTTGGAAAGTCTATTTCTACTATCTCCTATATTGAGACATAAGTCGTGTTATGATATAGTTTCTCTATACACATTTGAGATTTCGAGCTGAGTATACCTCGCATATATATTTCTCGAAATATATGTTGGTAAGCTTTGGCTTCGACCAAGTTCATCTTATATCATGAAAAAATTGCCGAGTAACATCTTACATGGTTTGTGTGATACAATCATTTGGTGTAAGACTTGGAAGGTTTCAATAATGATTATTTCAATATCTTGAAAATTTCTTTGATGTTGATAGTGTGTGAAAACGGCTATTAACATTATAGAAAAATGTTTCAATGATTGAAATAAAGAGTTGATGATGTAACCATCTTTGGATATAAGCATATATAGTGTGTTCGCACATTAATGTATAAGTATATAAACCAGAATCCAAGAGTATGCATATGTGTGTATACAGATTTGGTGAAGGAGACAGGTTAAGTATGCGTACCCGTACGCATACTAGCGGAAGTTCTCAAACCGAGAATTTCTGCTGAGTTTGGTTTTGGAAAAACTCACAAACCAGTCACCTTAAGTATGCGTACCCGTACGCATACTGGCGGAAGTTTTTGAACCGAAAATCTCTGCGGAGTTTGAGAACTTCACAGACTCAAAACCGGTTGCTTAAGTACGCATACCCGTATGCATATTTAAGTTGGTTACTTTGTCAAATCGGTCAAGTCCATGAACTTAAACATTTAAATCATAAGGAATGCAATCTTTGCAAACCGTGGCTATAATGTTCATGATTGATTCAAGTGAATCAAACCAATTTGATTTCAATTGTGTTTTCTAAACAATTGAACAACTCTTAACTAGTTTCATTTGAATCATTTGAACTAGTTATGGTTAAGATGAATAAGGTTGATATGAGAGTAATCATATGGCTAACCTCGGTTAACTATTTGTGAACCAACATGGTGTACACGTTTAGGTACGGCTACATAAACCTAAATCAGGGTACATTTCATTTGTGTGTAACAAGCTAAGTTCGATCTAACGATTTAAATATATTAGCTTGGTTGAATCAAGTTTTTCGTCTAACGGTGAATATTTAATGCTTTGTTACCAAGGTAACTTGGATTGCAAACCCAGATTTCAAAACTATATAAAGGAGAACTCTAGCAACTGAGAAAACTAATCCCCACACCTTCTGTGTGTTACTAGTTGCATAACTAGAGTCGATTCTCCTTTAACCTTAGGTTTCTTCTCGAGACCCTATAGGTTAACGACTTGAAGACTTCATTGGGATTGTGAAGCCAGACCGATACTACTTCTCTTGTAGTTGTGTGATCTGATCTTGTTGTTTCTATCGTACGAGTACAATTGTAAAATTGGCCTGAGATTTGTTTCTCCGATAGGCAAGATAGAAAAGTAGCCACAAACAAACTTCGTATCATCGTTTGTGACTCCACAATATCTAGTTTCTCCATCATACGATTTAGATTATTGCAAGGTGATTGATAACACTAGGATGTTCTTCAGGAATATAAGTCCAGTTTATCAATTGGTTCATGTTCACCTTGATTCAACAAAAGACGGAACAAAAACTCTTAGGTATTTTTGTGGGAGACAAATTTATTCGTTTCTATAGACTTTTATGTGTGAGACAGATTTGTTTATCAAGTCTTTGACTTTGGGTCGTAGCAACTCTTGATTGTGGGTGATATCAGCTAAGGGAATCAAGTGTGTAGTATCCTACTGGTATCAAAGACGTAAGGAGCGCAAATGTACCTTGAATCAGTGTGAGATTGATTAGGGTTCAACTACAGTCCAGTCCGAAGTTAATTGGTAGTAAGCTAGTGTCTGTAGCTGCTTAATACAGTGTGGTGTTCAAATTGGACTAGGTCCCGTGGTTTTTCTGCATTTGCGGTTTCCTCGTTAACAAAATTCTGGTGTCTGTGTTATTTCTTTTCCGCTTTATATTTTGTTATATAATTGAAATATCACAGGTTGTGCGTTAAGATCAATCAATTAGAATATCCAACCTTTGGTTGTTGATTTACATTGATTAACACTTGAACATTGGTTTTTGATACCGTTCAAGTTTACTCCTCTAAATTCAATCGGGCTCACAGATTTCTATTTGCTGATTGTGGATTGAACTAAAGAGTTAGAGATATTATACTCTTTGATATACTTTACTCTATATTGAGTATGACTGTCTAGTTGATTCTCTATAAAATGTATTGGAGTAAGTCCTCTCAGATTGCCAAACGAATTTTAGGTGTGGTTATTAGACCCCCGCATTTTCAGTTGGTATCAGAGCAGGAAAACACGTTTAAGACCTTATAACCTGTGTTTGTAGCAATCTGACTATATGGACGAGTCTATCTCTGATAACGTACTAGTTCAGAAATTACCAGATGATTTACAAAGCTTGGATTCTCCTGAGAGAACTATCACATCTAAATCTAAACATGTGGAAATTATTGATAACTGGGAAATATTCCTAGAAGAAAAGTTGGATGAACTTTCTGACGAAGGTGACTCAGATATTGATAGAGATGTTGTTGAGGAAGTCTCAGAGTATGTTAAGCTTTTTAATTCGTAGGAAAAGAAAAAGATAACAACTTCTTATGTCACACCTTTTCTGACCAATCTCTGTTTTACAAACTAGAAATTGAGAAGATGTTACGCAGGTGTTTTTGTTTCGAATTGTTCAAACAAATGGATCCTCAAGGATGCTGAGGAAAACCTACGTATGAAGTCACTTGAATGTGATAATCTTTACCAAAAGTATTTTTTGTTGGAAGAGAATCTTGCAGATTCTGAAGCAAGGATTAACTATCAATAAACAAGTTTTGATGACAGGGAAAGCGTTTATCTCGCTCGAGAAAAAATGCCTTGAGGCTGATTTAGCTGTTGCTCTTGATAAAATCAAGATGTTAGAAGATGACTTGAAAATTTTCAATACTAGTTCAAACAAATTAACCACTATGCTAGGAGAAAGTAAAAATCATCATGATACACGAGGATTGGGATATAAGGGAATAGATGCTCCAAGTATTAGGAAAGTGGTAAAATTGGTCAAGGCTAGTGATTCTTCTCAAAAAAAGGTTTTTACTGATGGCAAAAGTGAAATACCTTCACAGCCAGTTAAGGTTCTAAATAGCAAAGTATATCAACCTCCAAAGTCAGCACATATAGATCGAGGTAAGAACATTCCTTATGTTTGCCACTATTGCAGAAATAAATGTCACCTGGAAAGGAGATGTCGTTTCCGTATAAGGAATTATAAACTTCATGATGTTATTGTTTGGGAATCACAAGAAGTTGTGAAACCAAGATCATATGTTAAAGCTAATTCCCTTAATGCTACAGGTTGTAACTGTCCAACCTTTAGGCAAAGGAATCAGTGGTGTGATAAACCTATTTTTTCCTATAAACGTCATAAGAAGAATTTTCACAATCACAATGGTTATCAAAAGGATAAATTCGTAATGACGAAGACAAGATCTAGTGCTCCCAATTGGAGAAAGACTGACTTGCAAAAGAATAGTCAATCCAATTCTCTTCCGAGAATTCTAGAAGAGAGTAATGGGAAGAAGGTTCCTAAACGCACTCAGAACTGGATATCAAAGAAAATCAATGATGTTTTGAGTGTGAAAAGGAATGATCTCCCAGAAAATTCCATGACCATGGAGAAGGCAGTATCCATGATGTTGGAACTTAAAGAGTTCTTTGGAAAGATGGATTTGGATGTGAAAGGTTCTAAAAGCGATCTCTGCCATGATAATCCAAAAGTCACTTGTGGTGAGCAAGACATTGTTCACCTGAACACAACTTGATTGTGTTGAAAGTGCATCCTCACCAAGGAATGACCTGTTATGTATATGGTGAGGGAAGCACGAAAATTGGGGAGCACAGATTATGTTTGGTAAGGCTGTACAACTCAATTGGATTCATCTAAAAAGGTATGTCTATAAACTTGAGTAAGATTTGTGCTTTTATTTATTTTCTTAGAGAACTTATAATGATCCAAGTACATTTCTTATCGTTCATTTCTACTTAACTTGATTTGTGTTTAAGGTTCTTAAATATTTAGGTTTGAAAATAATAGTTCGGGATGTTTGGACTACATGGTACAATACCAGGTATGCATAACATCATTTAAAATCAAAATCCAGGGGTTTAAGTACGCATACCCGTTTGCATACTGCTCCAGGATACGAAAATTCTTTTGCAAACTCGTATGCATACTTGACGTCGATACTCGGTAAATTTGTTTTGGCCGTAACTTCCTCGTCCGAACTCGGAATTACCTCATTCTTTTTGCATTTTATTCCCATTTGAATTCTCTTAAAAATGGTGATGAGAAATACTAAATTTGGATGAGTTGAGGTTTGTATTTGTCCCGTATCTTGTTTTTGAGTGTTTTGCTCCGTTTCGTCGCACTTGTTCTACTTTTATTGGACTTGGGCACTTGGATTCTTGGAGTAATTATCTTCTAAGCTCATTTGTAGCTTTTACAAGAATGATGTTGGTGAATCACAAAGAAGGAAGTTCAATAATGGGAAGTACTACGCATTGCTATGGGATTCTTGAATGTTCACAATCATCTTATGTGAACTACGATGCATGGTCTTTAATGACTTTGTATGTTATTCTTTGTTAATAAAATATTTTTATACGCCATTGGTAACTACTCTTGGTGTGGGAAAAAGGTTGATTCTACCTTCCATGGGCAAAGATTATTTTTGCAATTTTAATCTTTATGATTTTATATATTGCAAATTGTTATGGGATGTGTTTTTTACGTCCATGAACCTGTGACTATCCCATACTTGTTCAAAATTTATCTCTATTATGTTGATATGAATGTGTTGATAAAAGATAGAATGCAGTTTTGACAAACAAAAGTTAAAGCCCATTGTATGTCATTATGCAAATATTGATGGAAGATAGGATGGACTTTTGTTTACGAGGATTATGTCTATTGTATGTCATTGTGCAAATATTGAAGGAAAATAGAATGAATCCTTGTCTATTCCGCAGTATTGATCTTTCCTGATCCATATTTTTATGTACATACTGTGCGGCTCCGTAAGTTCTCTCATATCGAGCATTTCCAATTAAATTAATCGTGAGTTTTCTTGTGATTAATTTGGTTGTATTTTTCGATTGGATTAATCACGGGTTCTCTTGTGATTAATTCAAATGAGTTTTTGGATTGAAATTCTTATGCATACGTTATTTGTTATGTCCAAAGAAATCCTTCTTTTCTTGTGAAAGTAAGGTCGCTCTTGTTGTTCTTTCGGGAATGACATTTTACGGGGGAGAGTTCATTTTGAACTTGTGCTTAATTGCCAAATCTTTGTGGGGAGTGCGGCTGTGGAATTTTTAGGGGTTATCTTGTATCTTTATTAACTCCTTGATGAATGCATTTAGCTTCGGCTTTATGATTGCATCCTAATTTGTTGGTATGTTAATACACCTTTTGGTCATGATGTATCTACGTGGAAATTTCATTAGGATCCCTCTAATTTTCGTACCTTTGCCAATTTTGTTGACAAAAAGGGAGAGAATTAATGTGTAGTTCACACTACAAATACATATGGTTTAAGGATCATTATGTAAGGGGAAGTGGTTTTCATTTTGAGATATGTATTGACTAAGGGGGAGTGATGCATATCACCATAGTGTTATTGTCAAAGTTGTGAAACAATTGAACTTTGATGATGTGTAATAATACTATGACATTGTATAACAATGATCGAGAATATTTTGTTTTCACATTGTTATAGTTACGGATCTTCAACAACTGTGATGCTGAACTTACAACCTTTAGGATCATGGAGTACGTGGAAGTGACGAAGATTTCGAGTCACGTTGAAGATGCCAAGGAGATCAAGCATGTGGATAAGAAGCTCTTTTTTTATATTTTTTGTAATCCATATGTATTGATAGTTTTGTCACTAAAATTGACAAAGGGGGAGATTGTTAGAGCATTGCTCGGTCAAACTCGCATGCGTTGCTATCTCAAGCATGTTTGTCAATGTTAGTGATCAAAACTATAAGTCTTGATTTCTAGCCTATTTGTAGATGTCTCAGACTAGGACATAGATAGTATAGTTGAGCTTAAATCTCTCGACGTTCATCTCTTGAAGATGAAGAACTACTAAGGGGAACGTGTGGAACTTCTTCGACAAAAGGTATGTGGAGAGTTGAACTTATCTATCATTTGGAAAGTCTATTTCTACTATCTCCTATATTGAGACATAAGTCCTGTTATGATATAGTTTTATCTATACACATTTGAGATTTCTAGCTGAGTATATCGCGCTTACATATTTCTCGAAATATGTGTTGGTAAGATTTTGCTTCGACCAAGTTCACCTTATATCATGAGAAAATTGCTGAGTAACATCTTACATGGCTTGTGTGATACAATCATTTGGTGTAAGACTTGGAAGGTTTCAATAATGATTATTTCAATATCTTTAAAATTGCTTTGATGTTGATAGTGTGTGAAAACGGCTATTAACATTATATAAGAATGTTTCAATGATTGAAATAAAGAGTTGATGATGTAAACATCTTTGGATATAATCATATATAGTGTGTTCACACATTAGTGTATAAGTCCATAAACCGGAAGCCAAGAGTATGCATATGTGTGTATACGGATTTGGTGAAGGAGACAGGTTAAGTATGCGTACCCGTACGCATACTAGCGGAAGTTCTCAAACCGAGAATTTCTGCTGAGTTTGGTTTTGGCAAAACTCACAAACTAGTCACCTTAAGTATGCATACTGTACGCATACAGGCGGAAGTTTTTGAACCGAAAATTTCTACTGAGTTTGGGAACTTCACAAACTCAAAACCGGTTGCTTAAGTACGCATACCCGTACGCATATTTAAGATGGTTACTTTGTCAAATCGGTCAAGTCCATGAACTTAAACATTTTAATCATAAGGAATACAATCTTTGCAAACCGTGGCTATAATGTTCATGATTGATTCAAGTGAATCAAACCGATTTGATTTCAATTGTGTTTTCTAAACAATTGAACGACTCTTAACTAGTTTCATTTTAGTCATTTGAACTAGTTATTGTTAAGATGAATAAAGTTGATATGAGAGTATTCATATGGCTAACCTCGGTTAACTATTTGTGAACCAACATGGTGTACACGTTTAGGAAAACTTTAGGAACTGGGAAAACTAATTCCCACACCTCCTGTGTGTTACTAGTTGCATAACTAGAGTAGATTCTCTTTTAACCTTAGGTTTCTTCTCGAGACCCTATAGGTTAACGATTTGAAGACTTCATTGGGATTGTGAAGCCATACCGATACTACTTCTCTTGTAGTTGTGTGATCTGATCTTGTTGTTTCTATCGTACGAGTACAATTGTAAAATTGGCTTGAGATTTATTTCTCCGATAGGCAAGATAGAAAAGTAGTCACAAACAAACTTCGTCTCATCGTTTGTGATTCCATAATATCTAGTTTCGCTATCATATGATTTAGATTATTGTGAGGTGATTGATAACACTAGGTTGTTCTTCGGGAATATAAGTTTGATTTATTAATTGGTTCCTGTTCACCTTGATTTAACAAAAGACGGAACAAAAACTCTTGGGTATTTCTTTGGGAGACAGATTCATTCATTCCTATAGACTTTTCTGTGTGAGACATATTTGGTTGTCAAGTCTTCGACTTTGGGACGTAACAACTCTTGGTTGTGAGTGAGATCAACTAAGGGAATCAAGTGCGTAGTATCCTGATGGGATCAGAGACGTAAGAAGCGCAACTGTACCTTGAAATCAATGTGAGATCGATTAGGGTTCAACTACAGTCCAGTGCGAAGTTAATTGGTAGTAGGCTAGTGTCTGTAGCGGCTTAATACAGTGTGGTGTTCAAACTGGACTAGGTCCCGGGGTTTTTGTGCATTTGCGGTTTCCTCGTTAACAAAATTCTGGTGTTTGTGTTATTTCTTTTCCGCATTATATTTTGTTATATAATTGGAATATCACAGATTATGCGTTAAGATCAATTAATTAGAATATCCAACCTTTGATTGCTGATTTACATTGATTAACACTTGAACATTGGTTTTTATAGACACCCTAATTTTACACATGAAAACGGGATGTCGTCGCAAAATCGTATCTGAAGTGGTAACATATATAAGTCCACAAAAATGAGCTAGGCATACAACCCAGTAATTAAATGTTTGCCCTTGTGAACTAGTTACTAGGTCCACTAAGTGTTAGCCCATAAACTAGTTCCACTGGTCATGAAGTCCCAAGTTTGGACGTACACCAAAATGAGCTAAAATGCCTATAGTCCTGAAGTCCAAGTAAGTTGGACGTCCACCGCTGATTCCATAGTCCAAAGTTGGACATTTCCTCTAATAGCAAGGTGTCGACACCTTTTGTTTTCTTTGTTCCCAAGACTTGGTTTTTGTAGACACCCCAATTTTGCACATGAAAACCGGATGTCGCGCGCAAAATCGTATCTGAAGCGGTAACATATAAGTCCACAAAAATGAGCTAGGCATACAACCCAGTTGTTAAATGTGAAACCTTTTTTGAGGCATACATATATCTTTTGAGGCATACATTCGACTAAAAATTATCAACCGAACCTTGAAGTTATCAGCCGAACCTAAGCAAAAACATAGGTTCGACTGAAAGTTAAGTATGCCTTAAAAAAGTTCCGTCTGCCTCAAAATAGGTTTCTTAAATGTTTGCCCTTGTGAACTAGTTACTAGGTCCACTAAATGTTAGCCCATAAACTAGGTCCACTAGTCATGAAGTCCAAGTTTGGACGTACACCAAAATGAGCTAAAATGCCTATAGTCCTGAAGTCCAAGTAAGTTGGACGTCCACCACTGATTCCATAGTCCAAAGTTGGACGTTTCCTCTAATAGCAAGGTGTCGACACCTTTTGTTTTCTTTGTTCCCAAGACTTGCCTCCCTAGCTTAGATTTTAGGCTTAAATGAAAATATTTTAGTTTAGGAAATGAATTGGAATAATATTAAGATATTGAGAATGATATTTGTTAAAATGGGAAATGATATCTAGGTTTTTGGTTTGAAACGTCGGATTGGATCGTTAAATCCTAAGATCATAGTTAAGGGAGTGATAGTATAAATAGGGAACCATTTTTGGTGTTGAAAGAAAAAAAAATCGGGAGAAAAAGGGTTGGAGGAAAATTTGGAGATAGATAAGCTTTAAAGCAAATTTTCTACTAGAATTGAGTTGGTGATTTGATTGGGCTAGGATACGATTTTTGCGGCAACAGTAAGATTGTTGGATTCTTTAATCTCTAAGTAACTTTATAACCATTCAGCTGCTTAAGACCATATGTCAGCTGCTTATGCTCACCATCCAGTAAACAACCGAGTACTGTATACATTTGATACAGAACAGTATTTTGGTTTGGATTTAATTATAGTTTGGTTCACATCTTTGGTTTGGCATGCTAGTTTTCTTTTGGCATTAATAGTTACTGATAATGATAATAATAATAATAATGATTAATTTGTGGTCCTTAAGTTAGCTTGATAACGATCATATTAGTGATAAGAAATCAGTCTCTTATAGTAATAATAACAATAATAGTGATATTTTTGCATTAGAATCTGACTTGAATATTTGTTGCCGAGCTAATACTTTGGTGTTATTTTTGCAGGTTTATAATTATATATATGAAGTTAATTTTCTTTTATATATTTTTGCTATCAAAATTCTAGAATCCCAATTATAAAGTAGAGGCCGATCTTCGGATTGGACGGGTTGGGTGCCTCACACCTTCCTAACCCGTATTTTGATTCCCGGACTCATTCTCTAAAATTGGATCAGTGACTAAATTGGATCCCAACTCCCTAAGTTGGGTGGCGACTTCTTATAATAATTATTTCCAAGTGTATTTTCCATTTTAGATATTTAGAGATCCTAACCGATTTCGAGGGTATCCACAGTTTTTGATACCGTTCAAGTTTCCTCCTCTATATTCAATCGGGCTCGCAGATTTTTATTTGCTGATTGCGGATTGAATTAAAGAGTTAAAGATATTATACTGTTTGATATACTTTACTCTAGATTGAGTCTGACTGTCTAGTTGATTCTCTAGAAAGTGTATTGGAGTAATTCCTCTCGGATTGCCAAACGAATTTTGGGTGTGGTTGTTAGACCCCCGCATTTTCATTTGGTATCAGAGCAGGCAAACACGTTTAAGACATTATAATTCTGTGTTTGTAGCAATCTGACTATATGGACGAGTCTATCTCTGGTAACATACTAGTTCAGATATTACCAGATGATTTGCAAAACTTGGATTCTCCTGAGAGAACTATCACATCTAAATGAATATCTAAACATGTGGAAATTGTTGATAACTGGGAAACATTCCTAGAAGAACAGTTTGATGAACTTTCTGACGAAGGTGACTCAGATATTGATAGAGATGTTGATGAGGAAGTCTCAGAGTATATTAAGCTTTTGAATTCGTTGGAAAAGAAGAAGATGACAAATTCTCATGTCACACCTTTTCTGACCAATCTCTGTCGTACAAACAAGAAATTGAGAAGATGTTAGGAAGGTGTTTTGTTTCGAATAGTTCAAATAAATCGATCCTCAAGGATGTTGAGGAAAACCTACGTATGAAGTCACTTGAATTTGATAATCTTCACCAAAAGTATTTTTTGTTGGAAGAGAAACTTGCAGATTCTGAAGCAAGGATTAACTCTCAACAAACAAGTTTTGATGATAGAGAAAGCGTTTATCTCGCTCGAGAAAAATGCCTTGAGGCTGATTTAGCTCTTGCTCTTGATAAAATCAAGATGTTGGAAGATAACTTGAAAAAGTTCAATACTAGTTCAAACAAATTAACCACCATGCTAGGAGCAAGTAAAAATCATCGTGATACACGAGGATTAGGCTATAAGGGAATAGATGCTCCAAGTATTACCAAAGAGGTAAAATTTGTCAAGGCTAGTGATTCTTCTCAAAAAAGGGTTTCCACTGATGTCAAAAGTGAAATACCTTCACCGGCAGTTAAGGTTCGAAAGACCAAAGTATATCAACCTCCAAAATCAGCACATACAGATCGAGGTAAGAACATTTCTTATGTTTGCCACTATTGCGGAAATAAAGATCATCTGGAAAGGAGATATCGTTTCCGTATAAGGAATGATAAACTTCATGATGTTCTTGTTTGGGCATCACAAGAAGTTGTGAAACCAAGATCGTATGTTAAGGCTAATCCCCTTAATGCTACAGGTTGTAACTGTCCAACCTTTAGGCAAAGGAATCAGTGCTGTGATAAACCTATTTTTGCTTATAAACATTATAAGAAGCCTTTTCACAATCATAATGGTTATCAAAAGGATAACTTCGTAAATACAAAGACAAGATCCGATGCTCCCAATTGGAGAAAGACTGACTTGAATCATGTAAACCATTATCAAGTAATGTAGGAATAAAAAACCAAAAAGATGAGATTATCTCCTAAATCTATGGTAAGAGCAAGAGCTTCAAGAAAACAATATTTATTTTCGTCCATAACAATGAAAAAGACTGGAGTAAAAGAAAAAAGAAGATAAAAGAATAATAATTATTTATTATACGTGGAAAAAAAAGTTATCCTTGAAAAGTGTAACCACTTAGGAAGGGAGGATTGTGCACCCTGGTTAAGTCAAGATAAAGATGAAAATAGTTATACTAGTACCAAAAATAGTATCAGTTGGGCTACCAAGGTGATGTTATGCAATATGTGAGCTAACATAATGATGACAATATTATGATTAAGATTACTACCACTGAAGCAACTCTACATCTAAGTTTCCATATGTGATGAATGATCCAAAGCATGACATGAGTGAAATCAACATTAATTGTTGAAAGTATTAATGCGAGAGTTATTTAACTGCCAAGTATGAATCCATGAAAGAATAGTTGAATGTTTCACTATAGAATAGTCGAGGAACAAAAGTTCGCCAAATGGCTTGTGCAAAAGGACACTGAATAAAAAGATGATCTACATTTTAAAGGACACTGATTGTCAAAATTATCATAATGAAATATTCTTGCTCTAACATGAATAACATTATGAAGGTTCTTCATGAAAGACTGAAGTTTTTAAGGTATTTTGAACCTCCAAAATCTTAACCAAAACTGAGGAGATAAATGAAGTGTAGAGTTGTTGGGAAGATGTTATTCACAAAGAATTTTATAAGTGGATGAAGTAGTGAGTATGCCGCCAGTATTAAAAGGCCAAATAAGATTATCTGGTTGATCTAGTTTACAGAGGTATACTAAGGATAAAATTCACCTGATTTGCAGTCAAAAGCTGTTGTAAAAGAAAAATAATCGATTGAGCTGAATCAAAATCAACCAATTGATCCACTCATTGATAATCACTAAGAAGAATATCTTTTCAGTCTTGTAATGGAAATGTCATAAAGGGAATCCATTTAAAAGTCCATATTTTTATCCAAATTCAGTTTCATACTCGCTACTTAACATGTTTAAGAATAATTTCAAGACCATAACTTATGCTTTCCCACATCCAACAGAATTTGTATTGTCTAATGGAGGATGAGTAAATCATAGTAAGGTAAGTATTTACCCTTTAAAACTTTTGTCGACAAAGCATCTTGATTATGATTTAACTGCTAAGAAAGTTTAGCCAGAAAAACTCAGATGTAGTTGTGTAAATGCTTAAGACCCAGACCGCTAAGCCTTTTAGGTTAGAAGAATTTGTGTCAAACGAAATAAAGTGATGGGATTTATGGTTGGTGTAATTATGACACCAATACTGTCTTTAAATCTTATATATTTGTTGAATAGTTGAGTTAGGAGCTTGAGCACTTGCATCTGAGATCCGAGGAAGTATAGTGGTGACATACTCGTAAAATAATGGCTCTTTCCTTGGCATGAACTTACAAAATAATAGACTAGTGTTATCCGATGAACTTAGGCTAATTTGGCTTTTCGCACCATGTAAAATCATCGTCGTCACTAGAAGTGACATATCAACGTACAAATATCTCGTCAAACATCAAAATATTGTATACAAGTACAAATAATGTTCCAAATATCATAATATTTGGGATACGAGTACAACTACATTGTTACATATTAAAATATTTTATTCCGATTACAAATACTGCGTTGATGACCTTGAATTTGCAATCGTTATTCATGTAATTCATGATTTATTTTAAGTTTTTTATTTTTTTATTTTATTTTTTAGATTTGTATTTTCAGATTTTTATGATCTTTTACAATTTAATTTGTTGATGTATATAAATGATTTGCTTGAATAAATCTCCTTTAATTTTGATAAAGAAAAAAACACTTTCCTTATTAAATTGGTTATTTATATCCATGAAAAAAATATCCCCGAAGCAAATTTTTTTCAAATGATTGACATGTATCTAAGACCATAACGATGGAAATATAAGAGGTATTCTGGGATTTCCTTTCGTGGACAAGTATAAAGAAATTTTAAAATGGAGTTTCACAATTGAAAGAATTACTAAGAGATCGTCTGGTTGGCATAAGTACATTCCATTTCAAGGGCCGGAAAGATCACCCTAATAAGAAGTGTTATCCCCAGCTTGCCGATTTATTTCATGGCTCTCTTCGAGATGACCATTTTCATGGTCGAGTTGGAATGATAAGAAGATGGTAGAAAACTGCACTTGGTTAAATGAGTTATTTTATGTCATCAGAAAAGGAAACATGGTGGCCTTGGATTCAAGAAGCTAACATCATGAATGATGCTCTTCTTATAAAGTGTTACGAAGATTTTCCAAGGAGAATTCTATCCTTTGGGAAGTTTTTTATAATTTCTGAAAAATATGGCTCAAATATATTTTACTGATTCTTGGTTTCTTTTTATTTATATTTTTGATTGGGCCAACGATCTTACCCAAAGTAAACGAAAGCGGAACTCAAAGAGTAAACGATTAGACCTCTTAAAATAAATAAAAAGAAGTCGAAGCAATGCAATACCGAAAGAACAAGAACAAGTGAACTAAGTTGCAAAGATAAAGAACTAAGTTACCGAAAGAACAAGAACAAGATCAAGTGGATACCTTTCATTTCTGTTGCATTTCTATTCCAATAATACACATGGTACTTGACTTAGCAATAATAATTTTCGTAACATCTGCTATGGCGCCTTCGAAAATTATGAAGTTTTTACGCTTACATACAGTGCGACAGATTGCGGCAGGTAGCAACCCTTACAACTTATTCCCAATCAGATGAATTATCTTGAAGGTACAACTGTTGATAATGATGTTGACGCAATTATACATTGGGTAATAAGTTTTTAAATACTTCCGTACTTGCGAGCCAAAATGACAGTGAAAAAGCAAGTGATCGACCGATTCACCATTCTTACAACATAGTAAGCAAGCATCAACATAAAATTTTCCTCTTGTTTTATGGAGTGTCCCTTGTCTATCGTTACCAACCTTTTAATAGACTAGCTAAAGGATCTAAGAGTATTTGAATATCAAAAACAGAAGTCGAAATTAAAAACTTCACAAATTGTTAATATTTTCGCTTTTAAAAATCGTTCAGACGTAAATTGTTTTCTTACTTTTTGACTTTAAAGGTCGAAAAACAACTTTTAGACATATATTATAAAAATCTATGATTAAATTTTTAAAGATGTTTCGGCAATGCCCTACTTCAAAGAATCAGCTCGTGTTCGGTTGTAAACTCCATCCAACAAGGAAATGAGATTACAAACTTCACCAATGATTTAAGACGGGGATAATCCAATACAAGGGTGTGCACTTGAAACCCAACTCGGAAATGAGATTAAAAACTTCACAAACTCATATAATCATTTTCCAAAACATGATTTAAGACGGAACCAATCCAATACAAGAGTGTGAGAATCCCAACCCACCGGGCTCCAAAGCCTATCTTGAGTTGGGAGAGAAGCGGGAGTGAGAAAGTCATTGAAAAAGTCGTTTTAGTGGGGTCAACAAAATCGTTAGAAATTTAAGGAAGACTATAAGTCAACTGATTTCAGCCGTCCAATCTAAACCTGGGATACAAATATAGACTTTCAAATAAAATTTCTACCGTTGATTAGTTTTGTTCTCTACATATAATTCTCACTCATCTCTTCTTTTAAACCCAAATCCAAATGTTCATCGTTCCCAAATGTTCTTCTTCTTCCCCTCAATCACTAAAACTTTGAGATTTCTCATTTACACCACTAAACCCACCACACCTATAATTTTTTTGCTTCATCATGTTTTGTGTTTTTGATTTTGGGTCACCGCTTATGATGACAAGGCTTGGGATTAAACAAAATCCTTGGCTCTGTGAAGCCTCTTCTTTGATTCCCGGTAACGAGAATTGTTGGGATTCTTATAAAAGGATTATACTCCTCTATCTTTGGGAGATTATATTCGTCTATCTGTTTCTCTCTCTCGCACCCATTTGACTCATTCTGTTAATTCCACTCACCATCCTCTGAAAATCATCTCCCTTCTCTAATGGAGATCAAAGTGAGTTCTTTATTATTTTTGATAATCTTAATCTTTTCTTTAATTCTTTCTGTTCTTTTCATTTTAGGGTTTAATTAGTGTTGATCTAGGGCTTTTAATTTATTTGTTTAGTTTTTTTTTTTTTAAATCTTGATGTTATTCTTCTTCCTTTTTAGGTATTCATCGATTTTGTTAGGGTTTTTTTGATCTACGTTTTGTAGATGACAATTGTTCTGTCTGGATTCTTGATCTTTTTTCTTTTTTAATCGGTATGTTGATTTATTTAGGGTTTTTTTTTTTTTTTTTGAAATCTTGAAGTTTATTCTGCTTCCTTTTTAGGTATTTATCGATTTTCTTTATGTTCTAGGGTTTGATATTTGTAGATAACTAAATGTTATATCTCAAAGTTAGATTCTTGAAATTTTCTTTTTTCTTTTTAGGGTTTAACTGTGTGTTCTAACTCCACCCTTTACATCTTGTATGAATGGATTGATTGATTTAATATCAGATGCTTACTGATTGCAAACAACCACTCCTTCAACTTCAACCAAGACAACTACCTAAAATGTCAATCTCTTCAACAACATTCAAACCTTCTCTTTCTAGAACATACAGACCTGTTTCATTGAGACGTGAGAGTCAAATTTTGAAACCATTGAATAGTGTCTTGAGCAAGCAAGGGGAAATCTTCAGCTCAACCAGTACTATCTGGAGCAACCAAATGGAATTCTTCAAAGCAGCCAGCACTGTTATTGGAGTGTTTGGATCGGTAAAGTTTACACATGTTTCTTTCATCTATTTCACTCATGATTTTTTTTATATGTTGATTATAAATGTGTTTTTTCTTTAGGTTTTTTCTGTTGTATCAGCTCTGTACTCTCTTGCTGTTGTGTATAAAGAAGGTGATATTATTGAGTTGCCAATCAATGGTGTGGTCACTATCTGTTATGTTCATAGCATTGGGGTCTTTAATACAAATGTTCAGTTGCAGTCTGGTGGAGGATGGTACAAGATTAAACATTTCAATGGGGACATTAAAACAGTTTGTAATCTTACTCGAGTGGATGGTGCTCTGAAGTTTTATCGGATTTATGTTGATTTTGAAATTGACAAGAATTCACCATTAAAGGAGATCAAACAAAAGATTAAGTATATAATCAGCAAGGAGGAGTATGTACAAGACCTATCAGTATCATTACTTACTGAGAAGAAGGTGAGCAATTATGTTTTTTTTTTCTTTGTTGTTTTACGGTTTTCCATTCTGTACTCATTGATGTAGTGTAACTCTTGGTTTTATTGAAAACCTCAGTTTGAATTTCTTACGTTTTCTATGAGACTGCAAATGAGGCTTGTAAGTAAACTTTAGTTCATGAAGGTGGTTGTTGTTTGTTGGTGTTTTGGGCTAAATGGTGTTCCTGTTTTGTTGTGCCATATTGAAATGGTTAATGTAATTTTCGAAGGAGTGGATTTGGAGTGTATTTGGTAATTTCTCTGCAAAGCTAAAAGAGGCGGAGGAGTTGGTTGTTGGTTTTCGATAGTAAGGTTGTTGATGCTTTGAAAGATTTAGTGGCAGCTTAAACTGAGTTCATTGACCTGTCTTGGGCTAGCTTTGCTTTTGAGGCCATTTTTTGGGTTTTCTTTCTAGCTTTCTTGGCCTTTTGAGTTTTCTTTGTAATTCTGTTTCCAATTCACTGATGTATTTTCTTTCCCTCGACAGATTGGTGTCTCTTGCCATGTACCATTATCGAAGCTCAAAACTCCTCGTTTTGAGAGCTATCTTGAAATTCGGGACGACATAATCTCAGCAGTTGGAGGATCTTTCCGTTCCAGCAGCCCTCCCATCTGAATTCTTCAAATTTTTGAAAATTTCTTAGTGAATGTGATGTGCTGCAATGCCATCTCTGTAAAATTGCAAATAGTTGTGGATATAAACTCTCTTCGGATTTGTAATAATAATAAATAGTATGTTCTTTTGATTGTTACTTGTGTGTTCTCAGATGTCTTACTCTTTATTCCAATCAATGTCTCTATTCATCTGTGATTTTATTTTCATATTGTTGGTTCGAAAGGTCTGAATGTTTATTGTTGTTGAAGACGATAGGGGTAATCTGGTTGATGCTGTTAAGAATTAGAAGTGTGGTTTGATCAAGTTTTGATGGTCATGACATGCTGCAGATTTTGCTTGCACCAATCTGCCAAGGCTCATCTGGGGTGAAGGCTTTCTGTTGGAGACTGATATGGCAGTTGCTTCTGCAAACAGATTATGGCTTTGCAGAAGCTTGTTCCACTGATGCTGCTCTTGCAATTGGGAGGTAGGGGCTGTCTTGAGAATGTTTTGACAACTTTTTGTGGAAACCTTACTTTTGTGACTGTATCCAATTTCCCTTCAGGTTCTAGCTTTGCAGCGCTAGGGTGATTCCTTAAGCTCCTTGATCCTGTTGTTTTTGTATCCAACTTACACATTTTGTCTTAGTCAGAATATCGTCATCGGTGATCGAATATAATCATAGAGCTGTAAAATTTCCAGGTTGATGATGTCAAGTAGCAGAAGTGCACTTTTCCTCCAAACCTTGTGCACTCTCTGATGGTTCTTACCTGCTGTTTCCTGCAGGCATGCACGGTTCCATTTTGCAGGTTTGTGGTGAGTTCTTTTTATGATATACAAACCACATTATGGGCCAATTGAGAGGATGCTATCTCTATGTAATTGAGCCCATGACTGCCTATCATACCACATACGGTTATGATAAGCAAGGCCGATCCTAGGGGATGAAGCTTGTTCCACTGATGCTGCTCTTGCTTCTGGTACAACTCACACCGGCAGCTCTTGTGATTGGGAGGTAAGAACTTTCTTTGACTAATTTTTTGTGGAAACCTTACTTGTGCGACGATGTATCTGACTCTAAAATTGATCCTCGTATTATCCTCAGAAATTCCACTAATAGGATCAATCATGACATTGTACTATGCCATACTTTTTGTTACTCGATTCTGAAGTATAGTATGGAATTTGTGATTCATACATGTAATGTTGCACACACTTGGGGATTGGAAGTGATGGCCCCCCATGTGGGCTGCATATTGAGGTCAACCTGGTGTAGTAACCTGCTTTATTTTTATTGCATACTTAAATAATGACCACAAAAGCTGCTTTGCACATGCTATAAATATCTCATATAGGTAGTAAGAAATTTCAACGACAAACCTGTGAGAAGTTATTTAGCTTTGGTCTCATTGTAGGCTGATACAAGTTTTTAATTATTTTCCTATTTGGTGCTGTCAGATCATTGGTTGTAGCAAATGCTAGAAATTACAGGGCAGTACTATGCAATGGCGGAAAAGCAGTTGAGATGTCAAGGGATCACATAATGCTGGGGACTTTACTCAATGGAAGCTCCAATAACACAAAGACCCAGTCATGTGCAGTGAGGAGCTGGTTGATGAAGCCCTTAAGAGAAAAATGTACCATTTAGCAATTGTGGTGGTGCATTTTAATTCAAAGCCTGAATCTGGTTGCTCACAGGCTTATGAGTGCAGCTTGCCTGTTTGGTTCTCTCCAACTCAGTTGCCTGGAGCAATTCATGAAAGACTTGTACTACTTTGTTTTTTTAGGTGGCGATCTTCAAAACTTAATTATTCTGTTGTTTTGTCCTTGTCTCTGACTTTGATTATCTTCAAACCTTATCTTATCAGTTGCAAATCTGTCAAATAGCAGTATAAAGTGTAGCGTCATGTTAATGTAATCTCCATGTCTTATAGTTCTTGTCCTTGTAAGTTTTCCTTGATTTCGATAGTTCTTCATATTTCTTTCTGAAAAAATAAAAACAATCTGTAACAGAAAATTTCAGTTTATAATTTTGTCCTAGTTTTTTTTTTTGATACTTAACACATGCTAGATAATTCACAAACTGGATGTCATTCCCAAGAGCAGTTGCAAGTTGCAACAAAACAATTCAAACATGGAGAGATTAAAGAGGATCCAAAGCATTGAATGACATTGCTAGTTATTTTGTTGGTATTGGGTAGTTTTGATACTGTTAAATATGAATCCTCAAACCTTCTGAATCACTCTTAAGCTTAGCACTCCCACTCTTCCTCTTCACAAGGTGCTATCATTCCCTTTGTCAGGTTTCCAACTGATCTTCCGTTTGATCCATCAATGATGTCCAGAAAAGTCTTCTTCACAATCCTGTCTTCCAAAAAGCCCATCTCCAGGGGAGAGACAATCAAAATATGCATGAAGTGTAACTAGGCAATATTATTATTTATTATTTTCAGATTGTCTCGAGGGGTAAAATTACGTGAACGTCATGCTTTGTCGTAACACGCTACATTTCCTTAAAGGCAACCAATTTATGAAAATTTAACCTGGAATTGTGTAGTATCCTCATGCTTGAAGATTAAAAAACTAACAACATTGCATTGAAATCAAGTTTAACCTTCAATTCTCGATCATGCAACTCACTCCAAAAATGTTACGATTTACAGATGAATGCATTCAAATCACGAAAGAAGCCAAATTTAAACATGTACGTTGCAGTTTTGGATGATTCAAAAAATGCAGAACACTTAAGTAAGCAGTGGGTGTGGGTGCTTGGGGGAGCAATAATAACTTTCATAACTGATAGACGTGATCTTCTAGTTTCTCATTTCAAAAAGATAGGTACTTCTACACAGCCAACTGATCCAAGTCAATTTCTTCAGTTCATTCCACAATGTATTTCAGATCAAAGCAATGAAGACCTTATTAAAATTCCAGATGATGATGAAATTTACAGGGCTCTTATGTCGATGCAACCACGGACTTCACCATGTCCAGATGGTTTTCCACCTGGTTTTTACCAATCTCAGTGGAACCTAGTTGGAAGTGATGTTTGCAAGATGGTCAAATCTTTTTTCAGATCAGGCTACCTTCTTAAGAAGATCAACAACACTAGAATCTCTTTAATTCCAAAAATACATGGAGCTCATAAACCAGAAGATTTTAGGCCCATAGCCTTATGTAATACAACTTACAAAGTAATCTCTAAGATTATAGCTCTCAGACTCAAGAAACATATGGTGGATATTATATCTCCTATGCAATCAACTTATGTGCCAGGAAGACTGATTTCTGAGAATATTTGTTTGGTTCAAGAACTGGTTAAAGCAATGAAGAAAAAGAAAGGTAGAACTGGACATCTTACACTCAAAATGGACATGTCAAAAGCTTTTGAAAGACTGGAATGGAGTTTCCTAATGGAAGTTCTAAGGAAATTTGGGTTCTGTGAGAAGTTCTGCCATCTTGTGCTTCAGTGTATTAGTACTACTTCTGTGGAAATCATGATCAATGGATCTCCTTCAGCTCCTTTTCATCCTACAAGAGGAATTAGACAAGGAGATCCACTTTCTCCATATCTTTTCATCTTAGTTATGGAAGCTTTCTCAAGGCAGTTGAATCACCATGAGCAAAAACAACAACTTACAGGAATGAAAATATCAAGATCAACACCATAGATAAACCACTTGTTGTTTGCTGATGACTGCCTTCTTTTTTGTAAGGCAAATCAGTCTCAAACTAATAAGTTGTTACATGTAATTGAAGAATTCAGTATTTGCTCAGGGCAAATGATTAATTTTTATAAATCAGCAGTGTACTTCAGCAAAAATACAAGTCCTTCTTATTGTCAGCTCATAAGTGGTATTCTTCAAGTCAGAGAACTAAGTATTAGTGAAGAAAAATATTTAGGTTTGCCATTCTTTGTGGGGAGAAACAAAAAGATTCCTTTCTCTAATCTTGCTGAGAAAATGGAAAATAGAATGACTAAGTGGTGTTCAATAAATATGTCAGAAGCAGGTAGGTCTGTAATGGTAAGAAATGTTACAAATGCTATACCAGTTTTCCATATGCTAAGTTTCAAGCTGCCAGATGTTACTATTAAGAAGATGAATACCATTCAACAAAAATTCTGGAGGAAAAAGAAGACTAATAAAGGTAGGCCACCAATATCTTGGAAAAACGTTAACAAGCCTAAGGAAGAGGGAGGTCTTGGCTTCAGGGATCTCAAGCTATTCAATAGGGAATTATTAGCAAAATCTGCATGGAGACTATGCACATATAATACTTCAATATGTGCACAATCTCTTAAGGCAAAATACTTCTCATATGGAAAGATCTTTGACATCAAAGATAACTCTAATTCTACTTGGTCATGGAAAAATATTAGTTCAAAACTTCCTTTCATCAAAAACAATGCTTGCTGGTGCATTGGTAATGGGCAAACAATCTTAATATGGAGCTATAAATGGACACCAGATTTATTAACTCCTCATTCTCCTAAACAGGGATGCAGTAATTATCAAGACTATACTCATGTATATCAACTTTTCTCAGACTCTGGAGGGTGGAACCATACTCTTATTTTTACTCTCTTTGAAGCTTTAGTGGCAAGATTAATTCTGAGTACTTCTATTCATACAAATCAACCAGACAGAATGGTCTGGACTCTTGAAAGAAATGGGGTTTTTTCAGTAAAATCAGCATATAGGAAAATGTTTGAAGATCAGAATGAAGATCAGTCTATTGTCCAAAGAATGCAATCTATCTTCAAAAGGATCTGGAAGTTACCTATTCTATCCAGGATTGCTCAGTTCATTTGGAAGTGTTTGAAAGACTTTCTACAAACCAGAGATAAGCTGATTTATGTCATACAAAATGGAGATTATAGTTGTCCTCTCTGCTCAGAAAATTTAGAAACTTCTTCTCACCGTATCTTGCACTGCAGTCTTTCAAAGGAAGTATGGTTTGCTGTTTTGGGTATTTATATTTAGAATGATGCAAATGTGGTTGAGTGGTTCGGTGACTGGTTTGACAAACTAAAATCTAACCAAATTCAAGAAGATCATCTATATAGAATAGCTATTACAGCATGGTGCATTTGGAATGCAAGATGTGATAATGTCTTCAAAGGAAAAAAGATAACTCCAGATTCAATCATTATGAAGAGCAAGTTAGAAATAGAACTTCTGAAACCAAGAAGAATTATTGCTACTACAAATTCTGTCAGACAAAATAGGATGGACTTACATTGGAAACCACATAGTATAGGAACTTATAAAATAAATGTTGATGGTTCTTTTAACCATACTACTAAATTAGGTGACATTGGTCTAATACTTCGTGATTTTGCAGGTGTGCACTGGGGATACAAATGCATCTTCTTAAACAAGGCGCTGAGTCCAGAACAGGTGGAATGCAAGGGTTTATGGGAAGCATTACAATGGGCAGAAGATATGAAACTTGATAATGTGATATTTGAGCTAGACTCACAACTAGTAGCTTATGCAGTGAATCGAGAGAACTTCAATTCAGACTGGAGGATTTACAATTTGATTTTAGATATTAAGAGTATGTTTAAGAATAAAACTTACTGGCAATGCAATTATGTGCCAAAAGAACAAAATATAGTTGCCGATATTTTAGCAAAGTTAGCTAGGGTTTCTCATTTAAGTAGTGTTTGGATTTCATCAATATCTGATAAGATTGTATCTCAATTACAAGAAGATGCACATCATGTAACACACACCTCTTAATCAATGAAATTTCCAGCTTCAAAAAAACAACAACTGATAGACGTGATAGAATAAGTGAACAGGAGTTGAACCACAAACAAGGTTTCTAATACACATATGGAAAGCACACACATCTACGAACGAAGTACCATTTGGTTTCTCCCTATAGTCTTGCAAAATTCTCCCAGCTTCCGCCTCAGGCCAAGAATTCACAATATCTTATGTTCTCGAAGTTTTTTTGTTTTTCCAAAAAGAAAAATAATAACGCTTTACATGGTTGAATTTAGTTTATTTTCCTATTAAGCAAATAATAATTTCTTAATTCATTCATTTATGATCAGGAATTGATTGATTTGCCTCTTTTAGGTGGATCATTCACTTGGTCAGATATGCATACTAACCCTTTGCTTTGCAGGATGGACAGATTTTTGCTGAGTGTGGACTTGGATGTACTCTTCCCCGAGGCTATTCAAATTGCACTAACAAGGGTCATCTCAGACCACAAGCCAATTTTGTTGGAAACTAAACCAACTGTGAGAAGTAAGCCATACTTTAAATTTGAAAATTCTTGGATTTTCCATAAGGACTTTGTGAAAAGGGTGCAGGAATGGTGGGATGTAATGGAATATCATGGTCAAGCAAGTTTTGTCTTTTTCAAGAAATTACAAAATCTGAAGCACTTTTTGAAGTTGTGGAGCCAACAAGAGTTTGGGTCTTGTAAGAGGCAGAAGAAGGAGCTGACAGAGAAGATTGCAAATTTTGATTTAATGGAGGAGACTAATCCATTAAGTGAAGCTCAGTTTGAAGAGAGAATTATTTGTTGTATAAAACTGAAGAATATCAAAGCTCAGGAAGCAAGAAAATGGTTCACTAGAGCCAAACAAAATGACTTTAAGTGGGGTGATTCAAATTCTGGTTATTTTCACAGAATTGCAAGTGCCAGGAGGAAGAGAAACACAATTGCAAAACTGGAAATTGATGGGGAGGACTGTTTTGATCAAGAAGTCATTAAGAGGGAAATGAGAAGTTATTATTCAAACTTGTTTGAGGAACAGAATGATTTTTCTTTTTCTCTTGATAATCTGGAGTTTCCTTGTTTGAATGAGGCAGAGAAGGAGTGGATGGAGAAGGAGTTTTCAGAGGAAGAAGTTTTTGCAGTTATAAAGCATTTTGGTGCAAACAAATTGCCTGGTCCAAATGGTTTTTCAATGGAATTTTGTAAAAATTGTTGGCAGATCATTAAGAAGGACTCTATGAAGCTTATGGAGGAGTTTTATAGGTTTGAGGGTATGGATTGGAGATTAAATTGTTCTTTTTTGTCTCTTGTTCCAAAGAAAGAAGATTCTTGTGCAACTAAGGATTTCAGGCCTTTAAGTTTGTTAGGCAGTGCTTATAAGGTTCTTTCCAAAGTACTTGCCAATAGACTGAAGACTGTGATGCCTAAACTTGTTTCTGATTATCAAGGAGCTTTTATCAAGGACACGCAGATCTTGGATGGTGTTTTGATAGCAAGTGAATGTATAGATAGCATATTGAAGCAGAAAAGACCAGGAGTGTTATGCAAAGTTGAAATGGAGAAGGCCTTTGATCATATAAAATGGAAGACTTTACTGTGTATTTTGGTGAAACATGGGTTTGGTAGAAGATGGATTTCTTGGATTATATGGTGTATTTCTTCTTCAAATATCTCATTTTTGGTTAATGGGAGTTCAACTGAAAAATTCAAACCTTCAAAAGGTTTGAGACAAGGTGATTCTTTTTCTTCTTTTTTATTCTTTTTAGTGGTTGAAGTTTTGTCTAAATTGGTTGATGATGCTGTGAAGAGAGATCAGATACATGGTTTTCAAGTTATGGAGGGTGTATTGGTGATTTCTCATCCGCAGTTTGCAGATGATACATTGTTGTTTATCAATGCAGATGTAGAGGAGATGAGAAAACTTCTCATTATCTTGAATACTTTTGAAATGCTTACAGGGCTGAAGTTGAACTTGGATAAAAGTTATTTGATAAGTGTGGGTGCTGATGATATTATCCATGATCTGGCATTGGAGCTAGGGTGTAAGGTGGAACAACTGCTATAAGATATTTGGGATTACCATTAAGAGAAACTTCTAGAAATGTTTATATTTGGGATGAGGTGATTCAGAGAATGGAAGTGAAGTTGGCTACTTGGAAAAAAAAGTATCTAAATAAAGTTGGGAGGTTGGTTTTAATTAGAAGTTGCCTATCAAGTCTGCCAATCTATTTTTTGGCTCTTATTCACATGCCTGCAAGTATTGAGTTGAAGTTAACTCAGTTGATGAGAAATTTTCTTTGGGATTCCACAGAAAACAAGAGGAAGATGTGTTTGGCAGGTTGGCCAAATATTTGTAAGACAAGGAAGATAGGTGGCTTAGGTGTTAAAAACTTAAGACTCACAAGTAAAGCTTTGAAAACTAAGTGGGTTTGGAGATATACAAAGGAAAAAAGGGCTCTTTGGAGGAAGGTTATGCAACAAAAGTTTAATAACAATTGTGAAACTTTGATGCCATGTGATGATGCAAAGCCTCAAGGTAGAGGTTTATGGAAGAATATTTTGAACTCAACTTATTTTCTTAATAATGCTTTATCTTTTAAATTGGGAAATGGTAAGTCCATCAGATTTTGGTTGTACAAATGGACTTCTTCTAGTCCTTTGGAAGATAGATTTCCTATTATTTTTAGAGCAGTGGGGAAGAATGCTACTATTGCTGAGATGGTGAAGGCAGGTAGATTGCAGTATCAATCTAGGAGAAGACTAAGTGCTCAGGAGCAGTTATAATGGGATAGTTTATGTAATGAACTAGGACCTGTTCCTGATTTTGCAGATGAAGAGGATGTGGTGTCTATGGAATGAGATTTTTCAGTGCAAGAGTGCTACAATATGCAATTGGAAGACAAGTCAGTATGTGCATTTGATAAGTTTCTTTGGAGGAAATATATTCCATCTAAAGTAAGCTTTATGTTATGATAAACATTTCACAATTGTTTACCTACATTAACAATGTTGAGTCATAGAGGTGTGAATATTCAGAGTAAGATGTGTGTTTTTTGTCAACAAATGGAGGAGTCGGCTGACCACATCTTCTTGCAATGTACGTGATGAGGTATGGAGTTTCTATGTGAAGGCTTTCAAGGTATCTTGGATTTTTCAGGGTACAGTTTTGCAACATTTTGAATCTTGGAAGATGAATAATCTCCAAGGTAGATGTAGGAAGTTGTGGTGGCTGGTGAATTATGCAATAATGTGGCATCTTTGGAAGGAAAGAAGCTCAAGAGTATTTGGAGGAAGACACAAAGAAGTGGAAGAGACTAAATTTCTTATCATAAACACTATCATTCTGTGGTGTTTTGTAAGAGGTCTTCAATGGTTATAATGTAAACCAAATTTTATTTCGCTGCGATCTTGTCATTCATATGTAATGTAAGTGAATGACATTTGATTGATTTTGTACATATCTTTTCTTTTAATATAATCTTCTTTTCTCGAAAAAAACATTTTGGAATTGTTTTTTCTCCACGGTACGCTTAGAATTCCATCCTTTTTTGTTCTTTAAAAATTAAAACCCAAACCAATCACGCCGTTGTATAAACTATAAAGGACCTAGGTGGACCAGACACGTATACAATACATACTAATGGACCCATAAGACCGAGGCATTTGAGCATGGATGGTCCAACTCCAACCCGCAATTTAACAGGTGGCTATCCAACCCTCCCATGAACGGATTGGGTATGGGTCCATTCTTGAAAATCCACGCAATATTGGATTGGGTACGAATTCATGCCAAAAAATCAGTTGAACACCCGCACCCGCTAGATTAAGGGTATTCTTATTATTACACTAGGTATGAAGGTAAATTTCCTAATTTATACCCACAATAGCCACTCCGTAATAAGTTCATATTATTCATCTATGCATGTTTTAGTTTTACTTGTTGCTAGTAGATATGTAAAGAGATATTAATTAAATATGTAAGAATTTCCACATAAGAGTGAATTAATGCCTCCGTTTTTTTGAAAAGAAACACTATCATTTTTCTATGTGATCTAATTTTAGGCTAAAATGAAAAATTAAAAATATCTCTTTTCCAAAAATAGAAGGAATGTCATGTTATAAATCATTAATTAAACATCCTTTTATTACTTTGGTTTTTATCTTACTTGTATAAAATTCTTAATGCAAATCCACGAATTTACCTTGTCCAACCTATCCACCCGTCCATCCATAGATATTAGATCCACAGGTAATTGGTCGGGAACGGATGAAAATATAACACCCGACATTTAAATGGATCAGATGTGGGTGACACCAAATCTACGGACTTTACGCGTTGCTTACCCGAAGACCGAAGGTATACACTCTAAATCAACCTAAAAAAATTTCAAAATGCAAAATTTTAGGGAGGGGACCTGAAGGGCTAACCTAAGCCCTCTCATAGGTCCATCACCGTGGACTAGCCAAGCCTAGTTGGGGTTACTATTTTACTCCGAATCAGGGAAGGGTGCTGACAGGTGTCTAAAATGGTTAAATTACCTCACTATCTTTTTATATTATTTTATTTTATTGCCATGTTCTTTAATACAAATTGTGACGATTGTTGCAAATTTTGAAACAAAGATGGTATAAAAATTGGTATATGTCGATTTCCATTATAGTCGCTATAGTCTCAAATTTCAATCATAACGACTAAAACTAATACCGTATACTTTTTTACTACTAAATTTTTGGTTTGATACTTTTACAAGAATTGTCTTGGTGATAAGGACGCCATTTTACATCACAAATTGAGCTACACCTAATCATTATGATCGAAATACCACTAATTGTGACAACCATGGGTTAAAAAAAAACAAAAAAAAAATTAAAAACCAATAAAAAATTTAATAATTTCCCTAAGAGATATGTGAAAAATTATTATCTTATGATTAAGTAAGATTACCAGCGAGTTAAGAAAGTATATCATTTTGTTTTATTACCTAGACCCCGTTAATCCCTAATCTGACGAGTTTTATTTAAACACAAACCAAGCAACATCCTTATGGTGTGTTTGGACGGTGAAAAGAGAGTTTTATACCAAGAATCCTATTCCCTAGACGGAAAATCTAAACTCACCACTTTTATGGATTTTGAACTCCTTTATTTTTTGAGAATCTTATTTCTAACCACACACTATTCCTGTTTACCAAATATGATAATGAAATTGTTTATCCAAAAAAATGATTGGTTTCCCTCCGGCTCTAAGGGCAGTTCCTATGGAATGAGCAAATCAAAGATTTTTTCATTTTTCTCCCACTATGGACTCGACAAACTTGAAAAACAGATGGAAAAAACAAATAAATTTGATGGTTTGTTGAGTGCGGTCGTGAAATAAACGCGCGCTTGATGGACAACCGCGTGGTGGGGCCAAACACGCTAGCATGCGATCAAAACCTGACGATTTTCCTCCAAACACCAGTGGTTGTAATAAATCCTCCAGCGTGTGACCCAAAATCGCAAACGGCTAAATCTAAATAGCTGAAAAATCTTATCATCCACCAGCTATAATTTTGAGTTCTATAAAAACACCTCATTTCAATTCCAAATTCACACATTCTAAATCTCTTCACTCTCAAATCATCTACAAAAATGCCTCCTAAAGTATCCACTAGAGTTTGTAGTACTAGATTCACTCAAGAAGAGAATTTAGCTATTTGTAGAGCCTTTTTTTTCATGCACAAAATGTTGTCGATGGAAATGTAGCTGAATCAATGTTGTGCTTCTGGGAGAAAGTTTATAGAATGTTCGCCGCTGAAACAGGTAACATTTATGGGCGTGATTCTCACGGATTGTCGCATCGTTTTAGTGTAATTGTTCGTCATGTATCGGAATTCCTAGTTGTACTAGTGCACAATCACAAAAATAAACTCAACGGTGAAGCTAAACATGAAGTGGAACCCGGAACACTAACGATGTGGGAAGTATCTCACGACGGATATTTTTCCTTCCAAGATTGTTTTAACATTCTTAGGGTGCTCAACAGATTCGATCCCTACATCGTCCTAGGAATTCCACCACCCGGCCATTAAATGAGGACAAGAATTGACGCATACGTAGTAGTTGTTTTAATCTAATGAATTTCCTTTAATCTCATGTATGATGTAGTTTTTTAATCCAATATAGTATATTTTTATTTATAAGAAAATTTAAATTAGTTATGATATTGATGGTGCAAATGTGAAGACATCCACATGTTTGGTTTTGATAATCATAATACAAAATAAACACCAAACTAAATAAGATAATACCATAGTGAAGCGATTTGCCCCTCAACTTTAATCAACCAACTCCACCAAAAAACATCTAGGACATTTCCAGAAATGCCTTCCATATGTGTCTTCTAATAGAAGTGCACAAATGCATAAAATTCCTACAATCGGGCTTTGAGCATCTACTGATTCTCTCTAGAAAATGTTTGTATTCGTGATTTCCATCTCCACAATGCTCGCAGTGTAATACTTCTTCTTCGATTTGGATTTAAGTTTAAAGTTTTTGCAGAGTGTTGCATACTTTTTTTCTTCTTCTTCTTTAACATTCATAGCATCATCTAGAATATGTGGTTCCTCTGGACAGTCGGGATCTTGCAAATACCTGAGCTTTTCCGGTTGAGATTCAATCACCATTCTGGTGGATGAAAAATCTTTCTGCGGAAACTTTGAATGCATCCAAGGGGATTGCGTAAGACTGTGGTTATCCATGAAATATGATGAACAGACCTTTCAACACATAATATTTTCTTCGCTTTGCCTTTAGATAACATGGTGGATGTTGTTGCCTAAGTAAGAATTCTGTCGGTTTGGTTGAGAATCAAACCTAATGTTGTATTTATAACAACAAAATAAATAGTCTTTGATAATTCAAATGGGCGGTCATGGTAAAGCCGCGCGGTTTTATTTTGACCGCCAACGACTACATTTCCAACGACTACATTTCTTTCTCACCTTATAAATTCCATTCTTCCCATCTCCAAATTCACATATTCTTCTTTCTTTTGCCAACTCTTTAATCTCTCTCGCTCTATAAAAATGTCTGCTAGAATTCGTGGTCCTTAGTTTACTGAAGAAGAGGATGTAACTATATGCAGAGCCTATTTTTTCCACAGGGTAAGCTTTGGTATGGGCTATCAAGACGGTTCTTTTTGGGAGAACATTTTTACAATGTTAATCTCACTGAAAGGGAACTCGGAAAACTGATATGCTCGTCGTTTGTATGTTCGTTTTCAAACTATTAGGCTTACAAAGTCAAGCCATTTCTTTCTCTAGTAAGGGAAATTGATCGAGAAAAGTTTGTCGGTGTAACAGTAGATGAAGTGATCCAAACAACTCTTAATAATTGGGAGGAAGCTCACGGTAAATATTTTCTTTACGAAACTTGTTCCAAAATTCTTAAAGATGGTCCATCTCAAGCATATATGTGCTGCACTCGAATGCCTCTCCCAGTCTTTACAATGGAAGAAGATGTTACTCTTAAGTTGGTTACATCGTATGATGAGACTAATGAACAGTGACTATTTCTCGGAAAGAGTATTTGACCACTTTTTATCGTCGCAGAACAAAACCATAAGAAACAGTAAGAGCCTAGAACAAAGATTTTCATTCGTCACTAATGATGTCAAACATTATACAAAAGTTTTATGGATAATTCACCGTAGCAATTATGGATTATCCAACGAAGAACAGGTGAGTATCTTAATAACTTTGTCCTCACTGATCAACTGCATCATAATATCTTAACTTGTTGTTTATCTGTTTTACAGAAAACCATCGCTCAGACCAAGTTTACTAAAGAAAACGAAAGAGAGTTTAAGCATTTCGAATGCTATGAACTCTGTAGAGATAATATCGCTGGATTTGACGTAGTTTGATGTTTTTGTCATCGTTTATTAAAATGTAGTTTGATGTTTTTGTCATCGTTTATTAAAATGTAGTTTGATGTTATATACAAGTTTAAAATGTAATAAATATCGCTTAATCTGAAGTGAAAATCTATTTTAAATTTTAAATGTTTTCATTCATTGATATTACTGTCAATTGTTTTACAAGATATAAACTTTGAAAATAATAAAAAGTACTAAATAACTTCAATAAAAATCAAGTAAAATTTTTGGCCTCATGTTTATCTTCCATTCAACGCGCTCTTTGTCAGTTTCACATTTGTTTTTGAATTTTTTGTTCAAACCTGGAGCTCTTCTCTGCCTGTTAGCGAAACCTTTTCTGGGATCCACTTCAAAAACTTGCACTTCCCTCTTACAATTTTCAATATTTTTAAACTTCCACATATCTTAGAAACGACAGCTTCAAGTTTTGCATCGTAAAAAAGTGTGATCACCTTTTCAGCCATTTCACCAGCAACAAAATATATTTATAAAAGAAAATTCAAGAAAAGTGAATTTTGGTGTGAGTGAATTATTTGAAGATGGTGGTAATTTATAGAGGTAAAAAATGAACATTTTTTAAATTTGAAAAACTAGCCGTTGATGGTTGTACATCACATGCCAGTTTCCGCTTAAACCGCCAGTGTTTTCTTTTGACACGCGTGTTTGATGATCAACCTCCAACTACTTTTACCATAGTGAAAAATGAAGTTTGACCATCCAACTGACTCAACAAATTTTGTGATTTGTTGATTGCTACAGAAATTGCCCTAACCAAACATGCCAAATGCACTTGCGTGCGAAGTTTTTTTTTCTTCAATTGATATAAAAAGGAATCCTGTTATAGGGGATGATGGAACCATTAGAAGGACTGATCCATGATGATAATGTCTATTTGTTGGTTATAAGGAGATACATGCAACACGGGAGGAGGGAAAGCAGAACATGCAACAACAACATACCTACAAGAGGCAGAAGCTTTAGGAGTACTACAAGTGGCTATTTGAGTGAAAGAGACGAATTTAGAGACTTCAACATAGAAAGGGACTGTGAAAGCTTGTTCAACTATCGTCATGGCAAAGCATCAGATATTACTTGGCGATCTAAAACTTTTCTAGAGGAATCCAATAGACTAGTTAGCTTATGTAATAATTTTTGGGGTTTTTATTTTGTTCCTAGATTAGGAAACAAGGTGTCAGACATTCTAGCTAAAACTGCTCGAACCTTGAAAAAAACTGTTGAATGGGAGAATATCCCCCCCTTTTATACCTGACAACAAATCTCAGTAGATAGATCTAATATCAGAACATCCGAATGTGGATGGATATTAGATAAATTTACTCCCTTTGTTTCCCAGGTTCTTTCCGAGCCTTAGTTTTTGCAATGAAATATCTTACTTACAAAAAAAAAATTGGTTAGGGGTGTCCTAATGATATTGTAAATTGTCTAGATTACCCTTCTAGATTTGTATGGAAATACGGAATCGTCCTCCACGTTTTTTTAACCTAAATGAATGATAAGAAAGAATAAAAAAACAGTCGTCTTCCTCCTCTTCTTTTCTCCTCCATAGCCAACCTCCATTAAAGCTTGAAATTTCACCGCCTTCGATTAATTGTTGATTCGAAAAATTAATATATATATCAAAGATGCCGAAGAAGAAAGTTGACAAAGATTATAGTGATTATAATCAACCACATCCTCTAATAGTTGAAGAAAAATAGTAAATGTGAGAACGAAAATGCAGTTACATTTTTTATTTACAACCTTGAAAAGACGAGGGCACCCAAATACACCAGAATCTTTTATTTTGATCACAACCTATACAAGACCCACTGTGTATAAACCTCTTGGAGATACAATCATTCAAGGAATATTTCAACACAGTGTTCACTTGAAATAGGGTTAGTCCGGACTGGCGTAACAATGTAAGAATATCAAAGTCAAGTGGAGAAATCCAATACATTTTGTGTGATCGTCTATGGATATGAAATCGAGACAATACAACAAAAAAGTGTTCACTTGATAATAGTAAAACCTTATAAGATATATATCAAATGCCTAGTTAACATACAAGTGTAATTACTTTAATTATAATATAAAAACAATTATAATGCAGAAATAAAGGAAAGCACACACCAGAATTTTGTTAATGAGGAAAACTACAATCTTGTAGAAAAACCCCGGGACCTAGTCCAGATTTGAATACTCAATGAATTAAGACGCTATAAAAAGTAAACCTACAATTTCTTGTAGACAATACTGAGTAAACTAAAATCCTAGTTAATCAGCTTCAACAATATTCTTGTTTTGACAATATCTAGCAGAACCGAAGTTCTCTATAGATATTAGTTTGATAATATCTAGTAGAACCGAAGTTCTCAATAGATATTTGATACTAGATATCCTAACAGAACATGCGTTCTATTTAGGACTTAAATCTAATATATCTTCTTAATGGTTCAATCTTTCAAGACAAGATTCCTTTGGATCGTATTCCAAACAGTAAAGGATAAACTGTTTGGTAACAAAAGTCACTTTATAATCATAATACCGAAATATATGATATAAGCACAGTTAAGGATATTCGATTTTTAAGACCTGTTACCAGATCCGAAGTTCCTCGGTTACAAGATCAAACAAAACAATGATTACCGAAATAATCAGTCTTGATTACAAAGTTTATGATAAAATCACAAACTACTTGTTGATCTTAAAAAGGGTTATGTTTATTGAAAATAAACAAACTCTTTAATCCCGTAAAATCAAGTCACAAAAAGTTACACCAAGATCAAAACACAAGAACAAAAGTATTCAAATCTTCAAAGTCTTCAATCTTCGATTTAATCTTCAAAGTAACAACCTGCACACAATCAAATTGAATCTCTTGTGAAGAATCACGCACAGAACGGAGTCTATTAACAATGGATTATCACAAGATGTCTTTAGATCTACAAACAGTCTAAAGATCCCCGTCGAAACTTCGATCTAGTTTGAGTGAATCTTATATCAGAAGAGAAGATTCTCAAGTATAAACAAACTAGGTGCAATCAAAGTTCAACCACCGTTAGTCAATCAAATCTATTGAAAACAAAAGATAAACCACAATCATCTAGTTTCCCACCAACGGTACTAACAGATCTTAGGTTACTCTCCTCTCCCAATAGGCGACTTCACCAGTAGCAGCACAACTAAGATAGTTCTTGTTGTACGAGGATTCGTTTTCTCGAAATGAAAACTTTCATATTTATAGACCAAGGAAGTTTGGACACCAAGGAATTTCCAAAAACAGAAAATATTCTCAAGATATGCAATATATTCCAGATTCGGTTTTCATAATTCCTGGAAATGATTTTTCCAACTATTGACCCAAAAATCTCTTGGAAAATCTCCAACTAGTAAATGCACATTACTAATTTTCATTTTCCTAAAATAAAATTAAAAACCTTAAATAAAAGATTCTCAATTTATTTTATCCGATCTGGGATTTTCTTCCTTTAGCTATTAAGGAATAACTTCGAACAATTAAAGATAAGCGTTACTGCACATGTTCAAAGTATGTCGACATCCTTACTATGTAAGTCCTCTTTAATACTTACAATCTTGAAACCGATTTTTCACACTTCCAAACAAATTTAGAATTGGTTCATCTGATTTTCAAGAACTACGTGATTGATCAAGAACACTCAATCACAAATCATGGGTTTCACGGTTCTACCAAAACAAGTTTTGGTTCTACCTCCATGTGAGTATTGTGCATAGTCACACTAGCTTTCCAAAATTCGGTTGACTAGGTACTAGGATCGATTCCCCACATATATATGGTATCTAACTTGTACTTGTTGCACATGTCCATAGGATCGGTTCCCCTTTGCCTAAAAACGTGTTGCACATGTCCATAGGATCATTTCCCCTTTCTGCTAAAAACTTGTTGCGCCTCATACAAGGATCGATTCCCCTTTGTGATAGGTTGCACCTCTTACTAGGATCGGTTCCCCTTTAACCAGAGTTTTTCATACCAATAACACAAAATCGATCATACCATCTTAGGTGATTACTTAAGATCGGTTTCACTAATAAAAGTCACACCAATACAAAAGTAAGGCTTTGTGAATATTTTTAGCAAGAACACAAAAAAGTCATGAGCGGTTATACTAATCATACATATTTGTAGTTCAAAAGATATGCAATGAATAACAATACCAATAATGCCTGGCGATTTCTCTTTCGATTCACAAAACAAGTTCATGAATTTACTTCCTTAAAACAAATGTAAAACATTGTTTCCTAGGATGAAATCTTCACCTTGTACCCGTACATAATAACAATAGCATTCAAACGATTATGTCGATGTCTTATATACAAAGTTTAATGGTAAAGCAATAAACCTCGTATTGTATTTTTTAATACTATGTCTAACTAGAGTATAATCATTCATGCTTCGCAGTTTTGTTTTCAATATGCACGACTTGAAAGATACATTAGGGAATGAAACAGTTCAAGTCAAATATCACTAATCTCAAGTGGAAGGATGATGTTGTCGTTGTAGCTCCTGACTTCTTCACTTCTTCAAGTCTTCATAATACTTGCAATGTCTCATATCCTAATACTTTCAAGCTAACCTATACGAAGTTGACTCTAGTACATAATCAAGCGACTCTTAAATCATTTTTGGCTCACTAAAATATGACAACCAAACTTGACATACCAACGCTTGGGGGTTCAACCGAGCTATGCTCTAACAAACCTTAACTTTACTTACGGTTGGTTTCGACACAATCATTACGAACCGTAAGTATTCCTGTATATGTCAATTTTTTTTTACGGATAATAACCTATCAACTGTAATTTAGTTACGGTTTCTAGTTGAATACACCATTATCAACCGTAAAAGTTCTTGAGAGTTAAATCTTTATTCTCAAATAGATTTTTACGGTTCAAAAATTTAGTTGATTTACCAACCGTAAGTTGGTTACGGTTGGTATCGATCCTCAATTTACAAACCTTTCCAACCGTAAATAAATTACGGTTTATCTATTCTATACAAATACCAACCGTAATTATTTTTACGATTGGGTTTTCCCCAAATTTAACCAGTTACACTTGGTAGTTCATTAATTGCGAACCGTAACTACCAATTACGGTTTCCAACCGTAAGTTTCTCTGAGAATCTAAATTTTTTGATTTTTTTACGTACTTTAGATATGGGCAACAAAAGCTAATTGGAACTAAGTTAGAGGTATACCTGTTTATTTACAACCACTGGTTCGATTTTGGTTGAGTGAACCAAAACCTAGGGTTTAAAAATATCACAAATGTTTTTCTTGTTTTCTCCTTGTTATAGGGTAAAAACTGATTCTGCTGAAAATGGTAAATTGGGTGTGCCACCGAGAAACGAATCTAAACCCTAAACAAATGTACTGCACATAAGTACTTTATGTTAGAGCACTACTCGGTCTAACTCGCAAGCGTTGCTATCTCAAGTTTAGTTGTCAAAACTCTAAGTCTTGATTTCTAGTCTACTTATAGCTAAATCTCGGATTAGGATAGAAAGTGTAGTGAGCATTAGAATTCACGACGTTCATCGCTTGAAGACGAAGAACTACTAAGGGGATCTTGTGGAACTTCATCAGCAAAAGGTATGTGGAGACTTGAACTCATCTATCACTCAAAAGTATTCTACTCTATCTCCTATTTGAGACAAAAGTCGTATAGCTATACAAACTTCAATTATACACATTTGATACTTCGAGTTGAGTTTAACTCGCTTATATATTTCTCAAAATATGTGTTGGTAAGCTTTCGCTTTAACCAAGTTCATCTTATATTCTTAATTAAAGTCAAAAGATGATCATGTGAAAATCGCCTTGTAACATCTTACATGATTTGTGCGAGACAGTCATTTGATGTAGACTCGGAATGTTTCGTATTGATCATTCGATCACTTGAAAATTGCTTTGAAGCTAATAGTTTGTGTGAGACAGCTATTGTCGTCTTCCGAGAATGTTTCAATGATTGAAATGAGAGTTTAAAACGATTAACCATGATTGTATATAAACACAGTATGCATAGTTGCATATGTGTAGTCCAAGACCCGCAATCTAGTATGCATACTCGTATGCGTATTGGTTGGTCAGGTGAATTCCGGGAGCTATAATATGCATACTGGCGAAGTCAGTTGAAGTCCGAGAACTTTAGTATGCGTACCCGTAAGCGCACTATATTCAACTGAGTTCGGATATGAACGATAGTATGCGTACTGGTTTGCATACTGGCGAACACAGTCCAAGTCCGGTTACTTACGTATGTGTACCCGTTTGCATACTTGAGTAGGTTATGTTCTAAAATCGGTTTTTTCATGAACTAATCCATTTATATATTAAGGAATGCAATCTTTTGCAAACCATGGCTATAATGTTCATGAATTGATTCGAGTAAATCAAAATCGATTTTGCATCAATTATTTCTTATATACTTCTATGAGAATATAAACAATTGAACAACTTTAGAACTAGTTTCATCTGAGTTATTTCAACCAGTTATGGTTAAGATGAATATGGTTGATATGAAAGTGTTTCATATGGCTACCTTCAGTTAACTATTATTGAGCCAACAAAGGTGTACACATTTAGGTACGGTTACTCATATCTAAATGAAGTCACTTTTCATTTGTGTGTAACAAGCTAAGTTCGATCTAACGGTTGAAAAAAATTAGCTTGAGTCTAATCAGGTTTTCATCTAAAGGTGAATATTGAATGCTTTGTTACCAAGGTAGTATCGATTGCAAACCCTGATTTGAAGATTATATAAGGGGAAACTCTAGCAACTGGGAAACCTAATCCCTCACATCCTGTGTGATACTAGTTGCGACTAGTTACGATTCTCCTTTAACCTTTAGGTTTTTTCCAAAATCCTGTAGGTTAACGACTTGAAGACTTCATTGGGATGGTGAAGCCAGACCAAACTATTTTCTCTATAGTTGCGTTTTCTGTTCTTGCCATTTTCTATCGTGATTGAGTACTATCTTCTCTAAGATTTGCTCGAGATTTAATTTCCGATAGGCAAGATAAAAAGTAGTCACAAACATCTTCGTCTCATCGTTTGTGATTCCACAATATCTTGTTTCGCTACCATACAATTAAGATTATGTGAGGTGATTGATATTTCTAGGCCGTTCTTCGGGAATATAAGTCCGGTATATCAATTGGTTCATGTTCACCTTGATTTATCAAAAGACGGCACAAAACTCATAGGTATATCTGTGGGAGACCGATTTATCCATTCAATAGACTTTTGTGTGTGAGAAAGATTGGTTTATCAAGTCTTCGACTTTAGGTCGTATCAACTCTTAGTTGTTGGTGAGATCAGCTAAGTGAATCAAGTGCGTAGAGTCATGAATGTACCTTGATCAGTGTGAGATTGGTTAGGGCTCAACTACATTCCAGTCCGAAGTTAAGTTGGAGTAGGCTAGTGTCTGTAGCGGCTTAATACAGTGTGGTGTTCAAATCTGGACTAGGTCCCGGGGTTTTTCTGCATTTGCGGTTTTCCCGTTAACAAAATTTCTGGTATCTGTGTTATTTATTTTCCGCATTATATATTTTTTTTATATAATTGAAATATTACAGGTTGTGCATAAGTACAATCAATTGTGAATCCAACCTTTGGTTGTTGATTATATTGATTGACACTTGGATATTGGTTTTTGATACCGTCCAAGTTATTTCTTATATTCAACCGGGCTCCCAAATTCCTATTTGTTTGATTGCAGATTGAATTGACAAATAGAGATATAACTCTTGGATATACTTTCTCAAGATCGAATCTTACTGCCTAGTTGATTCTCTTGAAAGTATATGATAAGTGCATAATTTATATGATTTTAGTGTCCATTCCATACTTGTTTTAGCTATTATTCTTGCATGTATTCGTATTATTACTTTTGTTTGCTCTTATTTGTCTCTATTAGGTGAATCATCCAAAAAGGATCTACAAAGTTCTGAAAATAGCTATGAAGAGAAGTATTCCAAGTACCCAAACGCCCAAGTCCAAGAAAAGTGGAAGAAGTGCGACGAAAAAGAGCAAAACGCTCAAAATTAAGAGACGGGCCAAAGACCGAGATTAACTCATTAAAATTAAGGATTTCTCATCACCATCTTGAAGAGAATTGAAATATGAAAATAATGCAAAAAGAATGAGGTCATTCCGAGTTCAGACGAAGAAGTTGTGGCCAAAACAAGCTTTGTATCCAACACCGAAGGCAAGCAAGTATGCAAACGGGTATGCATACTTGTGAAGGCCTAAGGTCACGTTTGGAGTTGTTATTTCGTATTTCTGGGACGGGTTCTTGAACCGAACTAAATACTTGGAGGCCAAGCATTGTAAACCTATATAAATAGGTATTTGGACTTTCATAGAAGAATCATATCGAATATCATCTCATATCACAAGTTCTACATAAAAACTTAGGGTTTACCCCTTTAGGGGGAAACTATGATTAATCATCTTCTTTTTAATATGAGCAGCTAAATCCTTTGTTGATTAAGGATGAATTTAATGTTCTAAGCTCGAAGCTTTATTAATAATACACGTCTATTTGAAGTTTTAATCATTATCATCATCATCATCATCATCATCATCATCATCATTTGTTTTCATTATATCTAGGGTTTATGATTGATTCTTAGATTAGTTTGGGTGCGCAACTAGATTAGTCTATTGATCATTATTTTGGTAGTAGTGAGTTGAGTGATCCATAATTGTTGTGCATCTCCTACACAATTAGAAAACATGAAACCTTGCAGAGGGATTCAGTAAAGCAATCGTGTGTGGAAACAACACTAGTAAGTGAACCGAGCATACTGAGTTTAACTGCTGGAATCATACCTAAATTCACAAACCCTAAAGCGTTCGGTTGAGTTACACCTTGTAAGCGTACCTCAAGGCGGCTCAGTTGGATAGAATTCGGTGACTAAGCGTACCTGTTATCCGATGATACAAGGAGTTTTGGAGATATCTAAGCGTACATGCTATTCTACGGTTGGTGATGAATGGTTCTAACGGAAGATAGATAACCAGTTATCGCTTGGTAATATAGAAGGATTCCTTAATCATCCTTTCCTTTATTATTTTCCTTCTACTTATCTTACAACCAAAACCCTCTTTTTATTTTACTTTATTTTGTTGATTCAAATAACGTATCAATTACACAGCTCTCTGTAGGAACGATCTCTTATTACCGCTATATTACCAGTTAATTAGTGGGAAATATCTTTATTAATTTGATTGCACTTATGACACACATCACTATATTGGAGTTAGTCCCTACAGATTGCTAAACAAAATATTGGGTGTGGTTGTTAGACCCTCGCTTTTTCACTTTAGATTCGAGAGATCAATATGTACAGTTCTGGCCTAAACCAAGAAATTGTCATTCTAGTCTTGCTCCGGTGACAAAATGAAGGAGAAGGGTTGATCTTAGGGCGGAATCAAAGAAGGTGTTGAGATCAGAATGATGAACTATGAAAGTGTGGTTGTTTTATGACTTGTATCAGAATGTAAAACCTGCTTGCAGAATGTAAGCTATAAGTTCTTGGTGTTTTCCGGATGCTTGGGTTAATGAACTCTTGTCTGTTGAAATAGATTAAAAATCTATTTATACAAGTCATAGTCGAACACATCCTGATCTCATAGGAAGTGGAAGTAGTTGAGTAGTGGAGAAGTGGAAATCGTTCCACACGTCCCTATTGTGAAGGGAAGACTGGTCGATTTTACTCCAACTACTTCTCTCCACTAACTGTCCGCCTTTCCTGACAGTTTCTCATAATGGGAACGTTGCATATGCCGCACGTTGTAAACCGCCAGACCAATACCCTGATGAATGTCCCCCAGTTTGTGACATGTTTGATGTCTCGAGTATTTTGTAGAAAAATATGTAGCAAGTTACATGCGGAATGGAACAAATCCTACATGGTAGTTTATAAGCGAGTCTCTCTTGCAAGACCTAAATATTTCGACCAATCATGTGCAGGCTAGGCGACGTAGTCATATGTGACAAATCAAGTCGTGAGACTTGCTGCAAAAAATAGCATGTAATGCTCTTAGGTTAAATAATTAAGTTATTTGTGAAATCGATATTTATAAAATATCGTTTGTAATCGGTGCATATAAAGCATCGCTTTCAAGCAAGCAACCCAAAATAATAGATGCTCATGAAGCATTGTTATATAAATCTTGTCTTGGTTGGTCGTGGAACTTAATGTCTTAAAAGGAACATGACCGGCCATCTTTGAGCAGCAGTCTTGAGCCGTTTGGGAAGGTCGAGAACAAGTCGATCGGCCCTCATAGAAGAGGGGCGGCCGGTGATCACGACGACACCTTATTGGTCGCTCAGGATTAGATCTAGACCGGTCAATTTGGCTAGCCAATTTGGATGGTTGAGATGATTTGTGGTAGTTATTGGTTGTCGTTGAATTTATTTAAGACCTTTGTAGGCAGCGCTACTAGTGTACTTTGCGCATCTTCCAGGAGCTATTTGAGCGAGTTGAGGATGGGCCGATCGGTTCTCATAGGAGGAGGGCGACCAGTAATCACGATGGCACTTCATTGGTTTCCCAAAATCGGATATGCCGGTCGATTTGGCTTAGCCAAGTTGGACGCCCGAGATCGTTTTGCGACAGCAATGTACCTCCGCTAGCATAAATTAAGATTTTAAGCCGCGCAACCAACCTATTTTGAGCGATCGTTTTGAGGTTATGCTTGCAGACTGGGAGGGTTCCAATTGGCTAAAATATAAGTGGGCCCGGCGGTGAATACCTTGGAGTTTGTTTGGTCATGACAAGAGGCAGCTTAGCTTGATAAATCGGCCGCCCAGGTTGTGCGGCCGTGATCGTTTTAAGACTGACATGGACAATCTATATTCAATTTCTTAAGGAACTAAGCACGTCGACCAACCTACTTTCATCTTTAATTAAAAGTGTAGGATGCGGCTTTGGAGCAATTTGATTGGTCGATGGGAAAAGAGGGACAGGCGGCTAGCGACATGGGGCATGGACGATTGGTGACAGGCGGCGCAGACTAGGGCAAATCGGCTGGCCAAGTGGCGCGTCCGTGCTCTTTTTGCCACTTCCTTTATTCGTCGCAATTCCCTTTATTCCTTGTTTTCCAACTTTTGGTAGGATTCGACTCCTACTAGTTCCATGATGTATCATTTCCTAGGTTTAGTCTCGACCAATAGGGATCGAGATATTGCGCAGGCCGCAAAAACATAATTTTTTCAAATTGGTAAAATTAGGTTAGAAAAATTGAATTTTGCAAGCTGACACAAAATTAATCAAATTTGGTGAATTTTGCGCATTGATATAAAATCACTAATTTTATTCTCAAGAGCTGCGCAACGTGCTTCTGATTGAGTACTTTCATGCACATCTTAATCCTGACACTTCGGGAAACTCATACTGCTCAGCTGAGAAGGAACATTAGTTGTCATATCATGTCAAGAGTTCAGCTGAGAACATAACATAGGGTAAATACTCAGTAAGTCATGCATTAGTGAATAACGCATGTGGGAGTTTAATAAAATTTACAGAATACCCGAGATTTTGCAACCAACATTATTCTAAGTAAATTTCATATATAAGTATAATGAATTGCTCAATACACATGTAAGTAAAGAGGCGTAGGAACTCATCACCTTTAAATGACTCTATTTCTTTGCAGAACAAAAGCTCATAAATATAGGGTTTTACTGTTTTAACCCTGAACTAAACACCACCATCAACACTCCTCTACACTTTTTTCCCTCTAAAGCTAATATGATTTTGTTTTAGAGTAAATATAATAGAAACCGATTAATTATCATTAGTTAATTTCAATTAGATTATCAACACTAAATTATGTAAGGGTTGATTAGTTATTATCAATTTTATTTTGATAAGGGGTTTTTGAATTTGCCATCTAATGATCCTTTTTGTCCTATTGTATCAGCCCCTCTAATGGTTTCTTCGGCCCCTATAATATACTCCCTCAGTACCTATTATATAGGCGGAATTTCGATTTTTATTTGTCCCACTAGATAGCCGGGAGTCCTATTTCCAATATGAATTTTCTCCTAAATACCCTCATTTATTGTATATGAAAAATTGTAGTAGGTTTTCAGAATAAGAAAAACCTTAGAACTTCCTCCTTCTTCTTGATCAGATTTAGTCCTTTTAGGCTACATCTGAGCAAGGATTTATAGTTTTTTATGAATAAAAATAATCTAATTTGTGTTTTTAGGTTTTGTTATTGTTATTTTTTGGTGTCTATGGACACATTTCTTCGCTGTTTGGGCGATATTTTCTTCTTCTTTTGGACGATTTTCTCTTCGCTTAATAGCGATTCTTTCAAATATCCGTGGTGTTTCTTGGCTTGCTATTCTCGATTTATCAAGAACATCAATGATTCTGCTCGCCGTCGCTTTGGATTCATCTTCAACAAGAGGGATTTAGGGCACCCAGATTCGTTTGGATCTGCAAGATTTTGGGCAAAATACTCCATTTCATTTGGAGCATCTCTTATTAAAGAAGATAATCATTTTAAATGGTTGGAGTTGATTCTGGTTCACACCATCATTCATCACTACTACATCTACAAAAATTGGATGTCTTTGCGGTTCATGGCTCTTTCTCTTCGCGATGTACTTGCAATTAGTGTCGTCATTTGTATTTGGGTTTTGGTTATCTTGTATTTTGGTGTTTTTGATAATCTTGTAAGCAATCATGTAATCATTATTTTGGTTTGAATGAATTGAAATGTGATTTTACCAAAAAAAAATAAAGAAGAAAAAAATTGTATTAGGAATAGGATAAAGTGTAAAATAAGAAAAGGTTTGAAAAGTTACAAATCCAAAGCAATTCAATGATTGTACAACACTAGTGTCCGGTGTGTCACGATACGCTGAGATATATCCATATTTCTAACTGCCGGCTAGGATCTTCCCTCCTTCTCCTCCTCCCAGTCTCATCTCATATGATGTGATCCAACGGTTGTGTGCATTACTTCATTCATGAACACATTAAATTCCTAAATTCTCCTGGACTTTTAATTTTTCGTTTTCCTTTTTATGTCATCGTGTGTGGGTTTAATTCAATTTGTTTGATTGCAATATTAGGATTTACGAGATGGGTTTTTTCTTTAGCATTCTAAATCAAACTGTTCCATTTCCCCATTATTTCCTGTTAAATAAAAGTTTGAAACTGAAAAGTACACTATTGATTTAGTCTGGAAACTGCGTTGTTGCCTCTCACTCACAATCTCCATTTCTGATAAAAGTAAGAAGAATCGTCGATTTTTATTCCTCTGAGTTTCAAAATTGATAGATTTTGGAGTGATAAGAAGCTGCAAAGAAATTCAGCTTGTTATTTCTTCTTGAAACCCTAGATTGACGTTGATACTTCTACAATCAAGTTTTAAAACTATCATATCCACACCGGTCCAAAATCATGTTGTTGGAAGTTAAACCAAGATATGGTGATTTGGTTCGTGGATCAACATATGATGTTGATCTAGTCCAAGTGGATCAACTTCTGCAGTTGACGCAGTCAAGTTGGATCAACATACGCTGTTGACACACTGTGCGATATTTAGAAGTTCGAGTTAACTAGAAGAGAAAGTTGTGTCGGTTGCTTGTTTTAGAGTTTTACTGTATTCAGAGTTTCTTTGTGTTTCTAGAAGTGTGCTTTATTTAGAGTTTGTTTTCATTAGGAAAGTACTTTGAGTGATCGTCAAGTTTGTGAGACTATAAGTAGGCTATTGAGACATGAAGAATTGTAAACCAAACTGATTATCAATGTAATCGTTTATTTGCTTCCACGTGTGCTCTCCTCTCTCTTGCTCAATCCTATATTTGGTATCAGAGCAAGGTGAGAGGAAGATAGAGGAGAAGGAGAAAGAAGAGAAGTTCTATTGTTTTTCGTTTTTAAGGTTTGAGAGAAAAGTTAAAGAAGTTGTGCGAAGTTCCGATGGTTTAAAAGTTGGAGAAGAAAGAAGCTGCTGTTAGGGTTTGAGTTAGAAGTTTATTGCTGCGTTGGTATCTTCACAAGGGTTCGAGAGTTCAAAAAAAAAGAGTTACTCTTAAAGATGCATTCCTGCTGAGAAGAAGGCGTGAGATCAGGTTATTGTTCGTGACTTGTTGTTTACCAAAAAACTGTTGTGTGGGTTTGTTCGTATGCTGTTGTTATTTTTTGGAGTATTCTGCGGCTGTGAGGTTGGTGTCGAGTCCGAGAAAGAAGGAAAAATAGTTGTGTGTCTGCTGTTGGAGATTAATTGGACAGAATTTGGCCTAAGAAGAAGAGATAATTTAGCTGTGGTGTTGATGTCGTCGTTAGCTTGTTTTGCCCTAGATTCTGGACGTTCACATGTTCAGGAATCTGAGATTACCAGTAGGTGTTGTCCAAGGACGGACCCAGGAAGGATAAATTTCCTTTTAAGGCCCGGGCTAGAAGTCTTGGTCGAGCAAAAAAAAAAGAATTGGCTTGTGGACTGGGAAGGCTACCCGGGCTAAAGCCCCCTTTAGCCCAGCTGTAGGTCCGTCAGTGGTGTTTTCGATGCTAGTCTTTGAACAATGATGTTGTTGTGTTCAAGGTTCAGGGAGTTGTTAGCAGAAATGATGGGTTGATAGAATAAAGACGGACGAGAAGATGGGCCAACAAATTCTGTTAGAAGGTAAGAGAATGGAGTCTGCGATGTTTGAAACGGCAAGTGATGGAAGTTAAGCTCGCTGTGTTTGAAGATGGATCCTGTGAAGATAACCACTGGTTCACGGTGATTGCAAGTGATCACAACGATGGTGATGACGTTGCGGAAGACATCATTCGAAGTGGCTTGAGATCTGAGCATGTTAAGATGGTGCCATTGTTGATCGAGCTCTGGTTGAAGGATGTGACGATGGGATATTAAGAGTTAAAGATGAGTTGAAGACGGGTATTTGTCTGGCAAAGAATGGATCGAGATTAATGATTGAGTTCGAATGTCGAACATAAATTGAATTTTTTGATGGCAGTAACTAATTAGGGTTGCACTGGATTGAAGTATACTAGTCGCTATAAGGAGAGGTAATGCTGGTCTACTGTTGCAGTAAGGTTCATAGTGAAGGAGATGGAATCATGTTAGTTTTTGACATCAAGAAAGAAGAAGACGTCTGAAAAAGGAAAGAATGTTGCCGGTGATTTACGGAAGTCACAGAAGTTCGTAAAAAAAGAAATAAAGTGTTATTGGAAGTTTGTAACAGTTTTTTTTAGATAAAGTGGAGTAATTTTATTAAGAAATACCAGGATCCAAAAGCCTGTTTAATACTGTTTGGATGTGAGAAACATCATGACTGAATTCTTCTACAAGAAGTTTATTCCTCCTAACTACTTTAAAAATTGAATCTGCTGTAGCATTTAAAGATCTACTAGCATAAGAAATCTTAGAGAAATTAAAAGAGATAAGCAACTGTTTAATCTCTTGAATAATCTTCCTATTCTCCTATCTAACTGACAGAGAATTATTGTTGATCGAGTTTACTACTGTCTCAGCATCAGAGATAATGTGTATGCGATCTAACTCCATTGCCTTTTCCCATTTTAGTCCTTCAAGAACTACTCTGCACTCTCCTTCTTCTGCATCTATTATTCCAGCTGCATAAGATCCCTTGAACCCGACAAAGGTACCTGCAGTGTCATAACAAACAATGCCAGAACCACTATCATTGGTGAATTTATCAAATGAAGTATCAACAAAGAATTTAAAGATAGATGCTTCATTAAAATAATCCCGCAGACAAATGGAAGAGTTAGTAGTAGTTTCAGTAATGATATGTGCACTAATTAAAGCATCATCAGCAATCTTCTGAGTCTCTTCACTATAACTTATCAACCGTCTTTGTATCCTTTCTGCAGTATGCACCGGATTGAGTATCTTATCTTGAAAAACACAATCACACCTCTCCTTCCATATTATCCAACTCCCTACCATTAACAAAATCCTCCATTTGTTGACATTAGTGCTTCCTGTGTTTTGAATATCTTGAAACCAAGATAAAATCCAATTTGTAGTTGGTTGACACTGAGTAATGATCTGATCTATATTGATATTAAGAGCACGCCAAACTGCTTTAGTATGAGTACAACTGATGAGAAGATGGAATAGAGTTTCATTCTCTTGCTTGCAGATTTCACAGTGGGTTTCAATATATTGCATTTCCTGAGATAATCTAACTTTTGTAGGAACTATATTCTTCAACCATTTCCATATGAAGAGCTTCACACGATGAGGTAACTTCATTTTCCAGAGCGCTTTCCATACTACTGTAGGAACTGTATTAAGAGCAGCTTGATTTTGAAATCTTGTTTCAGTAAGTTTCTTATAGGCTGACTTGACTGAGAAGACTCCATTTTTTGAAGGATTTCATCTTATAATATCTTGTTCTTCAAGAGAAATCTACATTTTCTTAATTCTATCAACATTCTCTTCAGAAAAAAGAGTATTAAGAAGAGGAATGTTCCAGTTATTAGTGTCTTTTAGAATCAACTCACTGACATACACATATTGCAAATGTGTTGGATGAAGTGGTTCAACTTTGGAGTTCAGGCCAATAATCCATCTATCAACCCATATTTTGGTGCCTTTTCCATTGTTAATTTCCATACTGTAATGCTGCTGAAGAATAGAAAGACCCAATTCAATCCCTTTCCAAGTCCATGAAGAGTTACTTTTTTCTCCTTCAATATGAAGAAATTCTTCTTTCTTGAAGTACTTAGCTTTGAGAAGTCTTGTTAACAAATGATTCGAGTTTTGACAGATTCTCCACATAATTTTAGTGAGCAATGCATGATTTAACATTTCCAAATCTCTAAATCCCAAACCTCCCAAGTCTTTGGAAATGCTCATGTTATGCCAGCCAATTAAATTTAGTCCTCTATTAGACTTATAACCCCACCAAAATTTCCTTTAAAGTGAATCCATCTTTTTAATGAGTGTCTTAGAAATTTTGAAGGTACTCATATGGTACATTGGAACAACATTAAGAACAACCTTAACCATTGTGGTTCTACCTGCTTGATGTAAATTGATACCTTGCCAATTTCCAAGTCTTCTTTCAAAAGCCAAGTTAATATCTTCAAAAGCTGTCACTTTGGATTTACCAATAATTAGTGGAGACCCTAGGTACTTCTCATTTTCCTTCATACATTGAACTCCCAAAATATTACTGAGAGTATTACACACAGATGTATCTATGTTGTTGCTATAAAAAACTGAGGATTTTTCATAATTTATGACCTGACCAGATTGTGAACTAAAGTCCTTCAAAACTTGAAGTAGATTATTCACACTGGTTAAATTAGCTTGAGTGAAAATGAGACAATCATATGCAAAGAGAAGATGATTTATAGGTGGAGATCCTCTATCAATAGAAATTCTTTTAATAGCTTTTGAGTTATGGGCTTCTAAAAGTGTTCTAGAGAACCATTCCATAGTAATGATGAAGAGATAAGGAGAAAGGGGATATCCTTGTCTAATACCCCTAGTAGGAGTGAATTCTTCACAAGGAGAGCCATTGAGCATAACAGACAATGAAGTAGTACTAATACATTCCTTGATGATTTGACACCGATCTTCACAGAAACCAAAACTTTGAAAAGAAGAAAAGAACATTCTAATATGTCAAATGCTTTAGACATATCTAGTTTTAGAGCCAGCCATCCAGCCTCCTTCACCTTCTTTTTTCTTCATGGAATGAATAACTTCATGTGCTATAATGGTGTTGTCATTAATAAGTCTTCCTGAGACATAAGCAGCTTTATATGGAGAGATAATTCTTTCCATTAATGTCTTCATTCTAGATACCAAAATCTTGGAAATGATCTTGTAAGAAGTATTACATATCCCAATAGGTCTGAAGTCAGAAGGAGTACAAGGTTTGTTCTTTTTTGGGATTAAAGATATGTATGTTTTGTTGAGATGTTTAGGCAAGAACTTGGAAACAAAAAAATTCTTCACTATGTCACAAACATCACTACCAACGATACTCCATTGTGATTTGTAAAAACCAGCTTGGAATCCTTCAGGTCCAGGGGATGACCAACTCTCCATGCTTTTAAGAACCTTGTGAATTTCTTCATTTGATGGAGGCAAAAGAAGTATTCTGTTTTCTTATTCTGTAATTAAAGTAGGGATGTGAGCATAGTATTGTTCTTCAATTATAGTATTTTGAGAAGTACTTATGTCCTTAAAATGCTGTGAAAGTAATGCAGAAATATCTTCTCTTGATTGAACCCAATCACCACTATCTGTTTTTAAAGAATCAATATTATTTCTTGCCCTCTTCCTCTTTGTTAAAGTATGGAAATACTTAGTATTATAATCCATTTATTTTACAAAGGTATCTCTAGACTTTTTCTTGTAGGAATCATGCTGTATTTTGTGCCACTTTTCCAACTCTTAACTGACTGTTAAAGCTTTTGAAGTATTTTCAGAAGAAAAAGGTAAGGCTTGTATTTCAGACAACTTTTGTTGCAAAGAATCCACATTCTGGTCAGTGTTTCCAAACTGGGTTTTATTCCATTTAGATAAGGTAATCCTTGTGAACTGAAGCCATTTAATAAGCTTGTATCCTGGAGAGCCTTGAACTGACTTTTCCCAAGCCTTAGCAATTTCAGCTGCACAAGTTCTATCTTGCAGCCAAGTCTGAAAGAATTTAAAAGGCTTCCAAAGCTTTGGTTGAGAGTAGTCAGTTACTAACATAACATGGAAATGATCACTTCCATTCTGATTTAAATGAAGAAGTTTGGAGGTTTGAAAATGCAAGATCCAAGAACCATTGGTTAAAGCCATGTCTAATCTTGATATTTTTTCCCTGTACCCAAATTGTTATTTGACCAAGTATGCTCTCTACCTATAAAACCCAAATCCTATAAACCCACTTCCTGAATAATAGAATTTACAAGACCATCACCAAAAGAAGAAGCAGGTGAAGAAGTATCTAGAATGTGAAAATTAAGATGCCCCAGAAGTACCCAAGGTTGAGAAATATTAAGACCAATATCTTTGATAAATTACCATTGTGCTTTGTTCTTAGTATAGTCACAGTATCCATACATACAAGAAAGTAGCAATTCTGGTTGACTAGGATCACATTACACTGCAGCATGAATCATATTATCCTCACAAATGAAACCATTCTTCCACAATAGATCTAATCCCCCAGATAGACCAATGGGTTGAAGAAATTTCATGTTAGGAAATTTCAGTGGAGCTAGTAGAGTTTTCATCCTGTCTTCATGAGTTTTGGTCTCACTTAAAAAGATGATATCGGGATCTTGAGTTCTAATTAGAACCTTAAGATGATCTCTGGTTGCAGGGGTATTAAGTCCTTGGACATTCCAGGAAATGACTTTCATGTTGTAAAGAGGGTTAGTCAGATGAATAATGCAAAATAATATAAAATTTTTCTTAAGAAGCCTTATAGAAACTATGCATGAAAACTTTATGATTAACATAGTAATTGCATGAAAAAAATTTAACGCTATTAGGGTAACTAAATGATGACTGCTGATAGCTAATAAATGCAGAGATAAGAACTAAAAAATAACGTGCACAAGAAATAAATAAATGCGGAGAAATAATAATTAACTTGAAAAATGTGATGGTTGTGTAATACCAGATCCCCTTTGAGTGATTGTGTTATCTGACTATTTCCAGTTGTGATCCCCTGAGCATTTGTTGGAGCAGTGATTGGAATTAGAATGTTGATGTGTGAGGAAGTCTCAGACGCAGAAGAAACAGATGAACCTGATTCACCAGCTCTATGTCGTTTTCCAAGTCTACTTTCTTCTTCAGGCAAATTCTCATCTCCCTTGAGCAAAGATTCTAGATTGATAATTTCACCATCTTTTGGAGGAACAAATACAGTTGATTTGACGAACTTTTTCTGGACCATTTTGATTGCTGGAGGTTTGATAGAAGAAGAAGCAGACTCCTTGTTTGCAGCCACAAGAGTAATATTCTTACGAATATCATTAATATTTCCAACAAAATAAGGCTTCTCATGAGCTTTCTTCAAAAAATTAGCAGCACAAACTCCTTTTGAGTGCTTAATGATGTAACATTTAGTGCATATACTTTTGGGTTGGCGCACAAAGAAATATTGCTGCCACTTAGTAACTCCTGCATTAGTAGAGCATTTCACTCCCCTTCTTAAAGGAATTGAGAGATCAAAATTAACACACACTTTTACCGGAACTCCACCAATAGGAATTGCATCCTTTGGTTCAATTGCTACAACTTCACCATGAACTTGTCCAATTTTGGTAACAGAAGTGACATTCATATGCTCAGGCAATAAGTATTTGAGTTGAATCCATAAAAGTTGAAATCCCCACTGCTTCTCCGTATAAACCATTGATGGAATGTAATAATGTATCACTAGTAGATGCCTGTTGATACTCCAGGGGCGTTCATCAATAACTCTATTAAGTAGATCCCATTGATTAAACTTGAATATAAAAACGTTTGGTTCCACCTCTATAATTCGTAGGTTCTCCAGAGTTATAAATGGCCAAGTAAAGGGTATACCTTTTTCCACCATGTCATAAGTCATACGACCTTCAATGATAACCTTACCAATCGCGCTGGCTTCCCATTCATCTTTGCTTTCTTCTTCCTTACCATCATTTTTGATAACCACCAGTTCATTAACAACTCCCAGATCCCGTGTAGCTTGCTTGAACTTGTTGACTAAATCAACAACTTGACTAGGTTGAACTTCCTCCATATCGTGATGCGATTGATGAAAGTATTCAATAAAACCAGAACAATGATCCTTACTGCAAAGGTTACTGTGAAGAGGGTTTTTATGAAATTTAAGATTATGTGAATATTCTGAAATATCGACCAGGATGTATAATTGGTATGACTGATCTTATTCTTTAATTGCGGAGTATTTCTAGGCTGATTAGTAAGGTAACAAGGATAATTAAAATCTTTTCTAGTTAAGATAGGATGAAAGCTGGCAATCGTGAATGAAGGTAGCAAAATTAGGCAACAGAATAGCCGCATGCAGTTGACTTTAGAGATTTTGATTTTTTTTGAAAAATTTAGAAGGCGGGATGAGTTACTCTACAATTATAATGAGTTGAAACCGATCCAAGACTTCTTCAACACAACACCATTAGCAAAATCAATAATTCCAATCATGTTTAAGCCCTTACGCAAAAGCTTGATAAAATACTCAGCAAAAGCTATGATCACAACAACAAAGTAGGCAAAAGCCATTAGAAAGAATCAGTTTAACAACCACATATAAGGGAAATCAGAGCAGATTTAGAAACCCATCAAAAACAAGAAATAATGAGTATAAAAGGTGAAAAAACTAAAGGAAACAATGCAAAAAGATTAATAATCAGAATCAATGAACATGAGAATATAGTTTATGATTAGAATATGTAACTAACAATAAGATTATTCATGCAAAATTGAGAAAAAATAAAAAACTGAGTTAACCCGTTTTCGCCCCTTTATACTGTGTTGTTCAGACAAGCAAACCATTTAAATCCCCCAAAAGTTTGTAACAGTTTGAGTGTTACAAAGGTTAGTGTTACAGTTTCAGAAGAACTGTTACAGATGAACATAAGTGTTATTGAAGAATTGTCACAGAAGAAAGTGTTACAGTTTGTGAGTAAGTGTGACAAAAGGTTTATAACAGTAAGGAAGTGTGCAGTTTTCTGTCAAAGGTGTTGCAGAAAGCAATTTTTTGTGTGTGTTGATGATTGTTGAGGTAGTTTAAGTAAGGGTTGTTGTTGCAGAGCATTGGTTTATTTTGGAAGGTGAATATGTTTTAAGGTGAGTGGTTGTTTCGAAGGGTTAAGTCATGAATTCAAAATCAATTAGGATGGAGGATCAACTGATATTGCAGTCAAGAAGGATTGGTACAGTTTGATGGAGGATCAAAGGTATTTCAGTAAAAAATGGACTGGTACGGTTTGATTAAGTTGACTAGAATTCAGGGACTTAGAATGACAAGGAATGATTGGATAGTTATGTTTGAGATTAAGGTAGGATGGTATCATATTAAGCTCAAACATGGTGACTGAAGAGTTTGTGGCAGAAACTTGGAAGTCTTACAAAGTGTGGCAGACTTTGTGTTAGTTATTGCTTGTGGCAGAAGCATAACAAGAAAAATATTGTGAGAGAATCTTGAAGAACAAAGAAGTGTGAAGGTTTCGCAACAATAGCGCGACTGGAACAAGAGAAGAAGAAACAATATTAAGATTGTGAAGAAAGAGAAGTTAATCCCCAGTTGGTGATGAGAGAGTATTGAGTTTGAGACGTCACAAGGTTGTGAGCGTTAAACAAGATTGTAGGCGAGTAAAGTCTACAAGTTGAGTGAAGCAATCCCAGTGTGTATTTGGCTAGAGTTGTGTGAAGCAATCCCAGTGGGGATATGGGTGAGAATCCCATGAGTTGTAGAAAAAAAAAATAGTGTGTTAAACTTCCATGAGTTGTAAACTGAAAATGATACCTGTTAATATCGACAAATGAGGTGAGCTGGATCATTATAGTAGTGATAAAGAATAAACAAGAGATGAGTTTGAGCTACAATGCTCAGTGAAGAAATTTGAAGATGAGATACAATGCTCGGTGTTGAGTTAAAGAATTTGGTTTTGTGTTTGGTTAGCAAGTTGTATAGAGCACAATGAGGTGTTTCTAGCTTGTTATGGTTTGTGTTCCGCTACGATGAAGAAGAATGTGAAGTGAGTGTTTGATGATTGTTGTGATGATGAAATTCTGGTATGAGAAAAGACAAGAACGTGTTAACATTTATCAATGGAAGAATAGGAATAGAAAATGATAAAAGACAAGGACGTTCAAACGTTTATCAATGGAAGAAGAGGGTTACGAAATTCTCGTTGAATGATATCTTGGTTTAAGGGAGGATGTTAGAAGTTAAACCAAGATATGGTGATTTGGTTCGTGGATTAACATATGATGTTGATCCAGTCCAAGTGGATCAACTGATGCAGTTGGCGCAGTCAAGTTGGATCAACATACGTTGTTGACACACTGTGCGATATTTGGAAGTTCGAGTTAACTAGAAGAGCAAATTGTGTCGGTTGCTTGTTTTAGAGTTTTACTGTATTTAGAGTTTCTAGAAGTGTGCTTTATTTAGAGTTTGTTTTTATTAGGAAAGTACTTTGAGTGATCATCAAGTTTGTGAGAATATAAGTAGGCTATTGAGCCATGAAGAATTGTACACCAAACTGATTATCAATGTAATCGTTTATTTGCTTCCGCGTGTACTCTCCTCTCTCTTGATCGATCCTACACATGTTCTTCCACTATGAGATAAATGATGAATTAAACTCGAAAAAAATATGATTGAAAACTCTGTCATTTTCTTTTATGTGGGTTTTATTATTATTTTGATTATTGTTACTGAGGGGAATGAATCTTGAAACCCATGTCTTAGATTTCAGTTTCTTTACCTTTTGTGGGACTTTGATGTTTAATAAAGTTGTTCTTTATTTTTATGGTAGAAAAAAGAAAGCCAAGTTTAGTTTTTGGTTTAAGCCATGAAGAAGGAAAACCCAGGTTGAAATCTCATGCAGCAATCATTACTTTTCCGAGATAGCCTCAAGGTAAAAAAATTCATTGAAAGTGTTTGTTGAATTGTCTCAGTGAGAGTGATGGATATTCGTTTTCATTGGGTTTGCAGGAATGAAAAATTTGAGATGATAGTCCTGTTCAGCTGTAAACATTTTGAATTGTCCTATAACAAAGATGACGAAAAACAAATTTAGGTATCCCTAATTTAGTTCCATTGCAATTCTATATATGGGGTTTAATGGGGATTCTCTTTTAAACTGTATTTTTTTTTTCTTTGGCTTTGTAGTAGAGTGGTGGTTTCTTTGAAACATCATGCAGGTAGACCTGTGGTAAATATGGTGGATCCTTTAGGTTATTGATATATGGATAATAAAACGGTAAATATAGCCTTAGGAGCAGAGCCGTGGGTGCCTTGCATCAACGAGGTATTTTCGGATCGCTTTTGTTACCCAGAGACTTTGAATTCAGTTATTACGTGTGAGTTATATTACAACGGTATCTAGAATGAATCCCTTGCAAGCAATTGCTTGATAATACGAAGTTCTTGATAAGGTTGGTTAAGAAAAAAACGAGTAATCATTGGAAAACACTAATTTCTCCAATATTTATAGTTTAGGATGGCAGAGGCGCCTCCCGTAAAACAATCCGTAGAAGTCCTAGGCTAATTGTGCAAGCTCGACTTCAAGAAAAAATACATATACATATCCGAATTGGCAAGATCTTCTTTTCAAAAATAGATCGGTCCGCGAGTTATAACCCCAAAGGTGTCACCATCCTTTCACAAAAAACCCATCAAAATAAAAGTAACACAAAAACCCCATCAAAATAAAATTAACACAAAAACCCCAAATTTAAATGTTGGGGATTTTTGTATCAATTTTGTTTACGATGGAGTTTTAATGGATCCCAACATTTGAGTGGGGTTTTTGTACCACAAGTTTGGTCACCTTGGATTTTTATGACTAGTTTTGAAAATAGATTGATTGTTTGCCTCTTGGTTTTTTGATAGTCTAGAATTTGACATTTATGTCCATGGTTTCCAAAGGAAGCTTGAATGTTCAATTTTTATCGTGGACACACGAACTACGCGGGGTCCGAATGCCCCCAATCAATTGTTAAAGTCTAAAGAGATTACGATGGTGATACCCTGATGTGGGTTCATTGGCTCAAAACCCACGGGTTTATCATGGCCTCCTCCAACTTACCCGTGCGTAGCGATTATGCATGGGGTACAAATATAAAAGGAAAGCAACATATATAAGCAAATGCATGCGGAACTAGATGAATGTAAAGTGCTGAAATGTAAATAAGACCAAGGTTTACGTGGTTCAGCACTAAGGCCTACATCCACGGGGTTTGTTGTTCTACTATATTGTTCACGGTTACACGAATAGTCGAATGACTTGGGGTTTACATATTTCTCTCCACTATGGGATTCCTTACCTTTGCTATTCTCTCTCTCTCTCTCCTGATGTTTTTTCGATCTCCCTCCCCCTTTGTGGAGATTGGGTATTTATGAGGTAGGAACGTGGGACCCATCTCTGAAGACCGTTGGAACCTTATCTTCTAGTGTCTTGTGTCCATCACGCAGAGGTCTGCGTTTCCCCCTCGATCCCGCGGAGGCATCTTCGCTCGTTCCATAGGTCGGTCGACACGTGCACTGAGCAGAGTGTTTAATGCGGGTGGTTGAGGGGTCTGCTCGTGTCAGACAAGTGTCTTCTGCCCCTGTCAGTCCGTGTCAGCTGACTTTCTCTCCACCGTTGATCTTAGCTCCTCTTCTGGGGATGAGATAAAGCAACTCCTAGGGGTTTATTTGGTGCTTCGCGACGCATCGTGTTTTGATGTCTTGGCTTGCATGCTTTCCACGTACCTTTCTGTATACACGTGTCCGATAGTGAGATATATGTGTACATAATTTGCCCCTTTTCTTCAGGCTTAACTGACTAATGGGTGCCTTGAAGAAAAACTATCGTCGCACATTCTTCTCACTCCTAATAACTTCTCCTAGATACTTGGGCACGTCTTTTATTCGTGCATTAACTGCTTATGTAACGGGCACGTTTTCCTATTTCTCCCTTAATTTCCTCTTTTCTTTCGGGTATTTTAAGGATAGAGAGGAAATTTAATTTCATTCTTCCTAAACACTCTCTCAGTTCATTCTTCCTTTAAGTTTCCTGCCTGCCTTCATTAAACCTGTGACCTTAAATTCTTTGTCAGTCTTCATTGCACCTGTGATCTTAAATTCTGTCAGTCTTTATTGCACCTGGGATCTTCCCCTGTTCGTTTCTTCTACTTGCTGTTTTTGCCGGTGAGTTTTTCTTTTCTTGATTTCACTGTTTTATGCCGGTGGGTTTTTCTTTTCTTGATTTCACTGTTTTATGCCGTGTTGATTTGTGAATTTTCTGCTATTGTTGTTCCTTGTTTGTGATGAAGAACTTTTTCTGATGCTTGCATACTAGTTTGCCCCTGTTCTTCATCTTAAATTAAGGCAGCCATTACTTCGAGGGTGGAGTATTGAGATTGTATCCTAATTTTAGGGTTGCTATGTTATCGTGGTTGTATTGCTATGAATGTGTTTTTTGATTTTTGGTTATTGTGTAACCTGTTCTTGATTTTATTCTTTCCGCAGCCATGTCTGACCGTCCGCGGCCTACTTATGAGACTCCTGATTCTAGGTTGTCGAGATCTCCTCAGCGTCGAGAGTCTCAAGATGATGTTCGTCGGAGTCGAGTTTCTTCCGGAGCGAGAGCCTCGTCTTCTCGGGAAGAGATTCCTCCGATAATTCCGTCTGGCTCACGGAGAGTCTTTAATCACTCAATGGTGCGTCCTCGTGAAGAGACTCGGAGTACGCAGGCTCCTCCCCGCGCTGTTGCTTTTGACGTTCCTCCTTTACGTTCGTTAGTGCCCGAGCATCATCTACGGTCTTCTCCAACTTTAAAGGGAAGAATACAAAGGGCGTAGCTCCTGCGGCTGGATCTTCAAAGAATCCCCCCGTGAAGAGAAAAGCGTCTGAAGCGTTTGTTAGTTCATCCGGCCCCGCCGAGGAGGAAGAGGCTGCTCCCTTGATACGCAGTGTTTCTGTTAGCAGGAAAAAGTAACCTTCAAGCATATCGATCTTGAAATATTCAAGGAGAAGCATGAGCTCCAAGCCTTCGGGGTTCGTTTTTATGCCCCCGAGGATGATATTACGTATGAGCTGATCTCTAAGTACGAATTCGATGAATTTCACTTGTTAACGACGGTTGGGGCCTTCGAGGCTGGTCTGATGCTGCCGTTGTACAAATCGGGTGATTCCTTCTACTACGACGTGCTCGCTAGTCGTGAGGGTTCTTCCACAAATACTCATAGCCGTTCCGTATCCCAATTATCGGGGAATTATCTCCGCGCCCTGAAGGAATGCTATCTGCGGAGTAAGGGGGAAACGTCGATGACTGCTACGTCCCCAATCCCTTGGAGAAGGAATGGTACACTCCTGAGAATTTCAATAACTCCTTCGGTGATTACGTCAATAGCAGGAATCGCAAGCCGTGGAGTGTCAGCCTTCGGAATCTTCCTGCTCCTCGAGGCGAGATTCGTCTGTTAAATGAGGTCAGCGATGCCAAGCTGAAGTATGTTCCTGGCACGGAGGCGTCCAATCGTCGGAAACTCTTCCCCGCGCGAGAAAGGATCAAGCGCGATCATGACTACGAGTGGCACGCCACTGTCATTGAGATAGTAGGTCCGTGGGCTTACGGTTGGATTCCCGGTTCCCGCGGATGGCGGCCAACCGAGAATAGTAAGCCGCGCGAATCTCCTCCCGCTCGCTATGGAGATTTCTGCCCCTGGCGTCTGAACTTTGCGGGCATGAATTTTCCTTATGCCCTGGATGTCGTAGAGGGAGACGAGGAGGATGGTTCCGGTGCTATACTCCCATCGAAGAATATCTCAGCTGCTCAGGTACGCAGATTCTAGTTGTGTTTCGTTTTTATAACTTCCATCGGACGGGAAGAATAATTCCTTTGTGGTGTCGGTTTCAGGTATTGAAGAAGAAAAAGATTAGGCCGAAGCAGTCTTCTACTATGGTGGTGGGCGAGGTTGAGGCCCAAGAAGAAGTTACTAGTCCTGTGAACGAAGAGTTTGCTGAGGACGAGATTACAGATGGGGAGGAACGTACTGGTACCTCCCCTATCAATGCCGAAGAAGAGGTCTTCGCTGGTCCGCGGTGATGGAAGGAACAAGGGTGTAGTGGCGGATGATGTTGTCATCGAGGATGTTTCCGTCCCTGCTGGTGATGTCATGGATACCCTCCCACTTCTCAAGAATTTTCTTTCGATCGGATGTATTCCACGGGGGAGTTCTTTGACGAAGCCCTCGATTTTCCCGAGGACTTCTCTTTACTTTCCCCTAATGACGATTGGGATGTTCTTGGTGGTGATGGTAATGGTGATGCTGCTGTAGAAGGTGTTGGTGCGGAGGAGCCTGCTGTGCATGTAGGCGCGGGAGAACATGCCAACGTTCATGCTGAGGGGGTCGAGTCGGTCAAAGGAAAATCTGTTGTTGACGCGCCCGCCGATAGTCTTCCCCAGTCGCCGATGTCTGAGGGTGAGGATGCCATCATGAGTTGGTTTAAGGAGAAGAATCTTCTGTTTGTCTCTCATCCTGCTCCTGTGGTTGTTGGGGAAAAGGAATCAACCGCGTATACCCGTCGCATGATGGAGATGTCTTCGAGGCGCAGGTGTCTGAAGCCTGGGGAAAAGGTTGACCGTTCCCGAAGCTACCCTCGTGCCGGAGCCTCCTACTTCTGTTGCCGATATGATGGCTATTGCCGACGGGTATCAATATGGCTTCCCGCAACAGCGTGTGCTGGAGGTAAATTTTCGTACATGCTTGTTCGTGAGAATAGGACGCTTCGGTTGAATAATGTTTTGTCATTTTGATGTGTAGATGATGAGGAGCGAGCATTGCAACCACGTGCTATATCAGTTCTTTAAAGCAAAATCTCTGAAGCTCGAGGCTAAGCTTCGTCATCGGGAAAAGGAATTATCTGCGGCGGAGGTGGAAATAGAAGAGCTGAAGAAAAGCCTTAAGGAGAAAGAAAAACTGGGTGAAGCAGAGGCTGATCTTCGTTCAGAACTTATTGCAGTGCGCGCTGAGTTAGAGCAAACTCGTAGCCAAGTTTCCACTTTCACAGGTTTGGTTCTTTTCCCTCGCCGTATGTCGTCATTCTTTATCTCTTAGTTGTTCTGTCTGAGTCTCCCCACCCTATGTCCAGTGGGTGGCATCCCCGAGCTGGTATGGCTTCGAAACGAAAGAGCTCGGCAAAAATCTCGTATTAGAGATTTGGTTGAGAAGATTAAGAGTGAGGCTAGGAAATGGGATGCTCGGGCTGAAGTATGGCGCGCGCGGCATGTTCAGATGGTCGACATGCAAAATCTGTACAACCATGATCGTGCTTTATTTAATGGCACACTGCTGTGGACCAGTGATAATCTGCGGGAAGCCCGCGAGCGTACTTCCTTGTTGGAATCTAGGATTCAGCTATTGGAAGAAGAATTACAGACGGCGCGGTCCATTCCTCTTTCAGGGGTCCAAGATAATATGCTTGGTCTTGCCAGGGAACGAGATGATGCTCGTGCTGAAGTCTATGCTCTCAGCAATGCTCTTTCCGCGTCTCGTGCCGATGTAGCCCGTCTTGCTGAGTCTGAGAGGAATCTTGAAGTGTGCATGTATAGACTCAGCAAAGGGGTCTCAGAGATAAATAAAGAGGTCGACCACCTTCGTCATATGGACTCGATGAAGCAGGTAGAATTAGATGCCTGTCAATTTACTCTCACCAACCTTCAACTAGACTATAAGAAATTATCCGCGGAATATGATCATCTTGATGAAGCGCGAGATGCGGTTGTTAATGAATATGAAGAGGCTTCGGCTTGTGTCGAAGGTATAATCCCAATTCATCGAGTGTGATCTTGTTTGTTTTCTACGCTAACTCCGTGGTGTTGTCTTTTTCAGGGCTCGAGGAACGCCTTCGCGTCACAAATGAAGAACTTGAAAAGGCTCAATCTTCCTTAGCACAGCAAGAGGAACAAACCAATCACTTCAAGAATTTAGCAGCCACCCGCGAGGAGGCCGTTGGTGCTGCTTCCAGAGAAGTGAATCGGCTATCCTCGTTATTATCCCAAGCCCAACAGCGGACAACAGTTATTAAACATAAGGCTCGTTGTCAATTGGCTGAGGAGACGAACAAGATGCTGGAGAGGATAGAGCTTGGCCTAAGGAATGAACATGGTCTCGTGAAGAACTACCCTCGTCGTCCCGTTCCTGCTGCATTGCCCAGCTCCTCGGGCCCCTCTTCTGGTGGGAGCGTCCCATCAAGTCTTCGGAAAATCCTGACGACGGGACCGCCACCTAGGTAGAGATGGCAGCGTTCTGTAGGGTCCGCGGCATAATTGTGCTTTTTGTAACGATGTAAAAGGAATGTTTTTTGATTGTGTATCCTTGGCTTTGGCCGTTCACTTCTTGTAATCACCCTTTATGAAATGAATCTCTTCTTGATATACCTACAATGTTTTTGTATTTTAAGTTTGTGAAAAATCAAAACAAAAGTTAAGTGTTTTTGAGTGCGATACGAAAGGAAGGTACCTTCGTGATCGTCTTGAGACCTGTCACCCCGCTGGCAAATCCTGGGCCAGAGGATTCCCAGACGGTGGGGGCCGGGGCAACGTTCTAGGATATGGGGCGTAAAATATGTACGCACCCATTCCGTCGACCCGTTGCCTTAAGATTGGTTGGGTATCTCTTTCTGCTGGGTGCCTTCCCCCTGGTCCTACACTTATGGACACTGATGGGGGAGCCCTGAGAGATTGTAGATTAACTACTTTCCCCAATATTGTAGGTAGATTCCACAGACTTGATAATTTGAAAGCTTGTTTAATTGATAAGTTGAGGTCTGCAATTCCTCTTCCAGAGATAGAAACATGTTGGGCGGGGAGGCTCCTTTCTTCTTCTGGTATATTCCCAGCAGATTCAAATCTGCGTTGCTTCTATGGGAAGTATGGTTTGAGCCATTTAGCATTCCAAGGATGCCGGAGGACCTCACCTTTTAGATTACGAAGGTAGTAAGAACCATTACCCGCAATGTCGTGGATCATAAACGGTCCTCCCCATGTAGGTGCTAACTTTCCCCATTTCTTTTCTTGCTGATATCGTGGGATTGTTCTCAACACATACTGTCCCTCTACAAAATTTCGTAGCTTTACCTTTTTGTTGTACTCCCTTGCTAGTCTTCGTTGATAATTTTCCATCTTTTGCAATGCTACTTCCCTTCTTCCCTCCAAGTCGTCCAACCTTTCTAACATCATATCTGTTGTTAGGTTTTTCTCCCAGGCTTCAGTCTTCGTGGTTGGCATGAGGATTTCTGTAGGTATGACTGCTTCAGCTCCATAAGTAAGAAGAAACGGGGATTCCCCGGTAGCGGACCTTCGTGTTGTCCTGTATGCCCACAAGACATTGTGCAGTTGTTCGCACCATCTTCCCTTATGCTCGTCTAATTGTTTTTTGAGTATAAGGGCGAGGGTCTTGTTGGTAGCTTCCGCTTGTCCGTTGCTTTGAGGGTATAAGGGGGTGGACTTGTTCTTTCTTATTTTAAAGGTGTCGAAGAGCATGTCTATATTTTTTCCCTGTAATTGCTTGCCGTTATCAGACACAATTTCAGCAGGTATACCAAATCTGCAAATGATGTTCTGGAATATGAAAGTGAACACATCCGCGTCTCTGATCCTGGCCAAGGCCTTAGCCTCCACCCATTTACTGAAGTAGTCCGTGGCTACTATCAAAAATCGTCTCTTCCTGGATCCTTCGATGAAAGGCCCGACGATGTCTACTCCCCATTTTGCAAATGGCCACGGGCTATCGACAGAGTTTAACAATGTTGCCGGCGCGTGGATTTTTTTCGCGAAGCGCTGACATTCTTCGCATCGTCGGGACATCCTCGCAGCATCTTGTATCATGGTCGGCCAGTAATATCCTTGCGTTTTTGCCTTGTCAGCTAGTGATCTCATACCGCTATGATTCCCTGCGTCACCATAATGGATATCCTTTAGAATTCGATGCCCTTCTTTTCGGGATAAGCAGCGTAGTAATGGTCCGAGGAAAGATTTTCTATATAGGACCCCGTCCCGAAGATCGTATCTTCCCACTTTGGAGAGCGTCTTTCTAGCTTGCTTCCGATCCGCAGGTAGGCTTCCTTTGTCGAGGAAGCATGTATTGTCACCCTCCAGTCATCTTCATTGCTGAAATCTTCGTCTTGATTTGCTTTTGACAAGATTTCTTCATCAAAGTCGTTATGGATGTCTTCTCCTACTTGGTCTTCAATATATTCTTCCATCGTATCTTGATTGGTAGCGAAGGAGAATTGAGATGCAATCGAAGGCTCGTATACCCTTGCTATTTTAATACCTTCGGCATTTTTATCCCTCAACATGGATGATATGTATGCTAGGGCATCCGCATGCCTGAGGTCCCTTCTGCATAAGTGCCGGAACTTAATGTTCGGGATTTGTGAAGCCAATGTTTGGACCAATGCCATGTAAGCTGAAAGGGTGTCATCGTACACATTATATTCGAGCGCGATTTGCCGTATGACCAGCTGCGAATCACTTGTCAGCCTTACATCGGTTACCCCCATCTCTATTATTATACGTAGGGCATGTATGACAGCTTCGTATTCAACAATGTTATTGGTATGCTCTTTGAATTCCAATCTAAGTGCCTGTATGATCCTTTCTCCAGTTGGGGTGATGATGACAATACCTATTCCTGCCCCTTCCTTATTTTTAGATCCGTCGACGAAGACTTCCCATTGTCTATGACTCGCAGGTTCGAGGATATCCATTGGATCCTTGATTGCTTCCTCGGCTTCTGGTATTCCCTTGATCTCTTCGTCGTTGTCTAGAGGGAGGTCTGCTAAGAAATCTGCCAGAACTTGGGACTTCTGAGAATGTTGAATTTCATGAATGATGTTGAATTGGTCCAGATGGGTGTTCCATTTGGCTATTCGGCCCACTTTTCCTGTGCTTTTGAGGACTGCTTCCAATGGTGCTCTGCATGGTACCCTGACGAAGTGAGTTAGGAAGTAGGTTCTCAGTTTTTGGGTAGCCCATACCAGTGCGAGGATGAGTTGTTCAATCTTAGTATAATTTCTTTCCGCGGGATTGAGTGTCTTGCTGACGTAATAGATAGGCTGTTCTATCTTTGTATTGGTTTTGACTAATACCGCGCTGACTGCGTCCTCCGTTGCTGCTATGTACAGTGCCAAAACTTCATCAGGGTCAGGTTTCTGCAGGATAGGGATCGAAGCTAGATGTTCTTTGATCTTTTGGAATGCTTCCTCGCAATCGGCGGTCCATTCGAACCTGCTCCCTTTCTTAAGAATATTGAAGAAATGTTTGCACTTGTCCGAAGACCGTGCAATAAATCTGCCCAACGCTGCTATGGACCCATTGAGCTTCTGCACTTCCTTTAGATTCTTTGGTGACGGCATCTCTACTATGGCTTGAATCTTAGCTGGGTCTACCTCGATGCCCCTTTTCGTCACCAGATAACCGAGGAACTTCCCTGAGGTGACACCGAAAGTACATTTCTCCGGATTTACTTTCATGTGATGTTTGTCTCATTGCATTGAAAATATTCCTCAGGTCCTGGTGGTGATTTTTACGCAGCTTGCTTTTGACGAGCATGTCGTCCACGTAGACTTCTAGGGTTCCTCCAATCCATGGTTTGAAGATAGCATCGACCATCCTTTGGTATGTTGCCCCTGCGTTTCGGAGCCCGAAAGGCATTCTGGTATAGCAATAAAGGCCATGTGGTGTATAGAATGCTGTGTGTTGCTGATCTTCTTCTGCCAGGGCTACTTGGTTGTAACCAGAGTATCCGTCCATAAACGACAGCTCCTCGTACCCTTCAACTGCTTCAACCAGTTGATCTATGCTCGGCAGGGGATAGCTGTCCTTTGGACACGCCTTGTTGAGATTAGTAAAGTCGATGCATATTCTAACCCCTCCATTTTTCTTAGGAACAATGACCATGTTGGATATCCAGGTAGGATACTTGACTTCCTTGATAAATCCTGCGTCTAGTAGCTTCCGAAGTTCTGTTTCTACCGCCTCATGATATTCTGGAGCCACTTTTCGTATTTTCTGCCTGAACGGGGGTGTGCCCTGTTTGATGCGTAGTTCATGTTGGATTACTTTTGGGTCGATCCCTGGCATATCTCCTAACTTCCAGGCGAACACATCCGCATATTCCTTAAGTAATTTGGTTAAGGAATGTTCTCTCCCTTCGCCCATGATGGTCCCGATTTTGACCCTCTTCGGGTCTTCTTCCGTTCCTATGTTGATTTCCTTAGTGGGTTCCACGGTGTGAACATAGGCCTTGGGTTTCCGAGGACTGGGGCGCTCTTTAATTGCTATTTGGCGTGTTTCTGCTCTTTGTTGATTGTTGAGGTACTTGTTTCCGAGCCTCGGACATTACCCTCTTTCGTCAAGCCTTTTCCTGTGGTTTCCTTAAGGAATAGTTCTACGGCTTTCTCTTGCGTGGTTTCTTGATTTCTTACTCTTCGGATTTTTCGCTGTTCTTCTTGCTCGTTGTTGATATGATCCTGAGTGGCCTGGCATTCTCGTGTAGCGATTCGATCTCCCTTGATCTCCATAATTCCCTCAGGTGTTGGAAATCTGAGGTACTGGTGGTATGTTGCCGCAACTCCTTTGAGCTTGTGTACCCACTGTCGTCCAATAATGGCGTTGTAGGGGGAAGGGGTATCCACCACACTGAATCGGGTATCCAGTTTCATGGGCCCTGCGTTAACCTGTAACACAATGTCTCCCAAGGGCTTCGTGGCCGCTCCATTGAATCCGTAGATGGTGTGATAAGAGGTCATCAACTGTTCATCATGGAGCTTCATCCGCTTGAATGCGTCATAGAATAGGACATTCACAGAGCTTCCCCCGTCTATGAGGATCTTTTTGAGGTTACATCCCGCTATTGGTAATGTCAGGACCAAGGGATCGTTATGGTCTTCCATATCTTCTTCGATATCCTCGGCATCGAAGATGACAGGTAATTCCATCCATTTTTCATGTTCGTCCACTGTTATCCCATCGACCTTATATAACTCGCAGCGATCTTCGAATTGCTTCCGTAACCTTTTTCCAATCTGTGCTGTGAGCGAGGGTCCTGTGGCTTCGGAACACGAGATGGTGTTGATTGTTCGGTTTTCTTCCGGAAGTTGGACTGGTTTGGTTCGTTTGGATCTGTCCTCGGTAACCTCCTTCCGTATGTAATGTTTGAGCTCTCCCGCATCAATTAATTTTTGGATCATTATTTTAAGGTTCTTGCATTTTTCGGTCTGGTGTCCGTTGAAACAGTGATACTCACAGTAATCTTTAGACTTCTCGGATCTTGGGGGCTGCTTTCCCTTAGACCATGGCCATTCTAAGTTTTCCCTCCCTTTGATCTCCCGCAGGATACGAGCATAGCTAGCGTTGAGTTTCGTGTAAACTTGGTCTTCGAATTTTCGGTCGCCTGTTCTTCGTTCATCCCTCCGTTCCTTTCTATCTTCGTGAGGTCTCTCATCTGAGGAACCCCTTTTGGCCCCATTGGTTTGTTCTGCTGAATTGGTGCGGTGAGACCTCTGCGGATATGCCCTCGGGTTTTCCCGTTGAATTTCTTCAAGTCGAGCGTGCTTCTCGATAATTATTCGGAGATCGCCTTCTGTCTTGGGCACGCTCCCGTGAATTTCAACAAATAGGGGACTCATTCGGTCCAAGCCCCACTTATAGCAATTGATGCTTACCACTGGGTCCACGCTTCCTATGGCTTGGCAGATCCTATGCCATCTGTTTGTGTATTCCCTCGTGGTTTCCTTGTAGCCGATTGCTAGTGAAAAAGCTTATCCATCCCAGTGTTTACAGTCTTGTTGTACATGTATGTTCTTAAGAATTTCTCTGCCAGTTGGTCGTATGAGTGTATGGAGTTTGGTGGCAGATTATCAAACCATGATAACGCCGATCCCTTCAAACTTGACGGGAAGTATCTACAGAGTACGGCGTCGTTCTGTCCCCATCTTGCTAGGACGCGGTTGTAGTACCGAACATGTGCAGCAGGGTCGCTGGACCCATCATAGCATTCGAACGTCGGGACAGGGCATTTCAGGGGAATAGGGGTGTTGGCCAAGCGATGCGTCAGGGGCGTGGAGTTAGCTTCTCTCATAACCTCTTCTAACCTTCCCCCTCCTTGTTTATTTTTCAATTGCCTGATCTCTGCCATCATCTCATCTCGCAGTTCCTCCATTGCGCGTTGGTGTTCTAAATTCTTCAGATCATTTCCGTTTGATTCTCCATCGTCATAATCCAGGTCGGATACGCTATGTCTCCTTGTCGCGTCTTCATTAGTCGCTAGGACGACTCTGCAGTCTTGGTTTGGCTCTGGTGCTTTGGAGCTTGCTTCATCAAGTTGTTGGTTGGTCTTTGTGCTTAGAGCAATCCGCTCCTTTAAATCTTGATTTTCTCTGGCCAAAAGTGCTACAGCTTCTGCGTAAACCTGTTGGTTCCTTCTCAGTTCCTCGAGCTCAGCCATTAGTTGGTGTGATTGGTTGGACCCATGATTGGGAGTCCCCGCACGTGCCGCTACAGCCGTGGCGCCGCCCTCCTCCATGGTCTGTACTAAAGGTGGCAGGGGTTCAACTTCTGTTGCTGGTGTTTCCAAATTGGAGTGAGCGCCCCTCTGCGGTGCCCGAGCCGCCGGTATGGTTTGATTCTGGTTATTTGTTAGCGGCATTCCAAAGGTTAGCAGATGCGCGGGTTGGAATGTTCTGGATTCATCCACCCTTTCCCTTGGTTGGTTAAGTTGACTCATGGCGAAGGTATTGCTAGCCTCCGCAGCCTTCGGGACTACCGCGGCTTCCCCGTATTTTATCGTTGCTGCTCTGAGAGCCGCCATTGCAACAGAATTAGCGTTCATGGGTGAAGTGATTTCAGTGGTATCCTGCCTTCGATTGGTCATTTTAGTTTTATCTCCTTTCTGCTTGCTTCGGGTGATGATCGGGGTTGTCCGGGGTGTTTCTTTTGACAAAGCTTTGGATTTTCCTGCTTCCTGCGTCTTCTCCATCACGTGCCTTTTTGTTGACGAAATCTAGCGTAAACTCGCCTTCTTTACTCACAACACGTTCTCTCTGTATAAATTTATTCAAACAGAAACGGGAATATCCGCGTGAAGCGGGTTAGTTGTCGAAATACAATTTTTCAAAAGCGGGTTTATTAAAGGCGATCTTTAGTATATAAAAAAAAACTATGAAAATTGTAAATCCGACGGATTAGGACAATAACCCATGCTTGGAACGCTAACTCTTATCGAAGGCAAAAAGTGGGTTTTTGAATATAATACTGTTGACGAATGATCTATACAGTCAGAGCTGATAAAATCGGAGCAATCGTATGCCAAATTAGAATGAAATCACAGGACAAGATAAATCTTTTACCGGGACGAAGTCCCTGTTTCTAGCGCCAAATTGTGGACACACGAACTACGCGGGGTCCGAATGCCCCCAATCAATTGTTAAAGTCTAAAGAGATTACGATGGTGATACCCTGATGTGGGTTCATTGGCTCAAAACCCACGGGTTTATCATGGCCTCCTCCAACTTACCCGTGCGTAGCGATTATGCATGGGGTACAAATATAAAAGGAAAGCAACATATATAAGCAAATGCATGCGGAACTAGATGAATGTAAAGTGCTGAAATGTAAATAAGACCAAGGTTTACGTGGTTCAGCACTAAGGCCTACATCCACGGGGTTTGTTGTTCTACTATATTGTTCACGGTTACACGAATAGTCGAATGACTTGGGGTTTACATATTTCTCTCCACTATGGGATTCCTTACCTTTGCTATTCTCTCTCTCTCTCTCTCCTGATGTTTTTTCGATCTCCCTCCCCCTTTGTGGAGATTGGGTATTTATGAGGTAGGAACGTGGGACCCATCTCTGAAGACCGTTGGAACCTTATCTTCTAGTGTCTTGTGTCCATCACGCAGAGGTCTGCGTTTCCCCCTCGATCCCGCGGAGGCATCTTCGCTCGTTCCATAGGTCGGTCGACACGTGCACTGAGCAGAGTGTTTAATGCGGGTGGTTGAGGGGTCTGCTCGTGTCAGACAAGTGTCTTCTGCCCCTGTCAGTCCGTGTCAGCTGACTTTCTCTCCACCGTTGATCTTAGCTCCTCTTCTGGGGATGAGATAAAGCAACTCCTAGGGGTTTATTTGGTGCTTCGCGACGCATCGTGTTTTGATGTCTTGGCTTGCATGCTTTCCACGTACCTTTCTGTATACACGTGTCCGATAGTGAGATATATGTGTACACATTTATGAACATGTCAACATGCTCTCATAAAACAATAGATAATAACTAATGTTTTAGTGTATTGTCAATGTCAGGCAAAGAAGAACTAAACAGTCTTCGTATATTAGGATACTACTCTATACCAACATTTAGCCAGCATATGCTTGACAAGGATTCCCTTCCTGATATTTGGGCCTTAGGATCCAGTAACCCTTGGCACTTGCAGTCTTGATTTACAAAAACCGTCGTACTTTCTTATGTGGACCCTTTCTATGGGTATTGAAACAACATTGTCACTGTCTTTACCCTAAATCACAGTTTCCAAATGTCCCCATTGCATAGGCACTCCTTTATCAGTTCTGTGAACCATCTTGGACTATGCTTATTGTCTTTGGCTTCTCGCTTTTTCTTTTCAGTCTTTTGCCCATCTTCCAACCTGTAGCATTCATAACATAGAAAACCCTTTCATGTTAACTTGAATATATGCAATACATTGTAATGTTGGATGTATTGAAACGAATGTATGAGATTCCTTTTCTGTCTCGGGCCACTGGATTCTAGCAACCTGAAATGGAATGTGTTTTCTTGCTGTTCTCTTACCAGCTTTAGATAGATCGCCCTTCTCATAAGAATATATATATCATGGTGTAAATGGGAATTTAATGACAACAATTTCTTGGGTGCAATAGTAAAGTTGTTTATCTTGTCACCAAGTATGTATTAGGAAGTTTGTCAATTTCTGGAATGTCACCTGATTGATTTTTAGTGTTTAACATATATAATTTCTTAATATAACGGGATTGCGTTACTTAACACGCCGATTTAAGTAAGACCGCTAAACAAGTCTATGACATATCAAATATGAGCTTCTTATTTTAGATCATTCTATTTTTAAAATATTTAAAAACTCTCAAGTAGATGATTACTTATCCAAATTTTCATTTTTCGGGTCTGTTTGTTTTGTTTCGACTTTCTTTATCTTTTTCTTTCTTCATGTTTCCGATTTTAAGATCGGTAATTTTCCAGCAACTACAAATTCAAGAGATGTATAGATGATTGTACAACAACTTCGTTGTTACCTTATCTACTAGAGAAGAACATAAAAAGAAGAGGTATTTGTTTATGTATCTATATGTATGTTAGGACCCATTTACAATAGAAGCGTAGATCAGTAATTTTCCTCTACTCAATTAACACATTATGTTCAGAAAATAGCTTTAAAGGCGCTATGTCTGATAGGCTTTGAGTTGTTGCTGAAAAATGTTTGGGAGCCTATTGCAATAACTAAAGGTGATATGCTAAGTTACACTTTTCATGCATATAATTTTTTTAAGGCTTTTGATATCATATCTTGGAATAAAAGATGAGATTTGGTCTAATTTACGGATCCATGATTTATTGTTGGTACCTACACACTGCTATCATGTTTCACCAAATTTATTTTGATTTTGTTGATTGAATTAATTCTTTGCTTCATTGTGACCTTATGCTGGAAAAATGTTATTTCAGGAATATTATCAAGGATGCAATCCCGTTTGGTTAGATCATATTTCATAATTATACTTGGACGTAAGATCACCCCATCATTATCACTGTGGCCGTGAAAAAAGTAAAAACACCTTCAGATTTTGGATAGTGAAAACTACAGGAAAATCCATTCTCCCAGATCTTTCCACTGTGAAACCCACGCTCCCAAAACTAAAGGCGTGCACCCATTTTCTGGAAGAAAATTATTCTCAGACCCATAATTTATAAAATTCGGTTGTCGTTCTTTTTTCTTTTTCATCATCTTCAATTCTTTTTAACTCAGATAAGGAAATCGAAGAATTTAAACAATGAAGATTCGAGGGAGAGTTTGCTACTATGATTTTGGTTGAATCAAAGAAGAAACTGAGATTGGGGTTTTTTCAATCAGATGGAAGGTTGCTGTTCAAGAAGAGGAAAGGGGATCTGTGAGATTTTGAAATCAAAGCAGATGAGAAGAAATTGCTGATTTTGAATTGCGAAAAATGGGTTGTAGTCTGTGTGTTGATTGGAAAGGAAGAGGAATTCGAAGGTGGGTCTGTGATGTTGAGAAGATTTAAGAACTTGGGTTTGTCTTTGATTCCAAGATGGCAGCAGATGGTCTCGAAATTGTGATGTGAGTTCAACACAGGAAGATGCAGAAATTGGTTGGTCGATTCAGAAGTTTGACAGTGGTTCCGTCGTCGTATGTGAATGTATCAATAGAAAGTTTAAGAGATGGAAGTTTTGGCCGATGGAGATAAGGAAGAAAACGAGTTGCTGCCATCGATTTGGGTGAGTAATGGAGGAGGTTAAGACAAGGAATGTGAAGCGGAGAAGAAAATGAAGATGTGTTTTTATCGAATTTGGCTTCACAACAAGGATTGATAGTGAACAGTTTCAGAAGTTATATCATCCAGGAAAGAGAGGAAAGTTGTTGTTGTTGTTGTTAACTTCAGTGAATAAAGTGCATTTTGATGAATGTCTGAGGTTTATGTGAATGTTTAGGACAGTGGGTTTGTCTCTAATCCACATTTTCTGGTAAGAAATTGATTCTGGTAGTTTCCAAGATGCATCCATTACACAATCTGTCACCAACTCAAAACTGCACACAAGGTGCTTGGCTAAATGCCTGAATGACCGGCCAGTTTTTGTTGCCACCTTTTAACTATAGAGTGGTGAGTCTTTGCACATGTTTTGGAGAGGATTTAAAGTGGTGTCTGAGTCCGTTTAGAAGATTACCAGTTGAGCTGGATTCAAGAACAAGTTGCTTATGAATACATGAGTATTTGGCTATGATATTTGACGAGAAAACAAGGAAGAAAGGTGGGTCAGTTTGCCATATTTTCTTGACCCTGTAACAAAGGTTTGCTGCCGGTTTCGATGGGTTCATTGGTTGTTTTTCAAGGGGCAGTGGAAAATAGTTGTTGTGGATGCTTTTGTTTTGTTGCTTTTTTCAGAATTATTATGGTACTTTATAGTTTTAGTCGTTTTTGAGAGATGTTGGTGTTGTTAGTTGGGAAGCCACATATGTATTTGGTCATATTGGTGTTGATGTTTGGTCATAATGGTTGAATAATTTGTTATGCAGCTACGACAATGGTTGCATAACCTGTTATGCATCTACAAAAGTTGTTGCATAACTTGCTATGCAGTCCAGAAAACGGTTGCATAACACGTTATGCAACTACTTTTTTCTTAGTATTGAAACCAACAAAAAATAAGGTTGCATAACTTGTCATGCACCTACAATAATATCTACATAACATGTTATGCAGTCGTGAAAATAGATGCATAACCTGTTATGCATTCGAAAATATGACTGCATATTGCATTATGCATCGATAAAATTGTTGCACAATCTTTTATGCATCGAGAAAATAAATGCATAATCTTATATGCATCCGTAAATATGGATGCATACTGCATTATGCATCAATTTTTTATGTACGCACTAAAATCAACCAAAACAATGCATAACTTTGTTATCCAAAAGCATAATTTGTTATGCAGTGGAGAAAATGGTTGCATAATTCGTTATGCATCTGCAGAATGTGTTATGCATCTTTTTTGGTGGCTGTGTAATGTATTGTGAATACATGAAAGAAGATGATGGTGTAAATACATGATTTTGACCAAGAGCCCCCAAATAACTGAAAGATAATGGTTTGCATGGGAGTTAATGAAACATGAAAGAAGATGATGATGTGGTTATGAATGCATAACATGTCATTCAGTCGAGAAACTGTCTGCATAACATGTTATGCATTCGTGAAAATGGATGCATAACCTGCTATGCATCTACAAATTTGTTGCATAACTTGTTATGCAGTTCAGAAAACCTGCATAACCTGTTATGCGTCCGAAAATATGGCTACATAATGCATTATGCATCGAGAAAATAGATGCATAACCTGATATGCATCCGTAAATATGGATGCATACTGCATTATGCATCAATTTTTTATATGTACGGCTAAAATCAACCAAAAAAATGGTAATATAACTTGTTATAGATGCATAATTTTGTTATCTAAATGCATAATTTGTTATGCAGTGGAGAAAATGGTTGCATAATTCGTTATGCGTCTGCAGATTGTGTTAATGCATCGTTTTTGGTGACTGCATAATGGTTAAGTATCAAGTTTTCAAAAAAATTCCCTAAAATGAGGATGACCTCCGATTTTTTCGTTAAAAACAAAAATTTGATATTCTTATTTGTACTTGTTGCGTAACTCTTTTAAAAAGATTTCCAACGATATAAAGTTTGTAAAATTCTAAGGCGCGGATTTTTAGATATGTTATGTCCAAGTTGCGCTGCCAATTATACCCCTGAAAAATTAGGCTGCGTAACGAGTTATGCCTGAAAAGATAGTATGCATAACTAGTTATGTATTGATTCATATAATAATTTCATATAATTATGGGTGTCACGGTATACAAAATTAATTGTGGGTCTGAGAATGAGAATATTATTTTTTTTTGGATCTCCCCTAATTTCCCCTTTTGGATACTGATAACAGAAAAACCAAAGCCCAGCTCATCTCTTAGAAGTGGGACCCCCTTTTACACGGTGAGCGAGTGTGAGGTAAATAAAATTAATTTATCTTGCTCGCACTCCCTTTTATCTTCCTCGCCCGAGAACATTAGACTATCATATTGTATCAAACAAATTGTTAGAAGTTCCCTCCTTTTCATGTGAATAATATATGATCATTTTTCTAAGTTAGTATTTGTGGTGAAATGCTAGATGGCATCAACATGATTACATTTGGCGTTCTATTCTACTCAAAATGTCCTGAAATACTATTCGATATAACTGTTTGAAGTTTTTTCCTAAGAGGTTAGCGAACCGTTACATAATGAAAATAAATATGGAAAACCTCATAAATCAAATTTATCATTGTAACCCCATTTCCTGATTTCAAATGATTTAAAATCAACATGCATAATTTAAAATCATTGGTAGCAAACCGTGAAAAAATAGAAACCAAGAGAAAACCAATAGTTTCATTGATTAACTCACATTCAAAAATATAAGAAACCAAAATAATAGCACAAACTATCATTTAACAGATACCAAAACCAATATTGACTCAATATAATCAACTGGAAGTGTCACCCAAATCAATATTATTCAAATCAAAAACTTTGTTAGTAACACCATCAACTGCATTCTCTATTGGAACTTGAGTGTTGTCTACCCTCTAGTTGATTATCTCCATAATAAAGAAAAAAAACACTAACCTTAAATTTCACTATGTGAAAATCGATTCGACCAATTGCAGATAAAAATTTGATTGACCGCTTGAAGTTTTATAGATCCAAATTAAAATGAAAACAATTTCAGACTAAAATGAAATCAATTTAATACCAACAAACTCCACTGTTATCACCTACACTACCAATGACTACGCCTTCTAGAAATTGAACACATAAATTTTCATTAACGTCAATCTCTCTCCCCTCTATCCTCTTCCAACGGCTATATTTCTTCATCCTCATCCTCCATTCATCTTTTCATCTTTCAATCGTAATGGGAGCTGATTAAACTCCACATCTGGATTTCGATCCCAAGCCAGATGGGGTTCAAGTTAGGGGGGGAAGGGTATATATTGTAGATTTGATTCGGTTGATTTCGAAATCTATAATCTGGATTATAACCTATCATTTTCATATTTTCATTTAACATACATAACAAATCTTTACTAGTGCATATTCATATGTCCTCTTTAGCATTAAAAATAGGTTCATTGATTGCATTCATACAGTTTTTTAATTTAAGCACATCATTCGTCATCATATCTCTGTTGCATAGATGTTTGAGGGTGAAAACGGTTTCTACTGATTTTGGTAATTTCGAGTGTGTGGGTGATAAACGAATTTAAACCCTAAAAAATGTACTGCAAGGGAGTACTTTAGATTCGAGAGATCAATCTGTACAAATCCGGCCTAAACCAACAAATGGCCGTTCCAGACTTGCTTCGGTCACAAAGTGAAGGAGAAGGGTTGGTTTGGGGAGGGAAGCGAAGAAAGTGTTGAGACCAGAATAGTTGATTCTAGTAGAGTAGTTGTTTCACGACTTGTATCAGATAGTGAGAAGCTAACAGATGGAAAGCTAGCAAATATTTTCCGAATGTTGTATCCTCCTGACCTGAACTTGTTGTTCGGTGGAAATAGGTAATGCCTATTTATATAATTCGAAGTGAAACGTACTCTGGTCTCATTCAGAAATGGAAAACGAGTGAGTAAATGGGAGGAGGTGGTAACCGGTAACGCTTGGAATTGATGTTCCATAAAAGAAAGTGTTTCACCATTCCTCCCTATATTTACTAACCTCCTCATCCTTATGACACTTTCTTATAACGAGCGTAACGTACGCCGCACGCTGTAAACCGCCAAACCAATACCCAATGAGCATCCCCCAGTTTGTGACATGTGTTGATGTCTCGAGTGTTTTCGTGGAAAACATGTAGCATGTTGTTGTTGTTTGGAAAATTGAGCTTGAGAGACTTGTCGTCTCGGTGGTGACCTTCAACGGTCGAGATTTTGCATCTTAAGAGGAAGGTAGTCGTTGATTATTGCAACCTTTCATTTGGTAGCCAGTGGCATGAAAGTATGATCAGTATGGCTTTAATATGGCCCAGTTTAGGCGCGGCCAAAAGTTAGGGTTTTGGCTTTGTTTAGGCGCGAACAAACTAGGGCCAAAGGTTGCCATGTGTTAGCTGGTAACCTTGGACGGCTAAGTCTGCATCTTAGATGAAAAAGTGGTCGTTGATTGTTGCAGGCCTTCATTTTGGTAGCCGCATAGGGAAGGCCAGCATGGTATGGCGCAGCAAGGTGGTTGGCATGCCATTGGCACTAATGGCATGACATGCCTTGGCGCGGTTTGGCGTGGGCAAAACTAGGGTTTTGGGCCAAAGGTTACCATGCGTTGTTTGGAGACCTTGGAGGCTAGGATTTGCATATAGGATGGAAGGGTGGTCGTTGACCGTCGCACGCCTTCGTTTTGGTAGCCGCATAGGGAAGGCCGACATGGTATGGCGCGACAAGGTGGTTGGCATGCCATTGGAACATGTGGCATGACATGCCTTGGCGCGGTTTGGCGTGGCCAAAACTAGGATTTTGGGCCAAAGGTTACCATGCGTTGTTTGGCGACCTTGGACGGCTAGGATTTGCATCCAGGATGAAAGGGTGGTCGTTGATCGTCGCACGCCTTCGTTTTGGTAGCCGCATAGGGAAGGCCGGCATGGTGGGGCCAAGGCCAATGGCGCGGATGGCTTGGCATAGTGGGGCCAAGGGTTTGGTACGGACATCTTGGCATGGTGGGGCCAAGGCAAGGTGCGGTTGGCTTGGAATGGTGGGTCCAAGGGTTTGGCATGTCATTGGCGCATGGTGCGGCTAGCATGGTTGGGGACAAGGCAAGGTGCGGTTGGCTTGGCATGGTGGGGCCAAGGGTTTGGCATGCCATTGGCGCATGGTGCGGCTAGCATGGTTGGCATGCCTTGGCGCGGTAGACGTGGCTGACATGTGGTAGGCTTTTAAGGATGTAAGAAAATAAGAGCAAAGAAGAAGCCTACTGGTTAACCGCAAGTGCACGGTGTCGATTATAGCTTGTGCAAATACGGGTCGAATCCACAGGGACTAGGGTGTGAGTTGAAGTTTCCTAAGCTAATTCTCTAAGCAGTGAACTAATGAAGCAAAGAGTGACAGTGGAAGTGAGTGACAAAGAATGACAAATAATGACAGTGGCAAAGAGCCAAAGGCAGTGAAGATGATTACAGCTACAGATGGTAGACTAGGAGGATACTAAAGCATTTGATTCCACATCTTGATCCTAAACTAAGGAAGTTCTTATGCAATCTATGTCTTGTTCTTTCATGAAAGACTACAATGAAGAATTTTCTAACTAACCTAGCTAAATTACCCCTAGCATCAACTGTCTTCTTACAGCACAGCTGATCACAGGCTTGTTTGCTCAACCAGTTAACTATCAATTCTAAGGCAATTAAGCACAGCCCTTTAAATGGACTGAATTCTTAACCACTATCACTAACGTCACCCCTAGCATCAGCTGTCTTCTTACAGCACAGCTGATCACAGGTGAATTATCTCAAATGGCTAATTATCAGTCCTACTTCAGTTTAAACATCACAAGAACAACAACATGTATATTAACTATCCTAGCATGCAATCAAGAGTTTCATCTAATCCCTAGCAAGTGATAAATTAAAACATGATGAATATGTGAAAATAAAACTGAATTTGAAAGTGAAACAAAAACAGAACATGAACAATTGAGGAACTGGCTAGTCCAGTCCTCTTGGTGGTGCACTGGCTAGTCCAGGCATGCCCCAACACACCACACAAGCCTTCTATTTATACCCAATTTCAATTCCCCCAACATACCTAATTTCTAAAATTAGGGTTTACAAATTAAATCAAAAATTCTTACCAACTACTTATGATATCCACTCAATTAGCTTGACCCACGCTTCCTCTTCCTCTCCTGCTCACTCTTCTGGTACAATTGCCCTAGCTCGAGCTATTCCATCATTTTCTCTCCTAGGGTTTCAGGAACTGTGAAGAGGAGAAAGTGATAGAATAGTAGGCTAGAATGATGGGGGATTAGGTGGTAGTGATGGGTTCGAGTGTTTGGGGATTTGACGGCTCGTGGAGGGGAGTGGTGGTGGTTGAGGCGACGGAGAGGGTGGAGTTGGCAGCAGCAGAGCTCGACTGCTCGAAGGAGGAAGATGAGAATTTGGGTAAGGTGCGTTTGGCTGAAGGGTATAGGTGTCAGGTGTTGTAGTGTTGAGCGGAACATCAAAATATGATGCACATCGAAGCGAAAGCGTTGGATTATCAATTCTATATTGATTCTAACGGCAAGATGGAAGCAGGTCTTGAGCGACCGTTGGATGCGTGACACAACGAAACTGACGGCTCAAGATGGAGTTAGGTGCTATAGTGTTTGACAGGAGCTTCAGATTTTGATGCACTATGATGAAGCGACCGTAGGATGCTGAGATGATCCAATCTGACGGCTGAAGATGGAGGCGGGTATGGATATTGGAAATGGGTTTGGGTAAGGGTTTTGGACCTTGGGTATGCTAAGCCCATATCTTCTTTAAGAACAATTCTTCCTTGTTAAGCCCATTTCTAGCCTTTTGGTCTTGTGCACAACATTCCTTGCGGCTTCCTTACGTAATTCCTCCCGACTTTTCACTAATTTTCTGCTCTTTTCGCTCCGCAATTCATCCAAAATTTATTTACAACCTAAAAAATGCAAAATTAATTAATAAAAATATTTATTCCTGAAAACAATGAAAATACAGAATATGGGATAAAATGTAGAATTAATGCACAAAAGATGAGTTAAATGCCAAGAAAAATATATAGAAATATGCACTTTTTAGCACTCATCAACATGGTTTTCCATTGGCGCAGTGGTGCGGCTGGCATGGTTGGCATGCCTTGGCGCGGAGATGTGGCCGGCATGGTTTGCCATTGGCACAGTGGTGCGGCTGGCATGGTTGGCATGCCTTGGCGCGGAGATGTGGCTGGCATGGTTTTCCATTTGCACATGGTGCGGCTGTCATGGTTGGCATGCCTTGGCGCGGTAGCATGAGAATTAGAGTTTGTCATAGATGATGTCGGTCAACGTTAAGGGTTCTGCCGTGGAACATGATACATAAAAAAAGGTACCCTGGTAATTCTTACGTAGGCATGCTAATCGATTCAATAAATGTGCTAATGGTTATAGTGACGTCATGTCAGTTGTACGGTTTTACGATTTTAACCCTAAGCTAAAAACCACCATCAACATTATGTCTCCTGCTTAGCTCGGAATAAGAGCATTGTTGCGAGGTAAGCATAAGATGGTGATGGGAAAGGACAAAAATCGAAACGACAAGTCGTGGAAAGATGGTCAGGAAGGTCCGTCTAACATTTTCGAGAGGTAAGGAGAGTCCATGATCCTCGTGTTTGGCATCCTTGCATGGATTCTATTCGTGGTGTAGACCGTGAAGCGGTGAGATGAATATCATCGGCTTAGTCTGGCTGTGCATCACCTTGGATGGGTTAGGGAACATCATGACGCTGTCTTGGAGAGTTGTCGGTGTTGGTGCGGCAAGTCATGGGGCGGACGGTTTGGCATGGTGGGGCCAAGGCAATGGCGTAGTTTGGTGAGGAAAAGCATGCGCAGATGGCTTGGCATGTGGGGCCAAGGCATGGCGCGGTCCTGGAGAGTCAAGCATCGCGGACGTCTTGGCATGGTGGGGCCAAGGCAATGGCGCGGACGGTCTTGGCATGGTGATTGGTCTTCGCGGGCCCGGTTGCCTCTTTTCCTTACTTGACTCGAATAGGAAGTCCTTTCCTTATTCAAACTCCCAAGTATCACGCCTATAAAAGGAGGCCGGCCTCTCCTTTTACTTCACACCTATATTTTTTTTATTCTGGCCGTGTGGTAACAGTAAAGAGGACGAGTGAATCCCAGGTATGTCTTCCAACACTTCCACTTTAACTTGCTTTTTTTGTGTTAGTACAAACCCTAGTTGTAGGCGTACCTTTTTATGAACTTGTAGAAATGTTTTCCTTCTGCGTTGGTATGAATCCTAGCCGTAGGTATGCTTTGCACGAACTTGTAGTAACATTTAGGCGTGAATACCGTAGTGATGTTGGCCGCCTCAATTACCGTGCAAAATAGGCATGCATGAGCTGGTAATTGTCATTCCCTTCCCGCGAAAACCTAGCTTCTAGGGTTTACTCCTTTTTCCTGGTGTGACCGTGTGTATGGTTCCCGTGGTGGGGTGCGCCTCCTCGGCCGGGCGCAAATTTCTCGCTGTAGGGTATGGTCTTGGCATGAGGTGGTGATGCAGGGTCTGTCAGTCCCTATTTCTTTGCCTATGCGCATTATGACTTTGAAACAAATTGGCTTGCATCCATGATGGATCTCCTGAGTCTGATAAAATAATTTCCATGCACTTTCCGTAATAATTTCTCTTCTTATTGTTCTATTGTAGTTATTTCGAAGTTGGAAGTAGTGTGAGAGAATTTTTGTTAGGATGTCATTTGAGAAAAGTTCTGCCGTACCGAAAGATGTTGGCAATTCCAAGCCAAAAATAGATGATGAGTTCTTTACAACACCCGCCATGATTAGGATAAATCATCCCAAGTATGTGTCGATTCTTCTGACTGGTCCGGAAAGTGAAGGAGAGGCCCGGTCGGTTCGGCCATGAGGTGTAATAAGGTTTTGTCTTCAGAGGAAAGAGTATCATGCTTCTCCTATTGACTTTAAAATCTCTGTGAGTTCGTTGCGTCCCTTTGAGAAATGGATGCGATTCATGATGAGCCAGGAATGTGTAAAAGCCAGTTTGACCAAGGCGCAGATCATTGATGCTGTCGCGGCTTCCGCAGTGCTTCAAATTAGGTAAGATATTCCAGGCTTGGTTTCTTTTATTTCCAAATGGTGTCCAGACACTCACACGGCCATATGCAGGTGGGGTGAAATGACTATCTCCTTAAAGAGCATGGACGTGTTGCTGAACCTTCCTATAATAGGAAACCTCGATGTCAAATTGTCTGCAGATGAAGAAGAAAGGCGTGCCGCCCTGGTTGTGAAATCAAAAGGATTCGTTCGGAAAGAAAACGAGACAAGGTGCTTCTATGGCTGGTGGGTGTCTCAGTGTTTCCCGATGAGTTGGATCCAAATCAGAAGAATAGTACGCTTCATATCGCGGCGTTCTTGGCTCTTTGGTTATCCAGAGATATTTTCGATGACGGCTCGGGTAAGAAGGAGATAAGACAGGAACTTATCAAGTTTTCCATAAAATTGGTAAAAGGTGTCGTTCTCCCTATTGGCGGCTTGTTTCTTGGTTCTCTGTACACACACTTGGATCAGCTGGTCGCGTACATGTGCGCTTCAAATGGTTACATGAAAGTGGATTCGTATATTCATGCCGCCTTTCTCCAAGCGTGGTTATGGGAGCACTTCTAAAGGTATGCTCCAAAACCGTTGGTCGTACTTCCCGAGTCTTGGGGTGGTTCTAGGATACTGTGCTGGTCTAATAGGCGCCCAAAGATTGGTTCGAACCTGGTTGGATTCCTTGACAACTCGCACACGGTCAATTTTCGTCCATGGGCTCCGGTGCATGCGTACATAACTCAGATCAATACCTTTGCTCCTGCTCCGAGCATGTATTTGTCTTCTGATAAAAAGGATATGAGTGTTGGAGAGATGGTGTTCATGCGAAGCTGCACGCCCGGTTATGTGTCGTCTTTCTTTCGAGGTTCTTGCAAAGCAGTATCTTACAATATCGATAGGGCGGCTCGGCATATGGTTTTTGACCAAGGGGTCCCACTTGTTCGTCAGCCGGTTATTCCAGAAGTCTCGTTGCCAGCTGTTCACAATGCTACTGTTCTTGTGTCGGGTAAAATTCTCCCTTTCCTTCTTGCGGAACGAAATCCATCAACAACCTCCAAATATAACATATTTTGGCAGGATGAGTTTCTTGTTTTCCATGATTTGTGAATGATGTGGTAGAAAACCATCGCGGTAAGCCTTCTCCTGCGGTTTTAGCGGAGCATCCACTGCCGAGGGATCCTTCTTCGCCCAAGCGAAAATTCGTTAGCCCGAATGCAGATAATCCCCAAGTAAATGAGCGAATATCTAAAAGCCATGCAGATGGTTCCCAGTTAGTTGTGACAACCCTACCGACTTTCAGTTCGTCCAATATGCGAGTACGTGTGGTTTTCCTATTGACTTTAATTGGATCGTGTATATCCTTGTTTCTTTCCTGAGTATCCGTCTTTGTATGTTGCCTAGGGTCTCAGCAGCGTGAACGCCTTTACCAAACTTGCAAGCAGTCAGAAAACATCGCTTCTCGAGACGGATGGTGGTGGTGCTGAGCCTATCCGTGGCGATGGGGAACCCGAGAAGGATGAAAGCTCAGAGTTCAGTGATGGTGAGAGTAGTTCTTCCGACAACAGATATGAATCTTCCTCTAGCCAATCTGAAAGCGGATCAGTGAGTCTCCAGCATGTTTTTTTTTCTTTGGAAAATATCTAATCCGTGATGTCATAGGGGGAAATCGTTTCTGAAGATGGCCTTGAGACGGAGACTGGTAGTGATACAGCTTTGTCTCCAATTATGGCAGCCGCACCGGGCGACCTTGGAATGGATGTTGATCGAGATGAAAACGTCGTTGTGACTCAGAAAATGGAGAGTACTCTAGTGGCTGCAGGTGTAATTGTCGTTAGGAATCCCTTGCCGGTTGCTGATGTAGACGCGGGGGCCACTTTCAACCCTCCATACCTGGTTCCTTATCCGGATTATGTGTTGATCAGGGGATTTAGCGTGCCAGCCAAACATGCGGCGTTATACACAAAGATTTTGGAAAGCTACGGAAATATCGCCATGACCAAGAAGGTTACTAGTAGATTTGCGTTGGTTAAGCGTGTGGAGGAAGCTTTGTCTTCGATTGACGACATGTGCAACGTGACCGGTAATATTGTTTCTGAGGATGTAATCTCGAGCTGGAGGTTCCATCGTGACATGTGTGTAAACTTCGAGTTCAATGTTCCTTGGTTCGTTGAAGGTTTCTCTGAGGTTGAAAAGTTGCTGGTCGAAACAGCCGAAGGTCTTTCTACGGATAAGGTAATGAAGCAGGAAGCGGAAGTCGAAAAATTATCCAGGAAGCTGAAGTTGAAGAGGGCAGCTCTCCAAAGCACGAAGGAGGCTCTTGCTAAGAAGAGCAATCCATTGTTGAAAAACTTTCCTTGAATGTATTTCTGTCTTCTGAATTTCTTATTTTTAGTTTTTTGTTTTTTTTGAAAGGCAAATGAAACGCCTAGTTTATGGTTTTGATTTCCTGGATTTTTGGGTTGATAGACAAATGTTACCTTGAGGGTTTTGGATTATTCTTTTGGAATGAATTGTTTTGGAATGGATTGTTTTGGGAATGATGTTGTCTTGGTTACGATTGCAAGTGACACAAACATCCCAGGAAAACCATGGAACCGTGAGGGTTGCGTGTCGGTAGATGACATGGAGTGCAACGTAACATGGCTATCGGTTTCATCATTCCCGTGAAAACTTGAAATAGAAAACCATGTATTTTTTTCTAGGTAAGACTTACTCAGTTTTTCAGGTCTCCTGATGAAAACGGAATCTTCCGGGTGTAAGACCGAGTTGTACGGGAGGCACCGCCGTGATTGTGGAAAGTCCCCAGTCGTCTCATCTGATAATCGAGTCGTCGATCCCTGGTTGGATCGTTCGCTTTTAACCTCTAGGAAGTCCCCAGTCATCCCTCGCCGTGTTAAAACTGATAATCGGGTCGTTTTGTAACCGAGTCGTCGATCCCTGAGCGGATCGCCTGCTTCTACCGTCTTGATGTCTAGGTCGAAGCATGAGATCGATGGTTGAAAATTGACATTGTAACCGAAATATCAATCTTCCACTGTGGTCGCCAATTTTTTGAGGGTGAAAACGGTTTCTGCTGATTTTGTTCGGGTGTGTGGGTGAGAAACGAATTTAAACCCTAAAAAATGTACTACAAGGGAGTACTTTAGATTCGAGAGATCAATCTGTACAAATCCGGCCTAAACCAAGAAATGGCCGTTCCAGACTTGCTCCGGTCACAAAGTGAAGGATAAGGGTTGGTTTTGGGGAGGGAAGCGAAGAAAGTGTTGAGACCAGAATAGTTGATTCTGTAAGAGTAATTGTTTCACGACTTGTATCAAAAAGTGGGAAGCTAACATATGAAAAGCTGGAAAATGTTTTCTGAGTGTTGTATCCTCCTGACCTGAACTTGTTGTTCGGTGGAAATAGGTAATGCCTATTTATACAAGTCGAAGTGAAACGTACTCTGGTCTCATTAAGAAATGGAAAACAAGTGAGTAAATGGGAGGAGGTGGTAACCGGTAACGCTTGGAATTGATGTTCCATAAAAGAAAGCGTTTCACCATTCCTCCCTATATTTACTAACCTCCTCATCCTTATGACACTTTCTTATAACGAGCGTAACGTACGCTGCACGCTGTAAACCGCCAAACCAATACTCAATGAGCATCCCCCAGTTTGTGACATATGTTGATGTCTCGAGTGTTTTCGTGGAAAACATGTAGCATGTTGTTGTTGTCTGGCAAGTTGAGCTTGGGAGACTTGTCGGCTCGGTCGTGACCTTCAACGATCGATATTTTGCATCTTAAGAGGAAGGTACCCGTTGATTATTGTAACCTTTCGTTTGGTAGTCAGTGGCATGAAAGTATGATTGATAGACACATTTTTGTGACAAAATTGTCCTCAATTTTCAGTATTGTTGGTACTCGATTTTCTACTTATTATGGTGTTTTATGTGTTTGTAGGTATTTTTAGAAAATAAACATTTTTGGAAAATTCGGCTCGAAAAGTTGGTATAGGCACCCGGAGGACACATGTTATTCGTACTCTCAGTTTTGGATAAGGGGCACCCCATGGAACCAACTGCTAATCGCACCCCATTACTGGTTAAGGGGGCTCCATCTTCTTCCTTGATTTGAAAAGAAAAAATTGGCGGGAAATTTGGTTTCAACGGTAAAGGATTTATTATCTTTAAGATAAGAATATCTTTTTGCCTTACAAACATGAAGTTTTGAAGAAAAAGGAAGTTATCTTGTATTAAACAAGAAAGATATCCTTAGAAGATTTTATCTTAAATTTTATTCTACGAATTAAAGAAGATATGGGTTTAGTAAAGAAATATATAGAATAAAGAGAAGGAAAAATTGTGAAGATATTTTTAATTAAAAAGAAGAAGATTTTGGTGTTATGGAAGAATATATTTGAGTGATGTGTATTTGTATGTATAAATAGAGAGCTAGATAGCACATTTGGAAAGAGTTTTTGGGAGAGAAAAGAAAATCACTGTTTTATCATTGTTTCTCCCATTTCATCTTTGTAAACATCCTTTGAGAAATAAAAATGAATTTTGAGCGTGTTTCCATGATGATGAGCTAATTCTCGCGCAACCAAGGCAATGGATGGAGCTATCTATGCATGAATGATTGGTAACAATTTTATTTTCTCTAATTTACAATTTATAATTCATTCAATCACCACTTTTGCGGAGTTCTAAATGTTCACATAATTTTCTTAATTACTTGTGATTCAATTTGATAGATTATACTTTGTTTAATTGATTGATAGTCTATTCTTAGGGAATACAATTAATATTTGGGAATATGTTTGATTATGTGTGAATTAAGAAATAAAGGACTTAAAGGATAGTTAGAGTTTTGAAACATATTTGGTATCGTTCATTCATGTGTAATAGTGGAATCTAGTGTCTTGGTTACTTTTAATATCTTGAAATCAATTTTGCAATAAGTTTTCTATTTTTAAATTTTATAAGTCTAAAATCTTTTGCTTTCACAAGTCTCAACGAACTTATTACTACAACATCATTGAAAAAAACACATCAATGATCGGTATGGCTTTAATATGGCCCAGCGGCCAAAAGTTAGGGTTTTGGCTTTGTTTAGGCGCGACCAAATTAGGGTCAAAGGTTTCCATGTGCTAGCTGGTAACCTTGGATGGCTAAGATCTGCATCTTAGATGAAAAAGTGGTCGTTGATTGTTGCAGGCCTTCGTTATGGTAGCCGCACAGGGAAGGCCAGCATGGTATGGCGCGGCAAGGTGGTTGTCATGCCATTGGCACATGTGGCATGGCATTCCTTGGCGCGGTTTGGCGTGGCCAAATCTAGGGTTTTGGGCCAAAGGTTACCATGCGTTGTTTGGAGACCTTGGACGGCTAGGATTTGCATCTAGGATGGAAGGGTGACCGTTGATCGTCGCACGCCTTCGTTTTGGTAGCCGCACGAGGAAGGTCGACATGGTATGGCGCGGCAAAGTGGTTGGCATGCCATTGGCACATGTGGCATGGCATGCCTTGGCGCGGTTTGGCGTGGCCAAAACTAGGGTTTTGGGCCAAAGGTTACCATGCTTGTTTGGCGACCTTGGACGGCTAGGATTTGCATCCAGGATGGAAGGGTGGTCGTTGATCGTCGCACGCCTTCGTTTTGGTAGCCGCATGGGGAAAGCCGGCATGGTATGACGCGGCAAGGTGGTTGGCATGCCATTGGCACATGTGGCATGGCATGCCTTGGCGCGGTTTGGCGTGGCCAAAACTAGGGTTTTGGGCCAATGCATTATTTGGAGACCTTGGACGGCTAGGATTTGCATCTAGGATGGAAGGGTGGCCGTTGATCGTCCCACGCCTTCGTTTTGGTAGCCGCATAGGGAAGGCCGGTATGGTATGGCGTGGAAAGGTGGTTGGCATGCCATTGGCACATGTGGCATGATATTCCTTGGCGCGGTTTGGCGTGGCCAAAACTAGGGTTTTGGGCCAAAGGTTACCATGCGTTGTTTGGCGACCTTGGACGCCTAGGACTTGCATCAAGGATGGAAGGGTGTCCGTTGATCGTCGCATGCCTTCGTTTTAGTAGTCGCATGGGGAAGGCCGACATGGTATGGCGCGACAAGGTGGTTGGCATACCATTGGTACATGTGGCATGGCATGGCCAAAGGTTACCATGCGTTGTTTGGCGACCTTGGACGGCTAGGATTTGCATCCAGGATGGAAGGGTGGCCGTTGATCGTCGCACGCCTTCGTTTTGGTAGCCGCATGGGGAATGCCGGAATGGTATGGCGCGGCAAGGTGGTTGGCATGCCATTGGCACATGTGGCATGGCATGCCTTGGCGTGGCCAAAACTAGGGTTTTGGGACAAAGGTTACCATGTGTTGTTTAGCGAACTTGGACGGCTAGGATTTTCATCTAGGATGAAAGGGTGGTCGTTGATTGTTGCACACCTTTGTTTTGGTAGCCGCATAGGGAAGGATGGCATGGTGGGGCCAAGGCCAATGGCGCGGATGGCTTGGCATAGTGGGGCCAAGGGTTTGGTACGGACGGCTTGGAATGGTGGGGCCAAGGCAAGGTGCGGTTGGCTTGGCATGGTGGGGCCAAGGGTTTGGCATGCCATTGGCGCATGGTGCGGCTAGCATGGTTGGCATGCCTTGGCGCGGTAGACGTGGCTGGCATGGTTTGCCATTGGCACAGTGGTGCGGCTAGCATGGTTGGCATGCCTTGGCGCGGAGATGTGACTGGCATGGTTTGCCATTGGCACAGTGGTGCGTCTGGCATGGTTGGCATGCCTTGGCGTGGAGATGTGGCTGGCATGATTTTCCATTGGCACAGTGGTACGGCTGGAATGGTTGGCATGCCTTGGCGCGGAGATGTGGATGGCATGGTTTGCTATTGACACAGTGGTGCGGCTGGCATGGTTGGCATTCCTTGGCACGGTAGCATGAGAATTAGGGTTTGGCATAGATGATGTCGGTCAATGTTAAGGGTTCTGCCGTGGAACATGACATATAAAAAAAAGGTACCCTGGTAATTCTTACGTAGGCATGCTGATCGATTCAATAAATTTGCTAATGGTCATAGTGACATCATGTCAGTTGTACGGTTTTACGATTTTAACCCTAAGCTAAAAACCACCATCAACAATAGCATAAAATCTCATAAGTGCTTTCTCAGCATTCGTGCTTTGCGGCCTTTGTTGTTTGTGGCTTTTATTTAGGATATATACTACTTTCAACTTTTTCTACCTGAATCTTTAATTTTTTTAATGCTTGATTCTCATTTGATTCTGATTCCTCCTTTTCCTTTGGGTTTGTTAATTGAAAATTCTACAAAGTCTAATTCTTGTTTCCTTCTAAGTTTTTTTTAGTAACGATAACATCATCATTAAAATAAACATACTAATTTCATTAAAGTTTAGAAATTCATCTACTAAGAGAATACAAAGCAAACTAGGAAATAGTTCTAAGATAAGTTGGAGATTCAGTAAGAGTTCTGAAAATCCTTTAGGAAATAAAAAGCTAAAAGAAAACTTTTATTTCTGATTCCTTATAGTCCTGCCTTCATTCCTTGTCCTCTGAATCCTGAACTTCAATCAACCCTCCTTCTCGTTCCTGTTGATAGATAATTGATTTCTCATGGACATAGGCATAGTCCATACCGGGAGGATACTCGGTTAAAAAGTATTTGGCGGTCACCGTAACTTCGGTAGTTAATCGAATATGTAGGTCCTTGATTGCCTGCTTTCCCAATCTCTCTTTCTCTTCTTCGCTCGGATTGCACAGAGCCAATATTTGAGCTTGTGCTGGATATACGAATGCCCCTCGATTGCAGACGGTGCAACTAAAATATTGCATCCGATGAAGCTGTCCCTCCTTGCAGCGTATTACCTTAGTAGATGAAATAGGAGCACCTAACGGAATTCTAAAGTGGTTACAAGCCATTTCTCCTCTTTTATTTTCTATGAATTACCTTGTTATGCAAATATGGTACTTGCAGTAGGATTTTATAGTAATCATAAACTTTGATTTCCCTTATGCATTTAATTCAATTTCAGACGTCTCATCTTCTTGTGTTCTTCAATTCGTCAGTGTATTTCCGATTAGTGGCATTTGTTTTAAGAGAAACAGATTATTTTAGAAAACTTTCAATCTCTCCATCTCCTGATTCTGGATAGCCTAGCCGCAGTAGAATGAACCTAGATTGTTTTGTTTCTCTGCTCTTGTATAGTCTTGTCTCTGATTTTTTTGATACTTTTCTCTTTCTCGATCTTCTCCAACCTATTATTAGGTCTTGTCCTATATATGAAACGTATAAACCTTGTCTTAGATTTCGTATTTATGACTCTTTCTGTAGAGACTAATTTTTAAAACTTGCTTCTCAGCTTCTTAGCATTGACCAAGGTACTAATGTATTCTGATGAAATCTCTGAATGATTTATATTTAATTTGGTTGTCGTGTTTTGATTGGTCGAGGTTGATTAGAATCAGACTTCTTTTTCACTTGTTTAAGGTTAGTTTTTCGAGGTTTTTTTGTTGTTGGGAGAAAGTAGACAGCTTCTTTTTAAACTAAACTTATATGCTTGTATGGCTGTCTGCATATCCTCCTATATTTCCTTATCTTCCTTCATTTTTCCTTTGCATGCTTTCTTCCATTATTCTTTTTCCAGTTTTCATCCTAAGTCAGGATGAGTAGTTATGATTTATACAAACATTTAAGTGGTCTTTCCGTAGCACAGAGATATGCAAACTACACGAATGTGGGTATTCTACCAACTCCACCTGCCTTAATGAGAGGATTTGGTATTAAAGAGAACAATATCCTTGCTAGAGTATTCTCCACAAATCTATAAAACTGAAGATATAAGAGGAGTTTTGCGTCACTTCTGGAGTCTTAACATTGGTTTTCAAATTCGTGATGTAAATCCAAACTTGTTTATTATCACTTTCATAACTGCGGAGGACTTAAAATGGATAGTACTCAATGGGCCGTGGTATCCTTATCGGAATGTTTTATCTGCAAGATCAGCTTATCCAGGAATGAAAATATCTTCTGAAGTTGTTAAGGAAATACCTCTCTGGGCTAGTATCTCAAACTCCAAATAGGAACACAGACGAGGAGAGCGCATAGGTTTAATAGCAAGTAGAATAGGAACAGTGAGTAGAGTTGAAAATGGGAGTTTTGATTGTGAACCAAGAATATTGGTTTGGGTAAAAATTGAGAGACCTTTAGTCATGAAACTTCTGGTAAAGGTGGAGCACTTTCCAGTTCGAGAGCTCACTTTCACCTATCATAACCTACCATCAAAGTTTTGCACCCACTGCTTTCGCTTAGGACACAAAATCTCCAACTGTGTTATTCGACAAAATCGTCCCTTAGAAGATATTTACGATATGTCAATGCTTTCCCCTGATCCTGCTGATGATATCTTCTGTCTAGATAACACTCCAATTCAGATATGGAACCCACAAGACAACACAGATACTCATGGAAATATGCAACATGTAGAACCCTTCTTGGCTATGCCGGGAAATAGGGAAACTCTTTTTGAGCTCTTTGGTGAATCTCAACATGCTTCTGAACCAACTAATGATGCACCATTGCATTCTGAACACAACTATGAGGTCTTAGGGCCAGTCACTTATGATGAAGATATGCCGGAAGATTCTAATACTATCCTAGGAAAAAGAACTTACCCGTTTAATCTGCCAGAAAATTTTATACCGATCCATGGTGAGGGTTCTGAATCGGGTGAGTCTGGTAAATCGAAAACTAGAAGGGTTCTAAGCTTAATGGCTCCAATTGATAATGTTATGGAACAAGAAAGGGAGTTGGAATCGGTTCAAACTAATCCCAATACTGAGACGACACCAGTATTAGTGAATAAGATATTATCATTTTCTTCTTCTCCTTTTGAAGATGCCTTAGAGATCCTTGTTTCCCTAACCTCTGCTGAATCAACTGCTAATTCAATCTTTGCTTCTCATGATAGTTCAGTTCAACATGTTAAAAATGCATTGCATACATCACCTGCATCATCTATTGTTCATCCTAAATCTGCATTCAAGTTATATATCAATTCCAGATTTTCAATCATCCTCATCTTCTGAAGGCCTAAGAATCTTGGTTTCAGATTCAGATAATCTGCTTCCTATTGATCAATATGGCTCTAATTTCAAAGAATCGAATCAAGCTACAGATACCCATTCACCAGTTCCCTTCCTTCTTGAATCCCCATCTGTGCAAATGGTCGAAATTCAGGTACCTTTAAAAACCTAATTTTTTCTCTTTAATTTGATCTGATTAAATTACACTGCTTGTCTGCTTTCTGCTTTAATTATTGCTTGCCTGTTTGACTGCTTTATTTGTTTAGAAACTGAGTGCCTTCAAGGGGGTGGAAACCCCTTTACCCAAAACCATCTTAACCAATTGATAACTAGTGACAAATCATAAATTTTGTTTCTTTCAGAAACAAAATCCAAGAGATCCTTAGTCAAAAAAATGATTAAAGAATATCCTAATACTCATATTGTTGATCCTAAAGGGCTAGCTGGAGGACTAGCATTATCATGGGTAGACGGATTTTACTTTGAAATTGTTCAATGTAACTTAAACATGATCAACATTCTAGTACAAACTAATCCTGCTTCTGAAAAGTGGTTGCTAACTTGTTTTTATGGTAGCCCTTACCCCCACATTAGAAAAGAAGCTTGGAATTTTTTAACTGACATTTCTGAACAAATTGACAAAACCTCTATGCCATGGATCCTTTTAAGAGACCTGAAGGAAAAAATAAAAGGGTTACCATTTAAATTCTCTGATTGTGAATTCTACCATAATGTTCTTTTAAATGCTAGTCTGTTAGACTTAGGCTTTAAAGGTTATGCATTTACCTGGAATAATCATAGAGAAAAAGAATCTAATATACAAGAGAGGCTAGATAGAGCTGTAGCTAATTTGGAATGGAGCACTAAGTTTCCTAATGCAGAACTTACTCATCTAGTGGTTGCTGGCTCAGACCACTGCCCTATAACATTAAACTATAAAAGATACTTGGGATCATATCATTAGAGAAAATCCTACTAATTCGCTAATTTTAAACCTTCGGTCATTACAAATCATCTTAGATCATTGGAGGAAGAATAACTTTGGTCTTCCCTCAAAACATATTAAGCAAACTCTGTCCCAAATTACCAATCTAACCAACTCCAGTTTTGTGCATAGAAAGGAAGAAAAAATTAAGGATAAACTTATTCAGCTAGAAAGCCTGTATGCAACACAAGAAGCCATAGCAAAACAGCAATCTAGAGATAACTTAGTTAACTTAGGAGAAAAAAACACAAAATTCTTTCATACTGAAACTATGAAAAGAAGAAAATGGAACCACATTGAATGTTTAAAACGATGTGATGATACATTAACTTTTAATAGAGAGGAAATGCACAAATCTCTCTTTGATTTCTTCCTTAACCATTTGTATGCTCCTTCTCCTCCCCCTCCTCATAATCCTTTACTTTTCCAAAACATTTTGCCATGCATTTCTTCTGCTGAGAATCTATCTCTTAGCTGTATTCCGTTTCCTGATGAAATTTAGGCAGTTGTTAAAAAGCTAAAACCAAATAAATCACCAGGGCCTGATAGATTCCCTGCCAGCTTCTTTAAACTAAATTGGGAAACTGTTGGAGAACAAGTGGTTGCTTCCATTCAACATTTTTTTTTGAATCAGGTGAGTTTCACCTTGATTTTAATAAAACCTTCTTATTCCATATTCCTAAGAGTAGACACCCCACTGATCCTAATATCTTTAGGTCAATTGGATTATGTAACACCATATGCAAAATCATAGCAAAAATCTTATCAAATAGGATAAAGCATCTTCTTAATAATATCATCTCTCCATTCCAGACAGCTTTCCTTTCTAAAAGGCAAAACTCTGACAATATTATAATTTCTCAAGAGATAATTCACTCCTTCAAGAAAAAGAAAGTGAAACATGATGGGATAGGTATCAAGATTGATATGTCAAAGGCTTTTGATAGAGTAGATTGGGACTTTTTAATTTCTGCCATGAAAGCTTTTGGTTTTGATAATAGTTTTTGCAACCTCATCCACCAATGTATATCAACCTCCTCTATTGCTGTCTTACTTAATGGTAGTCCTGGTAATTACTTTAAAACCAACAGAGGCCTGAGGCAATGAGACCCTCTTTCTCCTTACTTGTTCATTGTTTGAATGGAAATCTTTTCTAGACTTCTTCTATCTAGTGAAGAGGATAAACTTATTAATGGAATCAAAATTACACCTAAGAATAGTCCAATTTCACATCTCTTTTTTGCTGATGATTGCCTTCTTTTTTTTGGAGCTGATTTTAGAGAATGTCATAATATCCTTGCTCTTATTGATTCATTTGGAAAAGCCTCAGGGAAGGTCATTAACTTTGAGAAATCTGGAATCTTTTTTAGTAAGAAAGTTCAACCAAAACATCAGAGAATGATTAGTAAAATTTTAAAAATTAAGAAAATTAACCCACAGGATACCTACTTAGGAACCCCTCTTTTTATTAGTAAGGCCAAAATTAATCTCTTTGAAGGATTAGTGGAAAAAATGGAACATAAAATTCAAGGATGTATGGGCAAAGTTTTAGCCCAAACCAGTAAACTGATACTCAATAAGTCTACTTTGGCTAGTATGGCCAGCTTTCAAATGAAATGCTTCATTCTACCAAAGAAAATCACAAAAATGATTGACTCTCTACAAAGAGATTTTTGGTGGGGGAAGGAAACAGATTATAAGGGTTATTACCTTATATATTATTCCTGTCTTTGCAAGCCAAAAAGTAAGGGAGGACTAGTGTTTAGAAATCCTCATTTTTTTAACTTGGCTATGATAAGTAAGTTGACTTGGAGACTCCTAACTGACCCTACTTCTCTATGGGCTACTCAACTAAATCCTAGATACTTTAGAAATAGCTCTGTTTTCAAAGCCAAAACCCCAACTACAAGTTCTTGGATTTAGAAATGTATAAGTAAGGGTACACATTTGGTGGAACAAAACAGTATTTGGGAGATAGGGGATAGGCATAATACCAATATTTGGGATGGAAAATGGATTGATGCATTGGAACACAACCTTAGTAGTCTTAGAAACACTACTAACTCTCACTTAACACTTGTGAAGGATCTGATTGATCCAATCACGAAGAAGTGGAATTCTACTTTAATTTTTGATTTATTTCCTGACCCAATAGCTAAGAAGATCATTAACACTAGAATAGCTAAAGATAAATCCGACACCCTTAGATGGCTTCTTACTAAATCTGGTATTTACTCAGTGAAATCTATGTACACCAAGTTAACTGAGAGAACTGTGAATCACTACAATTTAGGGCAGTCAGACTCTTTCTGGGATAGCTTATGGAATCTTAATGTGTCACAAAGAATTAAAATCTTTGCTTGGAAGTGTTTACAAGGAGCTCTTTCAACAAATTTGAAACTGTCTAAGTTTATGGACGACATCCAGCCCAACTGCTCTTTTGGATGTAATGCTGCTGAGTCTGTAGAACACCTATTTATTTCATGTCCTTATGCAAAGACAGTTTGGGCTCAAGAGCCATCTCCTGTTACTTTGAACTTTAATAGTACAACATATTTTTTAGACATTTTGCAGGAAGGAATGAGGAATAAAAACCCTAAATTTCCTATAGAAATCATGCTGACAAAGGCTTGGTTTATTTGGAAAGAAAAATGCAATAGAGCTTTTGAACAGAAACAACAATCTAGTACACAAACAAGTTTGAAAATACAAAGATTCTTTCATTTTTGGTATAAGGACAATATCCCATCTAGAAATTCACCTTTGGATGAAAATAACTCACATAAATGGAATCTACCTAGGAAATCTCAGTCTAAACTCAAGATAGATGCAACTTGGGTTTCCTTGAACTTTCCAGCAGGTTTTTCTTTAATTATTAGGAATGATGCAGGAGAGTTTGTACTTGGCAAGGCAGGACCAATCTCAGCAACTACCCCTGAAGAAGCGGAGGCCTTAGGATTACTTCAAGGAGCGCAATGGGCAGTGGAATAAGGACTGACATATTTCACAGTGGAGGGCGACTGCAAGAACCTATTTGACTACTTGAATGAGAAAGCTTCTCAATTGGAATTGCAGAATCAATATATTTTGGATGAAGTCAAAAGAACCTTTAATTTATGTCATAATTTTTTGGGATTTCATTTTGTTCCTAGAACTGCAAACAATGTGGCAGATATTTTGGTAAAGGAAGCCAAGTCTTTTAGGGATATCCTCATTTGGAGGAAGAATCCACCTTTTTGTATTATCAATGCACTAGAAGTAGATAAATCAAATGTTAGGGTGGCAGTTAATCCCCTGACGTTAGATGGCTCTACTCTTACCAATGTAAGGGTTATTAACTCCCAAAGTTAGTTGGTCTGAAATACACGTAACTTCCAAAAAAAAATCATTAAAAGAACACACAACTGTGTGACTTGGGAGATACAAACCAGAGGATAACTGAAAGAAGAAGCCAGACGTTTTGTGATTCCTTGTTTCTTAATGTAACCTGTTATAGGGGCGGCGTGGTTTATTAGAGGGGCGGCATTTTAATAGGACAAAAAGGGTCATTACATGATCATTCAAGGTGTCCCTTATCAAAAAAAATACTGGAAATGATAAATTAATCCTCATAATTGATAACCTAGTTTAATGATGATAATCAAGTTTAGTGTTAATGATTAATTTCACTTATACTAACTCAAAATCAAAACTAAAATCAGATTTTTAGAGTTAAAAAAAAAAGTTTAGAGGAGAAAGTCAATCTCAATCAATTGAAGAAATTAACCAACAAAATGAAGAACCAGGACCTGAAAATGATCGGGTATACTTCTAAATTAGTCCCAACTAGCTTTTTGTTGCTCAAAGTTATTTAAAATACACAAAAAATTCATTTTTTTTACATTTTCAGAGCTAATTACGGTTGGAATTTTGCTCATAACCAAATGTAAATCGAAGTTACGGTTCATAAAAGATTAACTACCAACCGTAACTGGTTAAATTTAAAGAATACCCAATCGTAAAACCAGTCACGGTTGGTAACTAAATGCTCGATACCAACCGTAACTGAGTTACGGTTGGTAACCAAATGCTCGATACCATCCGTAACTGAGTTACGGTTCTTAAACTAAAATGGTTACCAACCGTAACTGAAGAAAATTCTCAGATATAAGAACATACGGTTAGTAATTGAACTATTACCAACCGTAACAACATCAAAATCTCCAGTCACGGTTCGTAATTGAGTTAAAATCAACCGTAACTCACATAAACCCAGAAATTTCAATTTTCTTCTAAAACCCTAATTTTTGATAGAAATTAAACTTAAATCGAACAAAATAAACCAAATCGTAACTGGGTTTTCAAAACATACCTCATATAAGTCATTACACCACACTTGATTAATTTTCGCATCGTCGATTAATCGAAGATGATGAAATTTTGAGTTTTAATGGAGGTTACGGTTGATGGGAGGAGGAGAAGAGAAGAAAAAAGAAAACAAATTTTCAATTTAGCCTAAAAAATGGAAAGGATAATCTAGTTAATTTACCCTTTATAGGACATCCCCTAACCAACTAAAGGGACATTACTATCACACTGCCGCCCCTCTAATAAACCATGCCACCCCTATAACATATTACTTCTTAATATAATAGAATTGTTCCCCTCCACGGTACGACCGTTCGAGTGAGTAAAAAGAGTTTGGACTCCGAATACAAGTACTCGGTATACGTCTGAAACTCTGAAGTTACATTATATACAGTGATTTGATCTCTCTCCGTGCTCTCTATTATACTCCTTAGGAAATTCCTCATAAATCAATGTGAGTTTCTTTTCGTTTTTTGCTTGCTTAATTACCCTGATGAGTATTCTTATTGAATTACCGATTTTATCAATATAGGGTTTTTAAACCATAAACAATTATTTCAATTTTTCAGTACTTTTCTTGATTCAATTAATGATCTTATTCATTCCTCTTGTTCTTTAGAGTTTCTAACATTGCAATATTTTGTTTGACTGTTATTTCCTTCCAGTGCTTGTTTTTGTTTTATAATTTTAATGACTTCTGATTTCAATTTTGTTATCATCTAGATCATGCAGTCTGTATCTCATGGATCTTATGTTTTCAAAAAACCCTATACTGAATCCTCACTGTTTACCAAGAAGAATCCATTAATTCACCATGACTTTGCTCCTCCCAAGAAACTTGTGTTTCCAGTGTTGAAGAAGCAGAAACCACTTATTGTCAAATCTTCTATCAAGGATGTAGTCAAAACATCTGCTGTATTGACTAATCAGATAATCCCGGTTTCAATTTTTCAGTCCCTTGCATCTTTTGATAGATGGGTAAGTTTTTATTAGTTCTTAATCTATTGCAATTAAAAAAAAAATTCTTCTGCTTGCTAAGTAATCTATTTTCATTAGGTTGTTCAATCTGTATCAGACTTGATTGCCTTTAAACCTAAGGCTAATATACTCTCTATCGGATTCTTCGAAGAGGGAGATTTAATACAGTTGAACCACGATGGGAACAGCATTGTTGGAGTGGTGCAGCACATAGGGTTTTTCGAGACCACACTTATAGGTCCTATAGGATCGATCATTCTTCAGAACTTTAAAATTGATAAGTACTCGATTATCAATCAAACTCAAACAGTGGGTGATGAAAAGTTGTTTGGAATGTACACCCGTTTTGATGGCAAGAATTATCCACATTATACGTATATTGAGGAGGTTAAGTCTGTACTTCAGAAGATTGAGAACACCAAAGACAATTACAAAGCGGTTGTCACACTGCCTAATGATAAGGTATTAGTTATATTTTATTTTATTTTATTTTTGTAGTGTCTCTTATTTGTACAAATCAATGTAGTTAATATCAGGCGATATATTGGCTATCGGTCCTTGATCGAGACACACGTAATATTGGGGATACATGAAGTTAAAGTTGCTTAGTTATTTCAAATGGTGAGAGACACACGTTATATCGGTGTATCGCACCTCGCCAATAGATATGAACTACTTCGGTACAAGTGATGTCTTCTATTACGTTGTCTAATTCAATTATTTTTGGTTTACAGTTCGAAGTTGCATGCTATGTGAACAGATCTAAGCTGCAAAGTCCTCTATTTAAAAGTTACCTTGAAGTTAGTGCACAAGTCTTTGCCGAGATTGATAGGAATATCAGTAGAAATAAGTCTGTTGCGGATTATCTTAAATTGTGGTGAGGTTGGGGGCCTTCTGATGTCAATTGTAGATGATTATATAGGAATATTTTAAATGCAAATCTTATTTGGTAGATGCGTTGTTCAAAAACTTGTTGATATTGATTTGTAATTAGCTGGTGATTGGTTGGTTGGAATGCTTCAATTTCTTGTCTTGATAGTTTTTCTTATTTTTCCTTCTTTCTTCTAGTATCTTCTGTCTATCTGTTAGTTCTAGTTCTTTTTATCCTTATTGGCATGCAAATTCTGCGGATGTTTCTTCGTGGAATGTTTTCGAATTCCATGGCATAAGCATCATCGACAAAGAAGGCGTGGTTCTTGTGGAAGTGATGTTTGAAGTGATATCATGGCTCTCGTATCATGTGAAACACTTGTATCTGCTGCCACTCCTAACAAGGTAAATCAAAAACTTGTATTTGCATTGGCTCTACTACAAGGCACGCTGGGTTGGCAAAAGTACAAGTTCAAGGCTATCTAATTTAGGTTTGTACGTGTTAACAAGGGATCCCATTATACTTTGAGTGAAGCAAAAACTAATGCTTTTAGAGATCAGACTGCAGGAATAACCACCCGTTCAAGAGCTAAATTGGCTCCGGATCAATGGACAGTGATGTCAATTCTGGCGAAGGTATGTTGATCACAGTCCAGCTACTTGATCTGAGGACAATACCTCCAATCTGAAAAAATAATTATCAATTTGTTTCTTTTGTTGGTGAACTCCGGTAATTTCAGAAAGTTTTTAGGACTTTCAAGGTCATAAAATATTTAAACTTTGAAAAATGAGAGCATCTTCTTACTCAAAAGACCTGGGTGAGTTGGTTGATCAATTTCCAGATGTGCTAGGATCAGGGGCTGGTGTTGCTCCACTTGCAAAAGTTGATGAAACATAGCCAAACCTTTTTGAATAACTGCATTGAGTTTCGTTTATTCTCTTGTGCTTTGAGTTAGAATATGGTTTTGTATTTATGTTATGTACCATTTTGAATTATTGCTCTTAGAATTTCATAACAAGTTTCTGGTTAGCTCGTGGTTGAGTTTTTAATGGCATTATAATTTCTTGGGAACAGATTGTTTTCTTTGTTGGGCGATTGAAATTCAAGATCAAGCTTTGTCTGGCAACGATGAGGTGGTTGTTGTGCCTAATTTTACCTGCTTATTTAGCTGGTGTGTGGTATACCTATATTAAATGCTTTTTATCTGATTTATCATTTCAGGATAGTGACTGGGAGGAAGTTCAAGATCAGGGAGCTTGGCAGACCAAGATCAGTTATACTCGGTTGGCACAACCGTTGGTGACAAGCACACTACTGAGCAACTTGATGCAATGTCAAAGGTGTTTAATGAGGTTTGTTAAAATCAATTCTAAGCTGATTTTGTTTTCTTAAGAACAAGTGCAAATCGGAGTGGAGTTACCTCCCCTGTTTTCGGAGTTTCTAAAGTTAACATTGTCTTTCTTGTTGTCAATATCTATTGTAAGAACGCAGATGATGATGGTTATGAAGACGATGTTCTGATCCGATCAGATCCTCTTAATGAGGTACTTAGCTGCAACTTTGTGTAGTTTACGTTATCACTGCTAATGTTACAGTTTTCTTAAAATTGTGATATTGCTTGTTACAGATAAATCTGGTTAGTTATATCTCGGATTTCTTGCTGTAGTTTATCGAGCGAGAGCTTGATCATCATATTTGAACTTGGTGGTATGGTGTAAAAGATAATCTCTTAGAGGCAGACCCAATGTTGTTTGAGTTTGTAAACTCAAACAACACTTTGTGCAGGGTTAATGTTGTTCGTTTATTTCCTTTATTTATGGCAATTTCAGGAATAATTCTTTTATATATTTAATTATAATAGCATAGAAAATGAGTTTGAAGAAGAATATCATTGCTAAACGAAGAGACGTCAACAGATATTTTCTTTTGTCAAACGAGATGCCAATGATATATGGCTCATAAAATTACGCTATAAGATTGATACACGTTTGTTTGTCTGTTTGTTTTTTTTTTCCCCTGAAACTAGAAGATTGAATTGCTTAGACTTGAGAGGTTACATGGTTTGCTCCTACACTTCGGCAGAAATATCATTAGGAGTATCTAACGGCCATATACTGCTCAAAATAACATTGTTTTTTGTAAGTTTAGATAAAACATCCGCTACTTATTTTTCTCTTAAGGCACATAATAACATTGCCAAGAGCTGAACAATCTGAATATAAATTTTATTTCTAAAATTAAATTATGAATTCTCCAATCTGTACTGAAGCTTTTCATTCTTCACTGCGTTCACCACTATCCTTGAATCCAGCTCAAACTCTAATTTCTCCATATTCTCTTGCCCATTGTGTTGCCTCTCATAATCCTCTGCATTCAGCTTGCTCCGGACTCGACGGATGTGTTAGGTAGATACACTTGGATCCCCGTGAGCATCCGCAAAATCACGTATAATTAGACAGATTCCACTTGTTTATTAGAATTGACAAAAGATCCAACATTAATTTTAAATGTTCTTCTTCGAGAGGAGACCGATGAAGATTTTCTCTAAACTGATTGATGTGATTTGTAGATAGTGGTAAAAAGTGATTCGATTCTCGAACTTGTGAAGGATAATTTTAGACTTAAATTCAAAACTAAATAGAAAACTCACTAATAATTATAACAAACACTGACAAAGTTGGTATCAATATTAAAAGAACACTGAGGCTAAGATTCCACTATTTTCCAAGTTTAAGGTGATTTAATCCAATCTTTGTATTCATGCAATTTTCTCGTTCAATTTGATTCTTACTATTGAGACAAGTAGATTTTCAAAAGTAATAATTGTAAATACCAAGTATGAAGCATCAAAAGTCTTAAACTAAGCATACTCCATCAAAATAGATCACAATTACTCAAATAAAAATCATATTCGATATTAGTTCAAGGCAAAAATCATAATAAAATTGCCATAAATAGATAAAAGAGAATATACCACTTCTTGTTGGAAAAATAGCTTCCTCTAGAGCCTCAGCAATGGGGTTTAGCTCCTCATATTAACCATGTTCTCAAAATATGTATTTATATCTCAAAAGTGTACAAGGAGGTGAAAAAGTGATAACACAGCCAATTCGCAACAGTGTGAAGGTGTTGCAGAATCTATGTTACAAAGAGGAAACAGTAGATAAAGACCTAATGCAATTACTGTTGATAAACGATAGATGGGTTCTGCTTTTGAATAACGATAGTGTTCTGCGACAGATACTTGTGCGTCAATGTTCTTCGTGTTCTTCCTCTTCAGCAGCAGCAGCAGAATAAGGTATTTTCCTGCAACTCGATCTCTAGAGAGCTCTGTGGTGTTCTAAACTTCTCTGAAAGGCTTCGTCCCCCTTCTATGAGTTATCCCAACTCCTTTTATAGACCACAGGTCGATTTAATCTCCAAGAAATCTCCTTTTTATTTTTTCCAAAGTTACGGGTTTTATCTATTCTTTCTATATCCTCATACGCGGCTTCAAACACTCCCTGTTTTTCTTCTCACGCGTCTTCCAATTATAATCCAACGTCCCAGACTCTCTCAAAGATAGTCTTAACTTCAACAGAGAATCCTATTTCCTTATCTATCTGATAGTTTCCATATATCAACCAAAATCCCGTGAAAAACTTCACCTCCCTGTTTTAGAAAACTCGATGATTTCCTCCTCTATTTTCAAATCTAGAGGGATTACCATCCCTGTTTTGATGAATCTAGTGAATCCCAACAAATATCCACGTCGAACTCCGACTAAATCTGCTCCTAGTCATCAACAGAACTTCGATAAACTTCCACCTCCTCTGTTTCACTCCAGCACGGTTGTCCAGCCCAAAATACTCGATCCAAACATACACACCAACCCTGTCAGGCTCTAACAGGTCCATTCCAACGAAAATAAGCCATTGAATCTCCATAGAAATCGCTCAAAACTCCAACCCTGAATCTTCCTGGTCTGCACTATTTTCCCGCCAATTTGAAATTTGAGTTTGGGAAGAAAGGTGGTCGCCCCCTATCTAGAGTGGGGTGCGAATAACAGCTTCCTTGGGGGTGCCCCTTATCCAAACCGGGGGTCCGAATAGCAAGTGTCCTCCGGGTGCTTTCCGATTCGAGCCAATTTTTTCCAAAAATGTTTATTGGCCGAAAAATACCTACAAATAAAACACCATAATAAGTACAAAAATGATCCCTAACAATATATAGAATCGAGACAAATCGCACACAAAAATGTGTCTATCAAATACCCCCAAACCTATTATTTGCTAGTCCTGAGCAAAAATAAAATAGAAATAAAATCCTAACTCACTGTCGCAGGCATCGTCGATTGCATTTAGCGTATGCAATAAGCCTTTAAACCCCTAGGTGTCCCTAGTGGCCGAGTTATAGTCTCGGGAGGGCTTACCAGAGTTATACCCACAAAACCTTTACTCCAGATCCTAGCTATCTACGCAGAATCTTGGAAGGCACTAAAGAATATCCTTGGTTAGCATACTTATTGACTACAGGAGGAAGTACCCTGATGCGAAATTCCAATTGATGTATACGAGTTCGCACTCAAGCATACTAAAATTCATATGAAGTGACAGAGCTCTACTCAGATGGTCGTACTATAGCCCAATAGGCTCGATGCTCTAACTCAACAGGCAGGTGACATGCCTTGCCAAACACTAAACGATAAGGTGACATTCCAATGGGTGTCTTAAACGCAGTACGATAAGCCCATAAGGCATCAGTAATCCTCGACGACCAGTCTTTCCTGTTTGGATTAACTGTTTTCTCTAGAATACGTGTAATTTCCATATTGGAAACCTCAACCTGACCATTAGTCTGAGGGTGATATGGGGATGCTACTTTATGGGTAATGATAGACACATTTATGTGTCTAATATGTCTCAATTGTATGTATTGTTAGTGCTCGATTTTGTATTTATTTTGTTATTTTATGTCTTTGTAAGTATTTATAGAGAAATAAGCTCTTGCAGCAAAAATTGGCTCGAAAAGTGGTGTTTTACACCCCAGGATAAAGTACTAAAGGCACCCAAGAAATGCACCGGAAGCACCCCAAAAATGTGCCGGAGAAATCCCAGAAAAATTACTATTTACGCCCAAAAATTACTATTTGCACCCCGTAAGGCAAGTGCTAAAGGGAAACCCGTACAGGATTAGGGGAGGACATCTTCTTCTCAAATTCAAAACCAATTTTTGGACGTAAATAGTAATTTTTCTGGGGTTTCTCCGTCACATTTTTTGGGTGCTTCCGGTGCATTTCTGGGGTGCCTTTAGTACTTTATCCTGGGGTTTAAAACACCACTTTTCGAGCCAATTTTTGCTGAAAGAGCTATTTCTCTATAAATACCTACAAAGACATAAAATAACAAAATAAATACAAAATCGAGCACTAACAATACATACAATTGAGACATATTAGACACATAAATGCGTCTATCAACACCCCCAAACTTATTATTTGCTAGTCCTCGAGCAAATCAAAACTACAAAATAAAAATGACTACACTTAGCACGTGCAGCAAGCCGTTAAACCGCTAGGTGGCCCTAGCGGCGGAGTGTTGTCTCCGGAGGGTTTACCAGAGGTGTACCCACAAAACCTTTACTCCAGACCCTAGCTATCTACGCAGAACCTTGGAAGGAACTAAAGAATCTCCTTGGTTGGCATACTTATTGACTACAGGAGGAAGTACCCTGATGCGAAATTCCAATCGTTGTACACGAGTTTGCACTCAAGCATACTAAAATTCATATGAAGTGACAGAGCTCTACTCAGATAGTCGCACTATGGACATCAATATCCGGAGTCAAAACTAATCACATGGAAAGATCAAGAAGATGGATATTGAAAAACATAGATGGTTTTGATGTTTACTAGGTGAACGGTGTTTCTCATATATGTCTGAAGTCCTCCGCCAAAATGAACCTATCCTAAGGGACTGAGATACCGGTCTTACTAATATCAGCACACTGGCATATACAAGGGTACCAGTGGTCGATAATCCTAACTCTAGGTCAACAGAACTGGCATATACAAGGGTTCCAGTGGTCGACTTTATTGAATTTATTCCAGTTGGTCTAATGGTCTGGTCTCCTTTTCTTTTCTTTTTTTTTTTGGTTTACAATCATTCTAATTCACCATAGCATTGGTAACAAGTTGAATCGTGAGCCCCACCTAATCACTTAGAGAAACATAGTTTAAAAACAAAACAAAATAAAAACAGAAGTGAAAAGGACTCAACGAGATATGGTGAAATTATCATGTTATTTCTAACACCTGAGCTCTGTGCTTTTATGAAAAGACTCTTTAGATGTTGCCATCTAGTCAGATTGGTTCCTCAACTCCTATAACCAAAATGCTTCCATCCACTTAGATTGGTTAGTGCCATCCTTAATAGGCATAAATTTCTAGGCTCTGGATTTTATTTATTGCAAATAAAAGCTAACAAAAAGTTTCTTCTTCCCTACCCCCAAACTTAAATCTAACATTGTCCTCAATGTTTCTAATGAAAGAGCAATACCAAACAGTAAAGCAACATGGGGAATTAGTAAAGAGAGAAGTCAGAAAGATAGTACCTGGGTGAAGAGAGAAATCAAAAACTAATATACAACAACATACAATCGTCTCGATGGTCAATCAAGGGTAAACAGAGTCCTCCAGAGGGAGCTCCTCAATATCATCTGTAAGAAAGGGCTCTAAAAAGGGTTTCAATCTCTGACCGTTAACCTTTGAAGAACTACTACCATCCGGTGTCTCGATCTCAACAGCTCCATGAGGAAACACAGTGCGAACAATAAAAGGACCCGTCCACCGAGAACGTAACTTCCCAGGGAAAAGATGCAAGCGGGTATCATACAGAAGAACTTTTTGACCTGGAGAAAATGACTTTCTTAAGATATTTCTATCATGCACAAGTTTCATTTTGTTCTTATACTCCTTAGCACTATCGTATGCATCTCTACGAATCTCTTCCAACTCATTGAGCTGGAGTTTCCTATGGGCTCCTGCCTTGTCAAGTGAAAAATTTAGCTGCTTAACAGCCCAATAAGCTCTATGTTCTAACTCAACAGGTAAGTGACATGCCTTGCCATACACAAGTCGATAAGGTGACATTCCAATGGGGGTCTTCAACTCCGTTCGGTAAGCCCATAAGGCATCAGTAAGCCTAGACGACCAGTCTTTCCGATTAGGATTAACTGTTTTCTCTAATATACGTTTTATCTCCCTATTGGAAACTTCTACCTGACTAGTGTGCTTGGAAAAGACACACAGAACACTTGCAAGTATACAAGGCCAAGTTTTAGTATAGAAGGTAAGCAAGGGGTTAGTCCACAGGGAGTGGGAGCATAAAGAAGTTAAACTATGCTGGCAGATGATGTAAAACAAGATGCAAGATCACAATGTTATAGTGGCAGTGAAACAAAGAGGGCAAATGGCATGAACCAAGGCTGTGAGCCAAGGGCAGGGGTGAGTTTGTGCACTGATTTCAGTGCACAACAGCTACAGATTGCAAGAAATTAAACAAGTAAAACAGGTAAGGAGATTAAACAGGTAAGGAGATTAAACAGGTAAAGACTAAACAGGTAAGGACTAAACAGGTAAGTGACTGTAAAAGGGATTGTGGCTAAGCTAAGGCTTAGTATCCACCTGGTGTCCTAATCAAACAACATATTTCTAGGTTGAGTTAAAAATCCTATGCATACATCTAGAATGGGAGGAAAACTAATTTGCTCACTAGTTTGCCCCTAGCATTGACTGTCTTTTGACAGAACAATCAATCACAGGCACTATGAGCATTAACCTCTTCCCATTGCTCAAGCAAAACAGGGCAAGGAGTTAACTATCCTAGCAACTTGTCATTTGACAGTGCATAAGGCTTCAACTGAGCCTTAACTTAATGCTACTTAGCTCATGCTCAACATATTACTTACACAAGCATTCATCATACAAGATAATTCAAATAACATACACATAACATTCAACTGTCAACTATGATAAAGGGACTGAATTTGAAATTGTAATTAAAATTTCTTCAAATGTCTACTGGCTAGTCCAGAGATCCCTTCTATTACACACCCACCCATCTATTTATACAAACAATAAATTTTAACCTAAAATCCCCCAAAACAGTGAACTAGGGTTCTGACAAAAAGTGAGATTAAATCACCTCATACATTGAAAACTACTCGAGAACTTTCACCCATGCTTCCTTGTCGTCTGCTGATGCTACCCATGCCTTCGATTTATCCTCTAACCTCACCTATTTCATCAACTCCTAACCTAGGGTTCTCGTGAGATGAAACGATTAGGAGGTGATGTAATAAGTGGCTAGAAAAGTAGGTCTAAGTGATGATGGCTCGAGTGGTGATGGTTGAATGATTTGGGGGGAGAAGATGGTGGAGTGATTTGGGGGGAGAAGATGGTGGAGTGATTTGGGGGAGCGTCGCTGTTGCAGAAGAGGGGAAGAAGGAGATGGCTCGATGGGTTTTGGTTAGGGTGCGTTTGGTGTGGGTAATAGGATTAGGTTGCTTAGGTGTTAAACGGGATCATCAAATTTGATGTTTTGTGAAGGGAATCCGTGGGATGATAACTTCTGAAACGGATCTAACGGCGATATGGAGACAAATTATGAGCGACCGTTGGATGCAAAAATACAACGAAACTAACGGCTCAAGATGGAGTTAGGTGCTGTAGTGTTGGTACGGTGCGTCGAAATCTGATGCATGATGACGCAGCGACCGTTGGATGATGGAATGGATCCAATCTTACGGTTAAGAAGGAAAACGGGTTTGGGTATTGAATTTTGGGTTTAGGATATGGATTTGGGTTTAGGAATTGGATTTGGGCTTAGGTAATCTTGAGCCCACTTCTTCTTTAAGAACAATTTCTTCCTTTTTAAGCCCATTTTTATCCTTGAGTCTTCCATAACACATTCTTCACTTCTTTTCCGCTAGAGATTCCACCGGCTTTCTCCCGTGTCTTTGCTCTTTTGGCTCCGCAACTCATCTAATCTTTATTTGGTACCTAAAAATACAAAATTAATTAATAAAAATATTTATTCTTGAAAACAATGAAAATACAGAATATGGGATAAAATGTAGAATTAATGCACAAAAGATGAGTTAAATGCCAAGAAAAATATATAGAAATATGCACTTTTTAGCACTCATCACTGACCACTAGTCTGTGGATGATACGGGGTAGCTACCTTATGTGTAATACCATATTTCTTCATCAAAAGCCTAAAAGGTCCATTATAAAAGTGCGACCCTCCATCACTAATTATAGATCGCGGTGTACCAAAACGTGTAAGTATATTATTTTTCAAGAACTCAATCACAACCCTATGGTCATTGGTTTTACACGCAGCCGCCTCAATCCACTTAGAGACATAGTCTACAGCGACAAGGATGTATAAGTTACCAAAAGAATTAGGAAAAGGACCCATAAAGTCAATACCCCACACATCAAAGACCTCCACAACTAAAATAGGGTTCAAGGGCATCATGTTCCTACGGGAAATGGTTCCTAATTTCTGGCAACGTTCACAAGTCACACAGTAACTGTGGGAGTCTTTAAACAACGAAGGCCAATAAAATCCACACTGCAATATCTTAGCAGCAGTTTTCCTAGCACTAAAGTGACCCCCACAAGCAAGATCATCACAAAAGGAAATAATACTGGACTGGTCACTCTCAGGTATACATCTCCTAATAATCTGGTCTGGACAATACTTCAACAAATAAGGATCATCCCAGAAGAATTACTTAACCTCATCTAAAAACCTAGAACGATCTTGTTTACCCCAATGTTGGGGCATTCGACCAGTAACAAGATAGTTCACTATATTCGCATACCAAGGTAATTGGGTAACAAAGAACAATTGTTCATCAAGAAAGCTATCCCTTATAGGAAGGGAATCATCAGGGGAACTAACAACTAGCCTAGACAAGTGGTCTGCTACAACATTTTCGGCACCTTTTTTGTCTCTAATGTCTGGAGAAAACTCTTGCAACAAAAGGATCCACCTAATCAATCTAGGTTTTGTATCCTTCTTAGACAAAAGATATTTCAAAGCAGCATGATCAGTATATATGATGATCTTAGAACCTAAGAGATAGGGTCTAAACTTGTCTAAGGCAAACACAATGGCTAACAGTTCCTTCTCAGTAGTGGTATAGTTCAACTGGGCATCATTCAGAGTTTTGCTAGCATAGTAAATCACATGAAGTAATTTGTTTTCTCGCTGACCTAGCACTACACCAATAACATAATCTGAAGCATCACACATGATCTCAAAGGGTAGGTTCCAGTTGGTTGCCTGGACTATGGGGGCGGTAGTAAGTAAATTCTTAAGCTTATCAAAAGCCTCTAAACAAGCATCATCAAAGACAAACTTAACATCTTTTGCAAGAAAATTGCAAAGAGGTCTAGAAATTAAGCTAAAATCCTTAATGAATCGACGATAAAAACATGCATGCCCTAAGAATGACCTAATATCCCTTACGGTTTTTGGGACTTGTAAAGTTTTAATCAGGTCAACTTTGGATTTATCTACCTCTATACCCTTAGAAGATACGATATGCCCTAAAACAATTCCTGAACGAACCATGAAGTGACATTTCTCCCAATTAAGCACTAAATTCTTTTCCTTACACCTAGACAACACTAGTGACAAATGATGCAAGCACTCATCGAAAGACGAACCAAACACTAAAAAATCATCCATAAAGACCTCTAAGAACCGTTCTACCATGTCAGAAAATATGCTCATCATGCAACGCTGAAAAGTCGCAGGGGAATTGCAAATCCCAAAAGGCATGCGTCTATACGCAAAGGTACCAAAGGGACAGGTAAAAGTGGGTTTCTCCTGGTCTTCTGGGGCAATAACGATCTGATTATATCCAGAATAGCCATCTAAAAAGCAATAGTGACTATGTCCAGCTAATCTCTCTAACATCTGGTCGATGAAGGGAAGGGGAAAGTGGTCCTTCCTAGTGACCTTGTTCAATTTCCTATAGTCAATACAAACACGCCAACCCGTGGTCACTCGGGTCGGGATTAACTCATTGTTATCATTCTGGACTACAGTAATACCGGATTTCTTGGGAACAACCTGAACGGGGCTGACCCACTTACTGTCTGAAATGGGGTAGATAATGCCTGCATATAACAACTTAAGGACCTCGTTTCGAACTACCTCTTTCATATTAGGGTTTAGTCGACGTTGCATCTCCCTAGAAGGTTTGACATCACTCTCTAAATAGATTTTATGCATACAAACAGTGGGACTTATACCCTTAATGTCAGCTATGGTCCACCCTAAAGCTTCCTTGTTGTTTCGAAGGACGGATACTAGCCTACGTTCCTGGTCACTATCCAAGACGGAAGAAATAATCAGAGGTAAAGTCTCAGACGGGCCTAAAAACCTATATTTTAGGGAATCTGGCAATAGTTTTAGGTCCAACTTAGTCGGCTCTTCTAACGAAGGAACTATGGTAGACTTAGAAACTGGTAGTGGTTCGACTTTAGGTTTCCATCCATTACTAGTATCTAACAAAGGGGTTGAATCTAACAAAGCATTCACCTCATTAATCATATTATCATCATCAGAATCAATCCCAAAGTGAGTTAGGCATTTCTCTAATGGATCTTCTAAAAAAGTGTTTGGTAATGACTCCTCGACTAATGTTCCTATCATGTTTACCTCTTCTATGTTCGAGTCATCTAGTTCGGAGGGTAGCTTACTAATATTAAAAATGTTCAGATCAATAGTCATATTACCAAAAGACAATTTCATAATACCATTTTGACAGTTAATGATCGCATTGGATGTAGCTAAAAACGGGCGACCTAAAATTATCGGTATCTGGTTCTTTGGGTCAGGGACAGGTTGGTATCTAGGATAACAAAATCCACTGGATAAATAAACTTGTAAACCTCTATGAGAACATCCTCGATCACACCAGGAGGAATTTTAACGGACCTATCAGCTAACTGAAGTGTCATCTGGGTAGGTTTCATCTTACCAAGTCCTAGCTTAAGGTACGCATGATATGGTAGTAAGTTCACACTAGCTCCTAAGTTAAGAAACGCTTTCTCAACACGGTATTTACCTATTGTGCAAGAAATGGTAGGGGACCCCGGGTCTTTATACTTAGGAGTAGTGGTATTCTGAATAATAGAACTCACGACTAGCTAGAAAGGCTTTCTTCTGGACATTAAGCTTTCGCTTTCGCGTACACATATCCTTGAGAAACTTGGCATAAGAGGGAATCTGCTTAATTGCATCTAGTAGTGGAAGGTTGATAGTTACCTGCTTAAAAACCTCCAATATATCATTAAAATTGGACTCCCTCTTAGTTGGAACTAGCAGCTGTGGGAATGGGGCTCTAGGGACAAAGCCGGGCTCAATATGACCCTCATTGGTCTCTTTAGAGACTCTATCAGTCTCCTCAGTTTCTGGTTCAGAAGGGTGAACTACAGCATGTTCACTATCAGGCATGGAAACCTTGTTGTCTATCACTCTACCACTCCTAAGGGTTTTAATAGCATTCACATGATCAGATGGTCTTTCACCTATTTCATTAATTCCTCTAGGGTTGGGTTGAGTCTGACTAGGAAACTTACCTCTTTCTCTTAAAGACTCATTTATCTGACTAACCTGGGTTTTCAACTCGGAAATAGCCTGAGAGTTAGCCTGACCTATTCTCTTATTTTCTTCTAAACCTTGAGCAACAGATTGCTGAAACTGCACAGTGTTACGAGTTAACAAAGCAAGAGACTCTTCTAAACTCATAATCTTCTTATCCGAAGGGTTCTGAAACTGTGCCGGAGCTGAAGGATTCTTAGTATAGCCAAAACCTGGGGGAACCTGAGCATTACTAGACTGACCTTGATTCTGGCCCTTGGACCAAGAAAGGTTTGGATGGTTTCTCCAGCCAGGGTTATAGGTTTCTGAATATGGGTCAAACTTCTGTCGGTTATCAAACCTAGTGTTGTTATAAAGAGCATTGGCTTGCTCTTCAACAACATGGCCTTCCCAAAAAGGCTCATTTCTTCCACTACTACCACTAGAATGACCTAATTCTAAGGCTTCTAACCTTTTGGCTATAGCTGCTATTTTGGCATCTGACTCATGAGATCCTTCTACCCTATTAACATTTCCTCTACTTAGAAGAATTTTTTTCTGGGGTTCCCTACTATTTTCCCATTGTTGGGTCTTATCGGCGATTTCATTCAAAAATGTCATCGCTTCATCAACAGTTTTATTCTCAAACCCACCTGTGCATAAGGACTCAACCATGGTTGTTGTTGAATAATCTAAACCCTCGTAGAGGATCTGAACTAACCTAACCTTCTCCAAACCATGCTGAGGACATTGAGATATCACGTCATTGAACCTTTCTAAGTACCTAGATTGATAGGCGCATTTATGTGTCTAATATGTCTCAATTGTATGTATTGTTAGTGCTCGATTTTGTATTTATTTTGTTATTTTATATCTTTGTAGGTATTTATAGAGAAATAAGCTCTTGCAACAAAAATTGGCTCGAAAAGTGGTGTTTTACATCCCAGGATAAAATACTAAAGGAACCCCAAAAATGCACCGGAAGCACCCCAAAAATGTGCCGGAGAAACCCCAGAAAAAATACTATTTACGGCCAAAAATTACTATTTGCACCCCATAAGGCAAGTACTAAAGGGAAACCCGTACAAGATTAGGGGGAGGACATCTTCTTCTCAAATTCAAAACCAATTTTGGCGGGAAAACATTTCACTTCACTGGAAGAATTTTGATCGAATGTTTGGAGGAGTTTTTGTGTGATTCAATCGCTGAAACTTCATGGGTAGTTGTGATATGTCCTAACAGAGCTAGTATGGGTGTTTGTTTTGATCAAATTTGGTTGGATAACTTGGTTTAATCCAAACAGGGAGTTGGAGGAAAAACATGAGCTTGCACAAGTTGTGAGGAATTTAAACGTGTACTGCACGTGTTTGGAAGAGTTGATCGATATTCTGGAGCGTGAAGAAGGTATAGAAGGAAAGAAATACAGCTGCAGACGCGTAGGAAAACGATTTTTGGAAACAATATATTTTCGAAATGAAAGAAATAATGGGATTAAATAAAGAGATTTTGGGAGATTCAATGTCGCAATGATGTATAAATAGGTTCCTAAGATCACATAGAAGGTAAGGGGAGAGTTTGGGGTCGAGAGGAGAGCTCAAGAAGCATGAATCAAGAGTTTTCAGAACTCTGTTGCTGCTGCTCGTGAAGAACTGGGAAACAGAGACGGTTTCTTCATCCGTCGTAACGGTTTCTTCAAATGCTTGTCACAGTTTCTTCAACTGGTTTGCAACATTTATCTTCATTGTAACAGTTTCTTCATCCTCTTCTGCAACATTTATCTTCATATTTGTAACGGTTATCTTCATCATAACAGTTGGGAGTTGAAATAGTCGGTCTGCAACGCGCATGTGTTGTTGCAGATTTCCTGTTTCACTATTTTCTCTTCTTGTAAATACTTTTTGAGCCATGAATACATATTTTGAGTGTGTTTCCAACATGATGAGCTAAACCCAATCTTCCCGGGCGATGGAGGAAGCCATTCTTCCAAAAGTTATGTGGTAAAATTTATTTGAATTTATTTATGCAATTCTTTTATGATTATTTGCACCGAATGAAAATTGAGTAATGGTTTTTATTAATTAGTTGTATTTTCTCTTTATGAAGTATGCTTAGTTTAGGTCTTTTGATACTTCATTCTTGTGATTAAAAATTGATGTTTTGAAAATCTAATTTAGGCAATGATTAGAATCACAATTTCTTTTGATTGGAGTTATATTGTCTAGAATTGCATGATAAAAATTAACATTAAATTACATGAATTTTGGTGAATGGTGAAATTATGAACCCCGGTCTCTCTAATATAATCAATTTTAATTTGCTTTATTTTCTTTAGTTTTAAAATTTAAATCTAAAAACACAACCTTCACAAGTCTTGAACGAATTCTTTTTTTTTTTACTATAACAACTTTGAAATTACATCAGGTAATACCGTATTGTTTCATTAAAAGAGCAAACGGTCTATTACAAAAGTGTGAACCTCCATCACTAATTATAGCTCGCGGCGTACTAAAACGTGTAAGTATATTCTCTTTCAAAAACTGGACTACGACCCTGTGGTCATTCGTTTTACACGGAACCGCCTCAACTCACTTAGGCACATAGTCTACAGCGACAAGTATGTAAAGATAACCAAACGAAATAGGAAATGGACCCATAAAATCAATGCCCCACACATCAGAGACCTCAATCACTAAAATAGGGTTCAAAGGCATCATATTTCTACGGAAAATGGTTCCTAACTTCTGGAAACGCTCACAAGAAACACAATGACTATGGGAATCTTTAAACAACGAAGGCCAGTAAAATCCACACTGCAAAATCTTAGCAGCAGTCTTCTTAGAACTAAAATGACCCCCACATGCATGTTCATGAAAAAAGGAGATAATACTAGACTGGTCACTCTCAGATACACATCTCCTAATAATCTGGTCCGAATAATACTTAAACAGATAAGGATCGTCCCAAAAGAAATGCTTAACCTCGACTAAAAACCTAGAACGATCTTGCTTACCCCAATGTTGAGGTATTCGACCAGTAACAAGATAATTCACTATATTTGCATACCAAGGTGATTGGGAAACAGAGAACAATTGTTCATCAGGAAAACTGTCCTTTATATGAAGGGAATTATTAGGGGAACTAACAACTATCCTAGACAAGTGGCCTGCTACCACATTCTCTGCACCCTTTTTGTCTCTAATATCTGGACAAAATTCTTGTAACAAAAGGATCCATCTAATCAATCTATGTTTGGTATCCTTCTTAGACAAAAGGTATTTCAAAGCAGCATGATCAATATAGATTACGATCTTAGAACCTAATAAATAGGATCTAAACTTATCCAAGGCAAACACGATGGCTAGCAATTCCTTATCGGTAGTTGTATAGTTCATTTGGGCATCATTCAGAGTTTTTCTAGCATAGTAAATCACATGGAGTAATTTGTTTTCTCGCTGACCTAACACAACGCCTATAGCATAATCTGAAGCATCACACATAATTTCAAAGGGTAGGTTCCAGTTAGGTTCCTGGACTATCGGGGCAGTAGTGAGTAAAGTTTTAAGCTTATCAAAATCCTTTAAGCAAGCATCATCAAAGACAAACTTAACATCTTTTGCAAGAAAATTGCAAAGAGGTCTAGAAATCAAGCTAAAATCCTTAATGAATCGACGGTAAAAACCTTCATGCCCTAAGAATGAACTAATATCTTTTACGGTTTTTGGGACCTGTAGAGTCTTAATAAGGTCAATTTTTTCTTTGTCTACCTCTATACCTTTTGAAGAAACGATGTGCCCTAAGACAATTCCTGCTTCAACCATGAAATGGTATTTTTCCCAATTAAGCACTAAATTCTTTTCCTTACACCTAGTCAACACTAATGTCAAATGATGCAAGCACTCATCAAAAGCTGAACCAAACACTGAAAAATCATCCATAAAGACCTCTAAAAACCGTTATACCATATCAGAAAATATGCTCATCGTACAACGCTAAAAAGTCACAGGGGCATTACATAACCCGAAAGGCATGCGTTTATACGCAAAGGTACCAAAGGGACAAGTAAAAGTGGTTTTCTCTTGGTCTTCTGTGGCAATAACGATCTGATTATAACCGGAGTAGCCATCTAAGAAGCAATAGTGACTATGTCCAGCTAACCTCTCTAGCATTTGGTCGATAAAAGGAAGGGGAAAGTGATCCTTACTTGTGACCTTGTTCAATTTCCTATAGTCAATACACACACGCCATCCCGTGGTCACTCTGGTTGAGATTAATTCATTATTATCATTCTGGACTACAGTGATACCTGATTTCTTGGGGACACCCTGAACAGGACTGACCCACTTACTGTCTGAAATTGGGTAAATAATACCCGCATATAACAACTTAAGCACCTATTTTCGAACTACCTCTTTCATGTTAGGGTTCAGTCGACGTAGCATCTCCCTAGAAGGTTTGGAGTCATCCTCTAAATGAATTTGATGCATACACACAGTAGGACTTCTACCCTTAATGTCTGCTATTGTCCACCCTAAAGCTTCCTTATTGTCTTGAAGTACTTTTACTAGCCTACTTTCCTGATCAATATCCAAATCGGAAGCTACAATCACAGGTAAAGTCTCAGATGGGCCTAAAAACACATATTGTAGAGTATCGGGTAGTGGTTTAAGGTCCAACTTTGGGGGCTCTTCTAAAGAAGGAATTAGGGTAGTCTCAGAAACTGGTAACAGTTCGAACCAATCTTTCCATCTATCAGTGTCTAATACAGGGGTAGAATCTAATAGATCATTCACTTGTTCAATAGTGTTATCGTCATCAAAATCTAAACCAAAATGGGATAGACAACTTTCTAATGGGTCTTCAAATAAAATGTTAGGTAATGACTTATGAACTAAGGCTTCTATCATGTTCACCTCTTCAACACATGTGTCATCTAGATCATAAGGTAGCTTACTGACATTAAAAATGTTCATCTCTATAGTCATATTACCAAAAGATAAATTCATCACACCATTTCGACAGTTAATGATCGCATTAGACGTAGCTAAAAATGGGCGACCTAAAATTACAGGTATCTGGTTCTCTGGGTCAGGGACAGGTTGGGTATCTAGGACCACGAAATCCACTGGATAAATAAACTTGTCGACCTCAATAAGAACATCCTCGATAATACCTCGAGGGATTTTAACAGACCTATCAGCTAACTGCAGTGTTATCTGAGTAGGTTTCATTTCACCAAGTCCTAGCTGTAAGTATACATGGAATGGCAGTAAGTTCACACTGTCTCCTAAGTCAAGTAAAGCTTTTTCTACCCGGAAGTTACCTATTGTGCAAGCAATGGTAGGAGAACCTGGGTCTTTGTACTTTGGAGTTGTGGTGTTCTGAATGATTGAACTTACGTGACTAGCTAAAAAGGCTTTCTTATGGACGCTAAGTTTTCGCTTTCGCGTACACATATCCATAAGGAACTTGGCATAAGCAGGAATTTGCCTAATTGCATCTAATAAATGAAGGTTTATGGTAACTTGCTTAAAAACCTCCACTATGTCATTAAAGTTCAATTCCTTCTTTGTTGGTACTAATAGCTGAAGAAATTGGGCTCTAGGCACAGAATCAGACCTCTCAGAAACTGAGTTGGCATCATTAGAAATTTTATCAGTTTCCTTAGCTAGTGTTCCTGAGGGGTGAACTACAGTATGTTCACTATCGGGCATGGTTACCTGATTGTCTACTATTCTACCACTTCTAAGGGTTCTAATAGCATTCAATTGATTTGATGGTTTTGTACCTACTTCATGAACTCCTCTAGGATTGGGATTAGTCTGACTAGGGAACCTACCATTATTTCTCTCGCTTAAGGTCTTAGCTATTTGGCCTACTTGAAGTTCTAACTTAGCAAGGCTCTGAGCATTAGTTTGAAAATTATGCTTGGTTTCCTGTTGAAAACTAACATGGCTCTGTGCTAACATTTCCTGAGTTTTTGCTAACATCTTAATAGATTCCTCTAAGCTAGTCGTTTTATTTTTTGGGCCTGATGTATTCCTAGTGTAGCCAAAACCTTGGGGAGCATTAGAATTATTAGACTGACCCTGACTCTGGCCCTTAGACCATGAAAAGTTCGGATGGTTCCTCCAACCATGATTATAGGTTTCTGAATATGGGTCAAACTTCTGACGATTATCAAACCTAGTGTTATTATATAGAGCATTGGCTTGCTCTTCATTATTCTGGCCTTCCCAAAAAGGCTCCAATCTACCACTAGTGTTACCCACTTCTAAAGCTTCTAACCTTTCGCTATAGCAGCAATTTTGGCATCTGATTCATAGCCTCCTTCTACCCTATTAACGTTTCCTCTGCCGAGAAGAATTGTTTTCTGGGGTCCCCTACTACTTTCCCATTGTTGGGTCTTTTCGGCGACTTCATGCAAATATGTCATCGCGTCATCAACTGTTTGGTTCTCAAATCCACCAGTACACATAGATTCTACTGTGGCTGTGGTGGGATAATCTAAACCCTCATAAAGGATCTTAACTAACCTAACCTTTTCTAAACCATGATGAGGACATTGGGCTTATAAATCATTGAAACTTTCCAAATACCTATACAAAGTTTCTCCCTCCTGTTGAGAAAACGTGCAGATTTGCGTCCTAATAGACGATGTTTTGTGCCCAGGGAAAAACTTGTTCAAAAAGGCAGATGTAAGTTGTTTATACGTTTCGATTGACCCGGAAGCCAAACTATATAGCCACGATTTAGCTTTATCTTTCAGGGAAAAGGGGAATAACCTAAGTTTCAAAGAATCATCATATAAGTTTCTAATCCTGAGGGTACTACAAATTTCCTCAAAGTACCTAACATGGAAATAGGGGTTTTCATTTTCTTTCCCTAAAAAGATTGGGAGCAGCTGTAAGGTCCCAGGTTTAAGTTCATAAGTTGCTTCCATCTCAGCTAGCCTGATACATGAGGGACGAGTAGTCCTAGTTGGATTCAACAAAGCTTTCAAAGTTGCCATTTCTGGCGCTATCGGAGCAACATGGATCCTCTCCTCAGTCAAAGGACGTTCAAAAATAGACTCTTCAAAAGTAGGACTCTCTAGATTAAGGTAATCGAGACGCTTCGAACTACTAGGTTTTTCTTTAACAAATCTACCTAGTGCGTCTCTTTTACGTTCAGGCATACAATAGAATTTTCTAAATTGGAAGGTAAGATAACACAGATCAAGGCCGACTCAACCAAATCAAACCTATTGATTTCTAGCAAACAAAAAGCATGATGGCTCCACTTAGATTGTTTCTAGACCCCTAGACTTCCAAAAGTTACCCAATTTAGGGTTAGAATTGTGTGCTTCTCAAATTTTGTTGGATCACTTTGCATCCAAATACCCAAAGGACTTGCCTGTTCCTGATACCGTGCATAAGCTACTTGATATTTCCCCAGACCAAAGAGTATCCCCATATTATGTTCTTTATGCACTTCCTTGTGAAGTAAAAACCAGGTTTGGGGTAGCTTTTTCTTTTTGATAGTTTCATTTTCTTTAAGGAATCATAACATAAGTGCGAAGCTGTCATTTGTAAATACTATATTTTGGGTTGATCCCCAAATTTTCAGGTTATTAGTTTATGGGGATCCTTTATCTATATTCCAGTAGGTAATTCTATTTTCTTGTTTTATTTTTATTTGTTTATTTTCGATTATGAATTTCTCATATTAATTTTTACGTTGGATGACTCGATTACATTGAGGACAATGTAATGTTAAGTATAGGGGAGTGGTTACCTTTTTACTTTTCTTTTTCAGGATTTTTCTTTCAATTTATGACCAGCTGTTCAGCGGGTCTATTGTAGGTTGTGAGTATATATATATTATGACCAGCTGTTGAGCGGGTCTAAAAAAAATAAAAAAAATTATGATCAGCTGTTGAGCGGGTCTATTCTTTTGTTTTCTTATCAATTTATGATCAGCTGTTAAGCGGGTCTAAAAAAAATTAAAAAAAAAAAAGAGAAAGAATTGCATTTTCATGTTATGACCAGCTGTTGAGTGGGTCTTAAGGTTTGACATATGGTCAGCTGTTGAGCTGGTCTATTCTTTTGTTTTCTTATCAATTTATGACCAGCTGTTGAGCGGGTCTAAAAAAAAATTGAAAAAAAAAAGAGAAAAAGAATTGCATTTTCATGTTATGACCAGCTGTTGAGCGGGTCTTAAGGTTTGCCATATGATCAGCTTTGGAACGGGTCTATTTCTTTTTGTTTTGCTCGAAGACTAGCAAAATATAAGTGTGGGGGTGTTGATAAGCACGTAAATGCTATATTTTATACCCATATTTATATTAGTTAGGACTCGATATTTTGGCTAACGATACTATTTTAGTGCTTTTGTAGAAAGTACATGGAAACCAGTTCACTCCGAGAAATAAACGCTTAAGTTAAAGCTTAAATGGCCTTTGCGGCGAAAATCACAAAATATGGCTGGCCTGGTATCTTCATATATCAGCAGCATGTAAGTCATCTCCCAGCCAGAGAACGATATTAACGGAAACAAGGAATTATCTTTGTTTATTTGGTCGAGCAGTTAACAAGTTATTTCTCCAGAAGCAGCAACTTCATTTCTTGTCAAGAGAGGGTTATGAGCACTATCGTTTTGTGACTTATGCTACTGGTGGAGAAAGGTGCCATGACCAGGAGAGGATGGATGTTGTATGTGTGATATTTCAGTCATACAAGGAGCTGGTTTTGTTGCCATAGACGAAAACTAGAAGGGTTAAGAGCTGAAAATGAACGTAACAGCAACATCGATCGAGTATGAGGAGATGGAATCTGGGAAATCGAACATGAACAGTGGTTGAGTTTGACAATGTTGTTCGAGTGGTAGCATACACAGTGGTGGTGGTCTCTTTTACCTGCAATGGCCGTGGGGGTCTTGTACCGAGATGAAGAGTTTAATGTCGCTGTCGTCGTTGGCAGTCACTGGAGTTTTTGGTGGTGGATTTATCTAGTGGCTTGGTGTCTTGAATATCGAAAACGAGGAAGCTCAGGATGGATGGTTGCTGGCATTTGCATTCGCAGATCAGGTAGATAAAGGCGCTAGTGGTGGAGCAGGTAACTTGGGCAGTGATTATGATTGCCGGTATACAGTCTATAACTGAGCTTAGAGAAGATGGAGTTTTGTCTGCTGCCATTAATGGTGGTGGTTGATTTCGGGGATAGTCTGGCTGCTTGTGTTGTAGACAAGCTCGAGTAAACAAAGTCAGGGACGATGATGAGAGTTAGCACGGGTCAAAGGGATCTTCGTGAGGGAATTTGTCTTTGATCGAAGTTCAGGGTGTTAAGATTTGGGTAATTCTCTTTCTTGTTTTCATTCATGCATTGCCGTAGCTTTTTATACAAGACCATAGTTGGTGTACAAGTTATTAACCCTAGACACCAACTTGAGCCCTTAATTATCGATCTCAAGATAGCTAACCCTAGACCCCAACTTGAGCCCTTAATTACCGGTCTCAAGATAGCTACTTCCCAACACAGACTCGGAAATACTTGGGACTCAAGACACATTCTCGAGTTCTACACTACTACGACACTTACCCTATAACGTATTTCCTAATACCCCCCTCAAGACGGAGCATGCAGGTCACAAATGCCCATCTTGGATAAAAGTCCTTGAAACTGTGCTTTCCCCAAGGATTTGGTGAAGATATCCGCCAACTGCACCTCCGTAGGTGTGTAGGAAGGTGATAGAATTTTCTGTACTATAGCATCCCTGAGAAGATGACAGTCTACCTCAATATGCTTTGTACGTTCATGAAAAACTGGATTCTGAGCTATATATAATGCAGACTGACTATCACAGATAAGACGCATTCTGTGTGGATGATGAACTCCCAAATCTCTAAGTAATTGTTTCAACCATTTCAATTCACATGTAGCTGCAGCCATTGATCTGTATTCTGCTTCTGCTAAGCTACGTGAAACAGTTTGTTGCTTCTTTGTCTTCCATGACACCGACGAATCTCCAAGAAGTACAAACCAACCTGTCAAAGATCGTCTAGTCAAAGGACAACTAGCCAATCTGAATCACACCAGCCTTTTAAACTCAGGCTACTATCAGAGCGCAACAGAATTCCTTGCCCAGGATTCTTCTTTAAATACCTCACCACACGAAGTGCTGCGTCCCAGTGATCTATTCTCGGCTGTTGCATAAACTGTGACAACGTATGAACCGAATAAGTAAGATCAGGTCTGGTTACTGACAAATAAATCAGTCTACCAATTAGTCTTCTATATTTCTCCACGTCTTTGAACAACTCTCCCGTCTCCAAAGCAAGTCTATGATTAGTCTCCATTGGAAACTCTGCATGTTTGGCTCCCAATAAACCCGCTTCCATGATAATATCCAAAGCATATTTCCGCTGGCATACATAAAAACCTTGTTTACTGCGAGCTATCTCCAAACCCAGAAAATATTTCAACTTTCCCAAGTCTTTCATCTTGAAACATTGTCCCAAGTAGGTTTTAAATTTATTAATCTCCTCCAGATTATTTCCTGCAACAATTAAATCATCTACATACACCAAAACATTAAGCTGCATCTTTCCCTTGATCATAGTGAAAAGAGAATAATATGAATATGATTGCCGGAACCCATAATTTTTCAAGGCTGTTGATAGTTTTGCAAACCAACAACGTGGAGCCTGTTTCAAACCATATAATGATTTCTTCATTCTACATACCATATTAGAATTACCTTTGGTAAAGCCAGGTGGTATCTTCATATACACTTCTTCCTCCAAATCTCCATGAAGGAAAGCATTATGTACATCCATCTGATGTACTTCCCAGTTTTTAACTGCTGCAACAGACAGAAAAGTACGTAACGTTGTCATCTTTGCTACTGGTGCAAATGTTTCTTTGTAATCCAACCCATCAACTTGATGATTTCCAAAGATCACCAATCTTGCTTTTAGCCGTACCAACTCCCCATTTGCATCATACTTCTCTGTGTAAATCCATTTACTGCCAAGTGCTTTCTTCCCCGGTGGCAATTTTTGCAATTCCCACGTACCTTGTTCTTCCAGTGCTCGTATTTATGCTTCCATGGCTTTCCACCACCCTGGATGCTTCATAGATTCCTTAAAATTCCGAGGCTCAGACCCAGTTGTTAATGCTGCTAGATATTTCTTATGAAATGCAGAAAACCTATCACAACTAACATAATATGTCAAAGGATAAGGCGTACCTGAGGATGGTGATTGTGTTGAGTGAAGATGAGATGGACTATTTTTTCGAATGGTGTGTGTCACAAAGCCTCTAAGCCTACTAGAAGTAATCTTCTGACGCCTTCCCTTGCCCAACTCTTCCGCAGCTGTAGTATCATTGCTAGGATTGACATCCTCTACAGGTTGTTCCTGTGCGTCGTCTTCATTAACATCAACACTGCCGCAATCGTCGCTGTTCTCAGTCCCTCTCAAGACACTAGGCGTATCGGTCTCAGTGTATGCAGTGGACTCGGTCTCAGCTGGATCGTCAACAGAAGTCTCAGAACCTTCAGAATTCGACTGATCCTTCTCAGTCGATGGATCTGACCCCAACTGCACTGTCTTAGTTAAATCTCCCTTCAAATCAGTCCTATACGGAAACTGATATTCACAAAACTTCACGTCTCTTGACACTAGAAACCTTCTTGCATCTAAATCATACACTTGCCATGCTTTCTTACCAAAAGGATAGCCAAGAAATACACATATTCTTCCTCTACTCGCAAACTTATCTCCGTTACTACCTTGATCATGTACATAGCACAAGCATCCAAACACCTTCAACTGGTTATATGGAGGCTGCTTTCCAAATAATATTTCATATGGAGTTTTATTGTTTAGAATAGGTGTAAGTGTACGATTAATTAAATATGCAGCAGTTAAGGCGCATTCTCCCCAAAAATATATTGGCAAATTGGCTTGAAATCTCAAAGCTCTTGCCACATTCAGTATATGTTGATGCTTTCTCTCAACTCTCCCATTTTGTTAAGGTGTACCAACATATGATGTCTCAAACACTATCCCATCAGTCCTAAAATATCCACGCAATGCATTAAACTCGGTTCCATTATCACTTCTAACAATTTTGATTTCTTTACTAAATTGACGTTTCACAAGAGCAATAAAGTTAAGAAATGTCTGTGTAACTTCTGTTTTATTTTGAATCAAATATATCCACACACCTCTTGAAAAATCATCTACTATTGTCAAAAAATATTTAGCTCCACAAGATGACTGAGTCTTATAAGGACCCCATAAATCTATATGAACCAACTCAAAAATACAAATGGATTTAGTCAGACTACTAGCAAAACTACTCCTACGATGTTTTGCCCGTGGACAAATATCACACGCATCATTATTCTTCTTTAAAAAATTACTCCCACCTGGTAACCTTTGTAACACTTTTCCTGATGGATGTCCCATTCGTCGATGCCACAGCTCATATGTATTTCCACTGACAGCCATTACTTCAACTTGAGGCACACCACAGAAAATATATAGTCCACCTTGTCGTTCACCCACTCCAATCACCTTCCTCGTCGACCAGTCATGTATAAGACATAAGCTGTTAGTACATTGAACACTACATTCCAACTCATCAATAAGATGTGTGACTGAAATTAAGTTACAAGTTACTTGAGGCACATAAAGCACGTTTTCTAGTCTTAAACCACCCGGCAGAATAACGGTTCCTATTATCTCAGACTGTGCATATTTCCCATCTGGGAGACCAACTGAACATGCCCTAATACATCTATCATGTCATCCCTTTTACACGTGACATGGTTTGTAGCCCCTGTGTCTACAATCCAAACCGTTTTCTTACCTTGGAGCTGAGACGTGGATGTTCTTGTATTTAAAAACTCAAGCACCTGTTGAAGTTGTGTTGTCGTTACTCCCGTCAATCCTGAGCCATCTGATGAGCACGCACCACCTGCATACTTCTTTTCTGATACATTCAGATTGTGTGCTCTGACCTGATTGCCATTTCCTTGTCCTCTACCTCCTCTGCCATTGGAAAACCAGATCGTCCTCTACCACCTGCTCTGCCTCCTCTACCATTTCCTCTTCCGCCTCTAGGTCTGTCTCCCCACCATTCTGGGTATCCAATGATCTGAAAACACACTTCATCTGAGTGTCCTTCTCTGCTACAGTGCTTGCAAAACTTGGCAGGATCATATGTATTATTGAACTGACGCTGATCAGACTGAACTCTGAAAGCCATCACATTCTCTTGTACTTCCGTTGACACAGCTATATCACCTATCCCCAGACGCTCCGAATTCACCATTGTCTGGTAGGCTACGTCTATTGATGACAATGGATCTCTTGCCAACAACTGCTCACGCAGTGAGCTATACACAGAATCTAATCCAATCAAAAAATAATGTAGGAAGTCCTCTTCTCTTAACGCACTAACCTGGCTTGCTATATTACAAGCGCACTTACCACACTTACACTGAGGTACCTTCACATATGTCACCAACTCATCCCATATCTTGTTTAATATTCCAAAGTAGACAGCTACACCTTCCTTATTCTTTTGCTTGCACTCACTCAGAGACGCTTTAAGCTGACAGATCCTTGTTCCGCTTACAACACAGAATCTTCTCTTCAAGTGTGTCCACATCAAGTTTGCATTATCATAGTCACCCAAACTTGATCTGATTGATGGCTCTAACGTGTTGCTGATCCAAGATACAAGCATTGACTGGACCGCAATCCATTCTTCTAGCTGGTCACAATCTTCAGGTTCTGTGATAGTCTCATCAACAAAACCGAACTTCCTCTTGGCAATCAAAGATCTTCTTATGGCTCTAGTTCATTCATCATAGTTAGTGCCTTTTAGAACAATCGGTGTGATGATAATTCCTGGTCCATCACTCGACCCTAGATGATATATTGGGTTCTTCTTTTTCATGTCATACTCTGTACTTTTGCCTTTGGTTGATGATTCCGTCTCATCACCCATCTTGTATAGCTTTACGGTTTAGGATTTTGTTTTTTCTTTCGGTTTCTCAACTGGATCTTGATGCCATGTTAAGATTTGGTAATTCTCTTTCTTGTTTTCATTCATGCATTGCCGTAGATTTTTATACAAGACCATACTTGGTGTACAAGTTATTAACCCTAGACACCAACTTGAGCCCTTAATTATCGGTCCCAAGATAGCTAACCCTAGACCCCAACTTGAGCCCTTAATTATCGGTCTCAAGATAGCTACTTCCAACACAGACTCGGAAATACTTGGGACTCAAGACACATTCTTGAGTCCTACACTACTACGACACTTACCCTATAACGTATTTCCTAATACAGGGTTTGCCTGAGATGCTCTTAGTTGGATGGTGGTACGGTGATGCTGTTGCTGTGCGAAGAAGAGCTGTAATAGAAGGGCATAGAAGAAAAACGAGCAGTGAATCAAACTGGTGGTATACGGTGTTGGTTTTGGTTGGATGGTGGAATATCTCCAGAGTTAACGATAAATATATCAAGCAGGTGATGAATCGATGGTTGATTTGAGCTGGCTCGAGATGATTGCAGTAATGGTGATGCTTCCTATACCTCGAATCGGTTATGTATGAGATGGTGTGAAAAGAACTAGATGGCAGAAATGTTAATGACGGTAATGAAAGTCGAGTGTGCTGGTGGTGCTTTCTGTAATGAGTATGGTTTTGATTGAACTGCGATTGACAGTAGAAGCTAGAATTGGATCTCACTGAAGTGTATGTGAGAATTATGAGTATGTGTCTTGGGTTAATTGGTCGAACTGGTGGAGGAAGGTGATAATAGGGTCAGAATGCTGGAGATGTGTGTTGACTGGAGTTTGGAAGGTGCTGCTGGTTTGCAGTCGAGCAGTCTTGAGATGTAAGTGAAAATGGACTCAGCGAAGTTGAGTTTTGCTGCTGAGCGATGAATATTCGTGGTGTTGGGTGAGAAGTATGTTGGCTGATTCGATCCGAGAGGGCTTGCCGGTGCTTGTAAAACGAGTGGTGACATGGCTCAGAAGCTTAAGAAGTTGGTTGTGGTTCTGTGTTTGGATATGGCAATCGGAGCTGGTAATGGACCCGAATGTACTGGGCCTTGGCAAATGTTGCTAGGTGTTGTGTTCGACTGGAGGCAGCATCTATATGAGAAAACGAACGTAAAGTAAAAAGGGGAGGCCGGTTTTGGAGTTCCAGTTTGGGAAGCTGCGGCTGTACTGCCGTTTGGGAGATTAGGGTTTGAAGTTTCATTACTCCTATTTCGTTTTCAATTAGGGTGAAAGGATGAACTTGTAGGTTGGATTATTGTATTTTTGAATAAGGGTTTTCTAGCAACGGAACTTAATGCTAATGTTTTGTCTCTCTATCAATGTTTTATCTTCTAGCTATATTTTTCATGTTCTACGCCATGTATAGTCCCTAGTTAGATTAGTAGAAGAACTCATTGAACCTTAGTGATAATTGATTTATGAATATTTCTTGACTCTTCATGCCATGTATGATTAGTGCTTTTAAATTCTACTTTAAGGTGAGAACAAACAACCATTTTGATAATTCTTGTCAATCATTCTTTAGCGAAATATCTTCCATGTATGAGTAGCTAGGTTTGCTATTACACATGAGTAAAATTGAGACCCTTTGTGATTGAATGCGAGTAATTTGCATGTAACGGATTCCTGGAACCCTAACATCTTCCTATTCTTGGTTACGACTTTCCCATAGATTCTATTTTATTATTATTGTTTCATTTTCAATTTCTAAAAACCAAAAAAATAATATTATTTCTGTTTTGTTTTATTTTTTGTTTTATTAGAGATATTGATTACAGTATTTCCACCACTCCTCATGGGAACGAACCGTACTTGCTAGTGTCTACAATTCGACACCGTGCACTTGCGGTAAAACAAAGTCGGTTATCCGACTCATCAAGTTTTTCCTTCGAACGGGAATTCGTTACAATTTAAGCAAACCCCTCTGGAATCAATCCGAGTTAACGTAAGTTGAATAGAGGCGAGGGAAGCTCGGTGGAGCTTTGATACCCAAGGCCTCACCGATATTACAAGGCGGCGCAGTCACGCATTCAACTTACAGAAACCGTCAATAACTTCGAAGTATGCTTAAAAGAGTAACCAATATTTTTCGAATGACTTTCCTGTTAAGCTCGTTACCCTATCGGTCTCGTTCTAGTCAAAATTTTATGCTTAGGTTCGCGTAGGTTACGTGTTCCTAAAGCGGGCAAGAAGAGAACGGTGATGAAATCCGAACCCTTATCTTGTATGGCCAGGCCTTGCCCTTTACTAGAAAAATAAATGTCTGTATTCAGTCCTCAACATATATGCATACGAAGGAGTCCAGTAACTCGCTGACAGGTGATTCGCGAGTGTTTAGAATCTTACCTCCCGTTCCAGACGGGGGATGAATCGGTTGTAGTCGACTCGGTCCACTGACTCCGATGTCTAGTGTACGAACCCGAGGTGCATAGACAATATCGTAATTTTCCTCCTTCTCTGCAAACAGTTTATATTTAAAGTACCCTTCCGTAGGGTAATAAAAAAAATAATGTCCCAAAGTCCAAAAGTCCAAAAAGAAAAGAAAAATTACAAAAGTAATAAACCCTAATACAGTTTTTTTTTCTAAAAGAAAATAAACAAACCCTAAACTAAAATTGTCTTCTTTTCTGTTCTTTTGCTTTATTCTTTAGCTCCAAGTCTTTATGAAATCACCAAACTCTTTGGCTCAATTTTTTTTATGATCCAGAACCTGTAGACACAAGAAAATACCCAAAAACATAAAAAAAATCAAAAATAATAAAAAAATAAAAATAAAATAAATCTAAAACCCTAAAAACAAGTCCGCGTCGGCGGCGCCAAAAATTGATGTGATTTGTAGATAGTGGTAAAAAGTGATTCGATTCTCGAACTTGTGAAGGATAAATTTAGACTTAAATTCAAAACTAAATAGAAAACTCACTAATAATTATAACAAACACTGACAAAGTTGGTATCAATATTAAAAGAACACTGAGGCTAAAATTCCACTATTTTCCAAGTTTAAGGTGATTTAATCCAATCTTTGTATTCATGCAATTTTCTCGTTCAATTTGATTCTTACTATTGAGACAAGTAGATTTTCAAAAGCAATAAGTGTAAATACCAAGTATGAAGCATCAAAAGTCTTAAACTAAGCATACTCCATCAAAATAGATCACAATTACTCAAATAAAAATCATATTCGATATTAGTTCAAGGCAAATAATCATAATAAAATTGCAATAAATAGATAAAAGAGAATATACTACTTCTTGTTGGAAAAATAGCTTCCTCTAGTGCCTCAGCAATGGGGTTTAGCTCCTCATATTAACCATGTTCTCAAAATATGTATTTATAGCTCAAAAGTGTACAAGGAGGTGAAAAAGTGATAACACGGCCAATTCGCAACAGTGTGAAGGTGTTGCAGAATCTATGTTACAAAGAGGAAACAGTAGATAAAGACCTAATGCAATTACTGTTGATAAACGATAGATGGGTTCTGCTTTTGAATAACGATAGTGTTCTGCGACAGATACTTGTGCGTCAATGTTCTTCGTATTCTTCCTCTTCAGCAGCAGCAGCAGAATAAGGTATTTTCCTGCAACTCGATCTCTAGAGCTCTGTGGTGTTCTAAACTTCTCTGAAAGGCTTCGTCCCCCTTCTATGAGTTATCCCAACTCCTTTTATAGCCCACAGGTCGATTTAATCTCCAAGAAATCTCCTTTTTATTTTTTCCAAAGTTACGGGTTTTATCTATTCTTTCTATATCCTCATACGCGGCTTCAAACACTCCCTGTTTTTCTTCTCACGCGTCTTCCAATTATAATCCAACGTCCCAGACTCTCTCAAAGATAGTCTTAACTTCAACAGAGAATCCTATTTCCTTAACTACCTGATAGTTTCCATATGTCAACCAAAATCCCGTGAAAAACTTCGCCTCCCTGTTTTAGACAACTCGATGATTTCCTCCTCTATTTTCGAATCTAGAGGGATTACCATCCCTGTTTTGATGAATCTAGTGAATCCCAACAAATATCCACGTCAAACTCCAACTAAATATGCTCCTAGTCATCAACAGAACTTCGATAAACTTCCACCTCCTCTGTTTCACTCCAACACGGTTGTCCAACCCAAAATACTCGATCCAAACATACACACCAACCCTGTCAGGCTCTAACAGGTCCATTCCAACGAAAATAAGCCATTAAATCTCCATAGAAATCGCTCAAAACTCCAACCCTAAATCTGCCTGCGTCTGCACTATTTTCCCACCAATTTGAAATTTGAGTTTGGGAAGAAAGGTGGTCGCCCCCTATCCAGAGTGGGGGTGTGAATAACAACTTCCTTGAGAGTGTCCTGGGGGTGCCCCTTATCCAAACCGGGGGTCCGAATAGCAAGTGTCCTCCGGGTGCTTTCTGACAACTTTTCGAGCAAATTTTTTCCAAAAATGTTTGTTGGCCAAAAATACCTACAAATAAATAAAACACCATAATAAGTACAAAAATGAGCCCTAACAATATATAGAATCGAGACAAATCGGACACAAAAATGTGTATATCACTGATGACATGGTAAACTGATCGTAGGTGATAGCTTAGATTCACATTCTGCTTCTGGTGTTTGAGTTGTTGCTGTTAAAAGCCTTGTCACATCTGACTGGCCCGATACGCCATGCTATTATAGCAATCTTACAGCTTCCTTTTCATGTAACTGGTGTGCTATTAGCTTGTCAAACCAGTTACAGAACCAATCCATCAAGTTGCCACTATTTTCAATATGTAAACCCAACGTAGCAAAGCACACTAGTTTGGATGATGAACATAAGCGTAGGCTTTGATATTGACTTCCTCCCTCTTTAGGTGTAGGTGATGCATCTGGTTCTTCAATCAATTTATACTTCCAAATCATGATTTTCTGTCCATCTCCAACTGACCAACAACTAAACTTTTTAATTAAGCGTAAATATGAATTTATGCTTCTCCAGGACCATGTGGAATCACCATTTTCTTGGATATTAAAAACCTGACCATCTGGATAGTATTTTTCTTTAAGCGATCTAGCACATATGGAAGACTCATCAGTGCATAACTTCCAAGCACATTTAGCCAACAGAGCTCTATTAAAGACTTCAAGATCCCTGAACCCCAGACCCCTTCTTATTTGGGTTTATTAATAATATCCACTTTGCCTATCCACATGGCCTAATAAAAAAAACTTTTAGGTGATTTCGTAGGAACTACCCTTAGTAATTGAACAAGAGAGAATTTGGAGATGAAAATGCTAACAACCTACACCATAGGAGTGCGAAAATTGTTGTAGAAATCCGTTGTATACCTATAGAAATCCGGTGTATACCTAGCATGTTTGGTCGGGAGAAATCAACTGTATATAGCTCTTATGGTGTAATTTTGTGAGCCATATATCATTGTCATCTCCAAACTCATTTTCCATGTTATTATAAATAAACATATAAAAGAATTATTCCTGATACGAAATTTCAGTAATGCCATTCATGTTCATCATATGACTAGTTTTAAACTCCCAGACAGCCATACAACAAAGATGAACACCAAGGTCCGCGCGGTGTTAAAAATGCCGCTGGTGGTTTTGATATAACCATTGACGGATTTGCTGAAGATGCCAACAACTAGTTTTGTAACGGTAACCGGAATGACTATTCCACCCCCACCCCCCAATATACTACTCGATTTCCTCCTCCAAAAAATCACAACAATTAATCTTTTCTTAATTTCTCTCAATTTCAGTCACTCTTATTTTTCAACCATGAATCCTGATTTTGGTTCTTCTGAGAAAGATATGGAAATGGATGAAACCTTGTATGAAGAAGATCAAGAAATGTATGTAGAGATTTTGCATCAAATGGAAGAAGACGCAATTCAGGGTAGAAGGAGGAGAAATTTTATGTTGCAATTAATTTCAGGGATGATACCAAAGCCTTTAGAGCCACAAGAAGTTATGACAAGAAGATGGACGTGGAGAGATCGACATTTTTACTACGAAAATATGATGCATGATTATTCTAATCATGGATGTGTGTATTCCGATGCGTATTTTCAGCGTCGATTTCCGCATGGGCCGCAACTTGACTCAAAAGACTATTCCTAAGCTTTGTCAGATACAACTTTATTTAATTATCAGTATGATGCACGACATGTACGAGGCTTTAGTCCTGAAAAAAAAAAGGGCATTGCAGCTCTCCGAATACTATGTTATAGGTACCAGCGGATTCCACGGATGAGTACATCCGTATGGAAAAAATGACCGCATTTAGGTATCTCAAAATGTTTTGTGAAACAATAGTCAAGTATTTGCTCCAACTTTCTTACGAAAACCTACTCAGATAGATGTTGATAGAATCACCGCCAAAAACACAAAGAGGTGTTTTCTAGAAGTGCTAGGTAGTCTTGATTACATGCACTAGAAATGGGAAGCGAGTCCGGTTGAATATGCAGGTCAATATAAGGGTCACCATCCAAAACCAACTGCAATAGAAGCTTCGGCTACTTACGATTGTTGGTTTTGGCATGCTTTCTTTGGACTTCCGTGTTTACATAATGATATCTATGTTTTTCATAAATCACAATTGTTTGAAGATATTAAGCATCAGATAGCGTCGTATTGTAGTTTCACCATCAACAGTCATGACTATACTCAAGGGTATTATCTTGCAAACAATATCTATCCAGAATGGCCTGCTTTGGTTCAAGCTTATTGTCAGATATGGTTTGGACCAATGATTGCAAAGGATGCAAAGTGTTTTGACGACCGACAAATGGGTGAGAGAAAGGATGTTGAATGCGCTTTTGGCACCAACACACTTTTTGACCTTCAAAAAATGAAAAAATTATGCTAATTTGCATTATTCTCCATAACATGGTCATTAAAGAAATCAGACGTGACCCAACCTGGACCAGTTTTCCAGACGAACATTTGAGGCCGAGGCTTGTGGTGCACCATGGCCGTCCGACAAGAAAATATAAACTTGTCACTGACAGAATTCAAAATCGGGACCTCTATGTACAACTACGGGAATATCTACTACAAAAAAACAAGAGGATCAAAAGGAACAAGAGTACCTACGTGCGCTCGTTACAATCGGGCCAGATTAATATTTTTCAATTAATTGTTGTTGATTTCAATTATGTTTTGAGTAATTTATGTACTTCGAGATAAGATCAAAAACAATTACATTAAATCTAAATGAAGCTAAACCATTATATTTAAATAAAATTTAACTACTTAATATAATTGAAAATAACAAGTACATTTAATCAAGGCGTATTCGTTTTCATCTTTTTCGAGAATGAGTTAATCGGAAAATACCTCTAATATACAGTTCCAAAAATTCAGATTTAAAACGATAACGAATATGGAAGAGAAAACAAGACGATAAGAGAAGAATTTAAAATGAAAATAGGTAAGTAAAAAAATTATGTGTGGTTTTTTTTCAAAGAAATTATGTGTTTGTATTTATAAATTAGAGTGTTAACTAGGTTATTAAATTTATGAGGGATATATTATTAAGTTAGGCATAATTCAAATAAGAGTAAAGGATAAGTAGTCATTTCCTAATTTTAGGACACCCTTAGGCCTATTCCTATGCATATGGCAAACATCAAGTTTTGTCATATATGCACCCACTATGGGTATGCCAAATTGCCAAACTCATATGCCTATATGTCAGTAATAACATATAGGCATACATGACAGAGTTTCCAGCGAGTGATAGAGTGTCCGTCGCTGGTCAAACTAGCGCTCGTTGGTCATTTCAGCGCTAGCGTTAGTCATGCTGTCGCTCGCTGGTCTGATCAACGCTTATCAGATCTTCATCCAACGGCTCCCATTTCTCCCCTCTATAGATACCTAATTTCTACCCATTCCAACGCAGCTTCAAATTTATTTCAACATGCCTAGTGCTCGCATAACCAAAGTGGATTTTACTCCAGAGGAAAATGTTTCTCTAATTCGATGTTGGGTTTCAGTTACAAGCAATAAAGATTTCAATTTAGAGACTTTTAACTTATGGGACACTGTGTTTCAAAGGATAAGTAATTGGATAAGTAACAATCTCTCCAGATGTGATGGATATAGTCTGTACTTCCCAAGAAAATGGTGGCATGGTTGACGATGAGCATTGAGAAGGATATGCAAATGCGTCACCCGTCTCTAATGGAGGTTGGGAAGGAAGAAATTCATCGGCAAGTGGCATCCAACCTAAAGCTGGGAAATCCATCCGACCCAAACTTTGCGGTTGCATAGCAATATTGGTCTTGAAAATAGTGTTATACCAAGATAAGTATTCATTTCTATCCATTGGCTCCTACATCAATTGATCAGCTTCTTACCAATGAGGACCTTCGCTTATCAATTTGAAGTAATCATCTCCGGAAACCTCTGAACTTGGATAAGGGTTAACGGCTATCGCTGATTTTCTTTGCAACAAAAGAAGTTGTCTTTCACCATAATACCAAACACCCTTTTCAGAAATAGGGAAGTATACACCATCCTTGTAAGGCTTAGCTGTAGGATTCTCTGAGGTTGTTCTTCTTCGAACTCAGGTATTGCTTCATACGGCTGAGAGATAAGGTTAAGGCTTGTTCTACACAACTGATGAATCTTATGAACAATAGCAGTATGATGACCATCTTAAATTTTTATAGGTTGCCTATTCTCGGAATCGTACTTCCTTATGATCGGAAAAATATTGGTATAATTCTTAAGAGAAGGTTCCGAAACACGGAACCATGTATACCACCAATACTGAAAATAATAACATTATTGGTTATTAAATTTTTCATGTGAAAATAACAAACAAGTATTGTGGAAAATATTGGTTCTTACCTCCAAAACTCCCCAAAAAGCATTAAAACTATCTTTGACACAAGTCGAGCAATCACCGAGGGCCATGTAAATCTCTGATAAAATCGTAGACCCCTAATCATGTGTTGGTGCTTGCTCTAAATCTTCTAATGCTTATAGAAACCAATTAACACCACTGAGCTAGCATTTGGAAATAGACATTGGCCTAGTGTCCACAATAAACACAGACGCTCGAGCTCCTCATAATAATCGGGGAACAAATATTGATTACCAGCTACCCTGTTTTCATCCATTTTTCTAGCATAACGCTTAAAAAAAAACTTTTCAACCCATCCACCTTTAACTCATGAGCTTTTATTTGTCTATATATATTATTTCCTTCTAATTCATTTGAGTATAAATGAAGTCTTTGTTTCCATCTATCTTCTGATAACCAATTTAGTTTGTTAAATGGAAGTAAGTTTCCAGCACATGGAATCCCCTTTAACATGTACAAATCTATTGGTGTAACTCCTATTAACAACAATTGTTCATAATAGGAGTTTGTTGATTTTTATAAAACAAAATACAAAATTTAAAAATTAAATTACTAGAAAAAAACTAACTTACCGCATTCAAAGTCCTTGAAAAAGAACGTGTTTGTAGTCTTCCACCATCGTTCTAATATAACTTGAACTCCTTGAGTCCCGTGGTTTCTAGGTTGTATATGATATAGATAACGCCAAGGATATCTTGTAACTCTCTCTTGAACAACAAGGGGAAGTAATTGAAAAATTGTAACTCAGTCCATCCACCTCTTAGATTTACCGAATTAACTCGCTCCTCATGGTCAGATAGGTGATTAGAGAATATACCTTCACCGGATACTTGTCTAACATTATTAAACTCATACTTTGTATCCACAATAAAACTTATTCCACTGGTTGGGATACTAGTATATCCTTTGGCTTTTCTGTTTCTTTTTTTCTCTCCATATTCGTTTAAAAAGTGATTGTGAAGGGAAACAGAAGAGTTGAGAAGGGAAACAGAAGAGTTGAGAAGGGGATTGAAGGTTATCCAAACAAGGAGCGGTATTTATAGGCGTTAGAATGTCGTACGCTGGCGATATTGATTATAACGCCAGTGACTGAGTTAATAGCGAGTGTTATTGAGAATATCGCCAGCGATAAAGTCTTTATCGCTGGCGATATTCTCAATAACGCTCGCTAGAAAGTCTATCGCTTATTAGTTTTCCCATAGTGGCGCAATTGGTTTACCATGCCACCTGCTATGCCAAACAGGTTTTTTTAGCATGTGCATAGGCATAGGCCTAATTAGTTTAAGGAAGGTGACCTAAGAAATCATGGACACCTCGCAAAAATGTGGGGGGCCAAAAAAAGAACCGTTTTTTGGGGACTACTCAAAAATGGTGGGGGGCTACTCTCCATTTTTTGGGTGGATATTAGAAGTAATAATGAGTCACCCCTTATCTAAGTTTCTTTTTTAATACCAAACTTGCCCTTGGTAATTAAATTAGTGTAGTGATTAGTGAGTTAATTAATGATTAGTGAGATTAAATTAATAAGTCAATTTTTTTCAAAAGAAGAATTATTGAGAGGGAGAAGAAGAGTATGAAGATGACAATGAAGATGAGGGTTTTGGAAGAAAAAAAGTTAAGATTTTTTTCTTTAAGAGCCACAACAAGAGTACGATGTTTTGGGTACTCACGGATACTTCAAATTTAGTTAATGGTGTTTGAATTGGCCAAAACATTCCTAAAAATGAATAATTTACAAATTTATTTCGTTTTGGTTAATTAAGTTCGGCTACGACATCTGAATACCAGGTAGCCGAACTCATCTGCAAGTGTAGTTCGGCTAAGATTTCTGAAAACACGGGTAGCCGAACTCAGCTGTAATGGAGTTTTTTCTTTCAGAGAAAAGTTCGGTTAGGAGAAGAAAATTGCGACGTAACCGAACTAGGAGTTTGTCTAGGAAAAAAAATTGTGACGTAACCAAACTCAATATGCAGGTTTTTCAGATAAAAGTTCGGTTAGGAGAAAAAAATTAAATGTAACCGACCTTTTTTCGATGTAACCGAACTTTTTGCGACATAACCGAACTATAAGTTCGACTTGGACATTTTTTTTTCGAAGTAACCGAATTTTTCTCTGAAAACAAAAACCTCCATTAAAGTTGAGTTCGGCTAGTTCGACAAATTTTTTCACATAATTCTTAGACGAACTTCTCTTTGTAACTTCCATTTTCAACTCATTTTGATGATTACTTCTCATTTTTTCAACGGAAAAGAAAAGTAATGGGTTTGTTATAATTTTGATTTTGATTTTGTTTTGCCAATGATTTAAATTAAGCTATATATAGAGGTGGCGGTGGTGGTGATTTGAGGTGGTCGGTGGTGGTAGGTGGTGGTGAGCGGCGGTGGTGATGGGAGGAGGTGGTTATATATATAGGTGGTGGTGATGGGAGGAGGTGATTATATATATAGGTGATGGGTAGGTTAGTCATTTCCACACTTTTGGACACCCCTTATAAGTATAGGGTAGACATTCCTGTCACAAAGTAGTCCCACACCATTTTTGTGTAGTCCCCAAAAAACAGTTCCAAAAAAATCGTTCTCTTTAAGAGAAAAGACGGGCCCGTTTGAGTCAAGACTGGCCCGTTTGAGTTAAATTGGTGAACTGCACTCCATTAAACCCTCTCCTTAACAAACACCAGGATAAATCTAGAACCCCTGCATAGCTTGTCTTAGACATAATAAGACATTATGACTATTGGCATCCAACACACTTGCATACCACAGCTCAAGTAAATATCGGTCGCATCAAAACCTTAGATTACTGGCATTTCCTAAGTATGAATACTGTAAAGATAAATTACGACGCTTCTTGAATTTCAGAGCTTACTAATGCTGGTTTTGGATTGGTCTTTCGAAACTCAACAGGTACCTTTCGAGTAGCAGAATGTGGATGGTGCCTTCTTAGCTCAAGAGACAGAAGATGTAGCTCTGTTAAGGGCAGTACAATGGGACAACAAACACAATGTTCAAAATTTGGCGATAGAAGGGGATAACCAGGCAACCATAAAGTATTTACAAGGAAAAACAACTGTTGTGAACTGGAAATGCATAGCAATCTTTGAAGAAGTTAAAAAAGTAGCAGATAAATTAGTTTCTTTTAAAGGCTCTCAGTATGTAGATAGACGCGCAAACAAGGTGGAAGACTTGTTGGCAAAAGAAGGGCGACGATCTAGTAACACAACTTCTTGGACTGATCAATCTCCTAGATTTTTAATTCCTGCAATTGCTTTTGACACTGTCAAAGCATATGAATTATGTAACTATAATGTCAATTCCTATGTATCTTGTTCTGCCATGGTTAATCCAACAAATTCAGTCATTGGACGAGCAACTCATCATGAGTCAGTCTCTGAAGAGCCTGAATTAGCAGATTAATAATGGCCTAGTAATATAAATCTTATTTTCAAAAAAAAAAGAACCCTTTGAAAGATTTTCTTTTCAAATTCAAATACCTTGATCTGCAGCTATTCTCACGTAAGAGTTTCAATTCCTTTCTTTAACTGTTGTCCTGTTTTCTTAATTTAAATTCTGCTGTCTGATTATTTATCCGCATAAGGGTTTTAATAGAAATTATTTAATAGGATCATCATATTCTTGTTTTTGTATCAAAAAAATCTAGTTAGCAAATCTCGTAAGCTGAACAGAGCATCATGTTTGCTTCAGGTAATAGTCTAATGCAACCATTGAGTAGAGGAGCTCCTGGTGGAGATGTAGTCGTAGTATCTCCATTATCAAACCTAAGAATTGCGATGAAACCTCCGTATCCCAATCTCATTAGGTTTTCCTCCTCCCCTTTAAATTTTCCAGCACATCCTTACTTCCAATGTCAAGATTGAAAGTTGGCAGTTCCTTGAAATTGATCCGTAATGTTACCGCACAGACTTCTACTTTGAATATCACTGAAACAAGTTCACTAATTACTCATAAAATTAGACTGCTTGTTAAAATTGTAATAGCGTTTGGTCTTTTGAGAGTGGTTTTAGAGATGGTTCTTAAACTTTTGAGGTGGGACTTCCTAGATGTTAATGACCTGATAACAACTCAATTTGATGGTAGAGAAATATTTGGATTTGTTGAAAGAAAAGAATTGTTTGGTATAACAGTTAAGATGAAGGATGGAGAACGGATTTTTATTTCAAAACGAAAATCGAATGGTGTTATTACCAAGTTTGATCATCAAGTGAAGAATGGAGAGCTTGTTAATTGGAGATTAACAACGGAGCTGAAGGTTGAAATGAATCAGGTCAAGAGAATTAAGAAAGAAATCTGTAAGATTTTCGAAGAGGACAAAGATTTGGAGCAAGACGATTCTTTTTTTTTTATATCACTTTTATTTTTCCTCTAGAACAGCGGTGGTGCGTAATCTAGGTTTTGACGTTTGTTTGTGAAATTAATATATCTGGAATTTGATTTAGTGATTTTTTCTCTCTATTTTTTGCAGTTGCTAGTGTCCTTCTTTACCAAGGCTGCCGCACATGAAGAATACTTCACAATTAGAGTATGTATTTCTATCTATTCTCATAAATATTATTCATTGGTGTTTCAAATTATCAGCTGATGAATGAAATTTGCCCGCATCTCTCTATTTTCCTCAGTTTCCCTCAAATTTTGTGTCTGAGCAACTCTCAAACATTGGGAATAGAATGCTATTCCATCATTAAATCTCCTTTGTTGTAAAATTGAACTTTTTAGCTTTAAAACGCTACACTGAAGAAGTAGTAGTAGTAGTAGTAGTAGAGCATAGTAACATATACAGAAAGAAAGAGAGATGGCAAGCGAGGAATATTAATATTTTGATTCACGGGTTTATCGAGTAATGCAGATAAATCCACCAGCAAAACTGATACTTCTTCGTGTAATATTTTCACTTAGTACCACGTCAGATTGGTGCCTATCAGAAGTATGTAGATCAGGAATTAAGTTTCAATTGTAGATTCTAGCAGTGTTTGTTTTCTAAATTCGAATAAGCAGTCAAATTAATGTAAACTGCATTCTAGATTGCATACACCAGTATCTTTGGCAATGTAACTCATTTATGTGTGTTTGTTCCTTTTCAAGCTTTGATAATGTGCATACATTGTGGTTATTGTTTTTATTAGCATTTTATCGAGTATTCTGACTCCCCAACATTAATCAGCTGATAGTAGCATCACTTAGGAAGTTCATAACAATTTCATAAGGCGCAAAGTGAGCATGTTCAAATGAACAAATTTTAGTTACCAGGTAAGGAATAATTGTTAGCATAATTGTTAGCTAAAAAATTTAGTTGTAAGGAATAATTGTTAACAAACATGTATTATAATAAGAAAGTACTTCAAAAGCTTGGTTTCTGTCGAACATTTGTCTGTAATAATTTTAACTAATCAAATGTGCTTTATCAGAAAGCTTGTGTTGTTCATTATGGTCATTTGGTGTCACTAAGTTTTTGTGGCAATAAACATACACTATAAAATAGTATTTATAATTCTTGATACCCTCTTTTTCCTCCCCTTAATTGTGCTCTATGTTGGTGTTTTCAGGATGCTTTGCTCTTAAAGCTGCATAAGCTTGTTCAGACTAATAGCTAGGTCTACAGCAGAGTTGCTTCTTCCATCTCATAATCATCAAGCAAAAGCAGTACCTCCTCCCTACATTGAGGGTTTTGTATATTTTACTATCTCTCTGTCTTTCTTTTGGTTTCTGTTCATTCTCTTGAAAGTGGGTGTGAAAATTTTGTCGGATATCTTAGAACCATATTGATCAGCTTCAGAATGCAAGGTGTGGCCCCTTTGGAAAGACATAACACTCGAGTATGATCAAAGATCTTACTTTTGTTTCTCTCATTGAAATACAATAATGTTTGTTTTTTCAGTCTGGAGGAAGCTGAAGCGCATTCTGTGTTGCTAAATGCAAATTCATTTTTTGTAAAGTGAATAAAGATAAATCTTGTGAAAATAACATGTTGTGAATCATTATTTGCAGGCTAGAGAAAGTTTAGAAAAGAAAGATGATAACTGAAATACCGGGTACTTGGTATTTACAGCAAAATTTGTCATTGACATGTATACAAACCAAAACGATGGAAGTACGAGTAGTATGTTCTGATTGAAACATTTTTATATCTGCAGAAAAGGCTCTTGAAATTTGTTGCTTCTGTATTCTAACTTAAACTCAAGTACATATTATTACCTCTCATGATCTCACCAACAGCATTTCCCAACCCCTCCTACATAGTTGTACTATAAATCACAGTGAAATCAGGCAAGGGGCCAACCTTATATATCCCAAGATTTTGTCTAAATAATATGGAAAATTTCTTGTTTGGTCCTAAGCCCATAAGGTTATTTATAGTAGGGTCCAATCGGATTTTTTTTTATCTTGAGGTCCAAAATTAATTAAAACATGGAAATGACCATAATACCCATTGGTATCAAACATGTGTGTTTACACGTCATTATATTGAGTACATATCTATTACACTGATTATATATTCGAGTACATATGTATTACACTGCTTATAAATTCGAATACATATCTGCTACACTACTTATAAATCTGAGTACATATCTGCCGCGTTGCTTATAAAATACAAACACGTATCCGCTAAGCTTCTTACAAATTCGAGTATATATCTGCTGCTTACAAATTCGAGTATGCATCTGCTGCACTGCTTACAGGAAAATTACATGTGTTGTTAGAATCAATGATAAATAAATTAGAATTTTTTTTACATCACATATATTGTAGGTCATACTAATTAATCTCTAATATTCTTTAATACATATATTAAATCATAGGAAAAATAAAGGAAAACCTTTATATGCACTGTAAACACAGAAAATCTATACAAAATTAGCACATATTTCAGTATTTCACATGCGTACTCATGGATCAAAGAAATAAAAAAGTGGCAAAACTGAATAAAACAGAATCAGAAGAAATTTCTATCAGTACGCCATATACGTACTGCGTATTCATGAACTAAAAATCAATTGCATGTAAAGAAGAATTGATAAATTCATGAATATAACAGAATGTAAAGAAATTTCTATCAGTACGCCATATACGTACTGCACATATTTCAATATTACACATACGTACTCATGGATCAAACCCAAAAACAATGGCAAAACTATAAATAAAACAAAATCAGAAGAAGTTTCTATCAGTACGTCATATACGTACTGCGTATTCATGAACTAAAAAATCAAACATCATGTAAAGAATAAGTGATGAATCCATGAATATAACTGAATCAAAGCACATATTTTAGTAGTACACATACATACTCATGGATCGAACCCAAAATCAGTGGCAAAACTCTGAATATAACTGAATCAAAGCACAAATTTCAGTACTACACATACGTACTCATGGATCGAATCCAAAAAAATTGACAAAACTACGAATATAACCGAATCAAAGCAGATGTTTCAGTATTACACATAAGTACTCGTGGATCAAACCCAAAAACAATGACAAAACTATGAATGTAACCGAATCAAAGCAGATATTTCAGTATTACATATACGTACTCATGGATCGAACCCAAAAATCAATTAAAAAACGCGATGCAACACAAATACACTCATGGATCGAATCCAAAAACAATGAAAAACTCTGAATATAACCGAATCAAAGTAGATATTTCAGTATTACACATATGTACTCATGGATCGAACCCAAAAACAATGACAAAACTCTGAATATAACCGAATCAAAGCAGATATTTCAGTATTCCACATACGTACTCATGGATCAAACCCAAAAATCAATTAAAAAACGCGGTGCAAACACAAATACACTCAGAGATCATACCAAAATCGATGAAAGTAGACTCTTCCAGTTTACTATCAACATCATATCTAATACCTAAACATTAGATTTTGCTAACTAACTAAGAACACTATAGTATGATCTATAGGTAATTATAACACTAGTATCATCATCTTCCTTCCCAAACCATTTGCAGACTTTAATAGTAATGTTATACTAAAGATGAGAGATCATAGTACCATTATCAGTTACCTTAAAACCACTTAACTGCCCTCTTGAAACTGCATCATTTATTAGTTTTGAGAGAATTTCCACCACTAAGAGAAAAAGATATGGAAAAAGAGAGTCTCTTTGTCTTAATCCCTTTTTAGGCTTAAATTTTTCAGTTGAGCTTCCATTGACAATAACTGATAAGTGTGTAGAAGCAACACACCATTTAATCCAGCCAATCCATTTTTCACCAAATCCATGCTTATGCAAAAAGATCTATAGGTAATTCCTATAAATAATAGTAAATAATATTGTGTCACAAAAGAAAAGAACATGATACTGGAAATCTTACGTAAATTTCAGCCGTTCAATAGCATCCTAGAGATACGAGTCTTATGATATATCCCCTTAAATAAAATCTATACCGTCGATTTATTTTTTTCGACGAGGACGGCGAAAATAAAAATATGCCCGCGAAAATAAAAGTATTTATAGAAATTCCAAAGTACGCGAAGTCGTTTAACTTGGGTCAACAAGATTTTTTTTTGGTCAACTAGAAAGTAGTAATGCAACGAAGACTACCAATTCAGCCGTCCAATATTATCCTAGAGATATGAGTTAGATACCTTGAAATAAGATTTAAACCGTTGATTTGTTTCGTTCTCTACCTATAAATTTAACTCACTGTCTCCATATTCTTCTTTGAAACCCAAATGTTCTTCATTTCTCTCTATATCTCCCAAAAATCAGACATCTAATCTACATCAAAAAATACTCTTTTGTTTGATCATGATGGTTGGGTGGTTAATTGTTTCTATTTCTTATTATTTTGGGTCAGTAGCGGCAAACGTGATGAGAAACAAGGAAAGGAGGAGGATGAGGATTATATTAAATCATCCCCGGCTCTCTGAGTCGCTGCTAAATCCTCTCCGGCTCTCTGATTTGTACTTGTTTATATACAAGTGATCCCCCTCATTATTGCAAAACAAAAGAAAACAAACCTGATTTATGAATCAGCGTTTGTGAGAGCGAAATCACGACTGCTTCTGTCTCTCTCACCTCTCCTTAAGTTTTTGCGACCAACTCTCAACTTTTCTTCACAGTGAGTTTGTCACGTTCTTGATTTATGCTTTAGAATTATATTGTTCATACTCTCAATTAGGGATTTTAATTGATTAGATTAGATCATTCGATCATAAAATTTTAGGGTTTTCTTTTGATCTCATGTTTTATTGTTTTTCTGTTTTCATTTTAGGTTAATCATTGATCATTCTTTTACATCGAATTCATTCGATCATAAAAATTAGGGTTTTTCTTTCACCGATTAGTTACATTTTCTTGTTTTTAGTTTGATCAAATTCTACTTTATTTGTTCTTCATCATGATTTTTTCTTCTTCTTCAAATCAATCAATCGAATTTCTTTGTTGTTGTTTTGTGTGAATCATTGATGGACATTGGTATCTTGACGTGATTCTTGTTTTTCTGTTTCTTTGGGTTTACTGATGGCTTCCATTTTCTTTATCTTTATTAACTTTGATTCCTATTGCTTTCTTGATTATATTAGATGCAGCCGAATGCCATAAAATCCTCCTCCTTTTATGTTCCATCACCATTACCCAATACTTCACACTTGAGAAAGAGTCCGATCCCCAGCAATAAGATAACATGTGTTAGTCTTTCAACTTTTACTGCTGAAGTCTTCAATACTATGAAGAGCAAGGAGTTCCACATTGAGTTATTCAAGTCAGCTGCCTCTGTTATTGGCCAGGTAATGGCTCCCTTCTTCTGTTCCATTCGTTATTAATGTTCACTTTAAATCTAGTTTGTGGATACATAGCTTTAGGTTATGGACTTATCATGACATTAGTTTATCTTGTTATGAATTTATGTTATATAGTGTCGGATTCCATTATGGACTGAATCTAGATTATGTTTCTTAATCTAGGTTTTCAACTCTATGTCAACCTTGAGTTCTGTGCATGATCAGTACAAAGAAGGCGATTTGGTGGAGCTACTAAGAAATGGTGTTAGTACTCTAGCTTATGTTGAGAAGGTTACCTTTTTTGAAACAACTTTTCGAACTCATGTAACTGAGTTTAAGGTCCAGAATACCAAGATCGACACTACTACTATATCAAATCTTACTCCTCGATGTGGCTCGTCCAAGTATTATGCAATTCAGGCGGAGTTTGATACTGGTTCTCACAATCCAAGGGAGCTTTTTGATGACATCGAGACTGCAATCCATAAAAATGATTACGTGAAAGAGCATACGCACGATAATACGATAGTGTTGCTGCCAAAGAAGAAGGTAATTAACCAAAAACTGGTTTTCTAATTCTCTTTCTTGGTTAGGTTTAAGTTCAATCTATGTATCTAGCAGTTCTATTTCTTTCGACAGATATCTGTCTGCTGCTATGTTCCATTAACAAAGCTTGGAGTTTCACCATTTAAAGCCTACCTCAAAGCTCGCCTTGAAGTAATTTCAGAAATTGAAGATGTTATAGACAGCGGCAGTCCCTTGTTTGGGTTTCTTCGATTTTTTGCTCGTTCTAAGTGAAAGTCAATCTGAATAATTGCACATACTTTTGGTGAATCACATTGAACTGATCTGACTAGGATGTAGACTTGCCAGAATCTATAAGAGATTCTGTTTTGTTGTTAGTTTTAATGCAACGTTTTGTATATGTAATGACAGTAATGTTGCTAAACTTTTGTCATGTCGTGTCTACTATTGCTCATTGTTATGAGCTGCCTTTTAGTGTCGTCTAGCTATATATAGCTAATTGTCTAGTCCTGTATGTTCTATTTTTTCAATTAATGTAGTTTCTCGAGTTGGTTTGAATAATAATACTCTAGACACTTGTACAAGTTCTCTAATGTTCTCAGGTTCACTATGCTATATTTATTGTTAACATATGGTGCCAATGTTATGGCTTATGACTTATCTTATGTGCTCGTTGAACCTTCTTTCCAATGTTACTGGGTTGGAATGCGAAGGTTGTCTTATAAGGGGAAGGAGACGGAAGATGAGGAAGGCTTGTACTTGTATCAAAAAAGTCTGAATCTACTTTTGGAGGATCACCAATCAAAAAGGAGGCTTGAGGCAATTAGAATGAATGAGCAAATGCTGGGAGCATATGCAGTAGTCAATTACAGGGCCGAGGTTGATCGTCTTGCAGAGAAGGTGAGAGTGCAACTCTCTTCTAAATTTTTGCAGTGAGTTGGAAGCGGTATATGCTGATGATTGGTGATGTTGTTTGCAGGTGTCTGTGTTGGATGCCGTTGTGCATAGTAGGGACAGGGTTCCAGAGAAGGAACCCGTTATATTGGAATAGTTTCATATGCAGCAGTTGCTGAAATTGGGTGGAATCAAGGCAGAAGGAGAAGCAAAAGTGCAGAGACATCTTGAGGTTGGTAGATGATTTCAAGCTATTATCTCTTAAACTTATCTCGCAGAAAGAATTTACCATGATGATAGTCTAATGTTTTACGTCGTTGGTATATGAAAGCATTACTAGTTTACGTCGTTGTGATAGTTCCTGTAGGGAGTTCTTCTGGGGTAGTGAACTGTTGTTAGTGCATTAGGGAGACTTCCAAAAGCTTAGAAATCTTATACCGTGCACATTTTTCCTGTCTTTACCACGACTTACTTGCTTTGTACTTGATTATTTGTACGTGTTTTGACCTATATATCCACTGGAACTGCAAGGTAAAGTAGAAGCTACCTAGTGTTAATTTCTTATATGTTGATATATAAGCCCACAATTTCCGGGTTTGCTACTTTGGTTATCACACTAGTTCCTCTGAAATATCTTGGCAACTGGATTTGAAAAGTTAAACTCATTAATTTTCCTCGTGTTGTCTGAGAGTTTAAATTTTTATTTTATGTTACAGTTTAAGCTGATTGGGTAGGAGCTCACATTTAAGTGATTGCTGATTTGGACATTATGCTGGTTTCTTTTTAGATATCATGTAAACAAGATTCTGAATGTAGTCCATGTTCTGCCAGTCCATGGTGAAGTCTGGCTGTCTGGGTTAACGGTTGATGAATGATAAAATATACCCGCATCTCTTTGTTGTACTCGGTTTCCCTCGAATTTTGGGTCTTAGTAACTTGCTTACACTGCAAATAAGAAGCTCTTCCTCAGTAAATATAAAGAAATAACATCAGAGTTGGGTAAGTATATTAACAGAACACCCAGTAGTTCCTTAAATAAACAGAAAAAAGAAAATCAAAATTTTCATACTTACACAGTAGATCCCGCTTCTTCTATTTTACAGAAAAAAAAACCCTCAAATGAATTGCCTTCAAAATATTCCGAGGTGAAAATGTTTGATTCTGATTTGAATATTTGGGACACTAATGCAGCTAGTGTTTGTTAATGGTTTGTGATGTTGTTTTGCAGGTGTCTGTGTTGGAGGCAGCTGTACACGGTAATGTTCCAAAGAAGGAATCCGTTGTGTTGGAAGAGTTCTCGTGCAACAGTTGCTGAAATTGGATGGGACCAAGGTAGAAGGAGAAGAAAAAATGCTGAGACATCTCGAGGTTAGTAGATGATCGCAAGCTATTATTTTCTTAAAGTTTTCTTACAGAAAGAGGTGGTTATGATGATGGTTCTAATATTTATTTGCCCCAATGCGTGTATGAAATCATAAATATCCCCAGCCATTGATAGTTTCCGCAGGGAGTTCTTCTGGTAGTAAACTATTTTTAGTGCATAAGGGACACTTCCAAAAGCTTAGAAATCTACGTGCACATCTTGTCTGTTTTTGCTACGACATACTTGCTTTTTACTTGATTATTTGTACGCGTTTTGACCTACATATCCACTGGAACTGCAAGGTAAAATAGAAACCCCCTAGTGTTAGATTCTATTATGAGATTGGATATAAGCCCACAATTTCTGGTTTGCTACTTTTGTTATCACACTAGTTCGTCTGGGATATCCTGGCAACTGGATTTGAAAAATTAAACTCATCTTTTATGTTACAGTTTAAGCTGATTGGGTAGGAGCTTAGGGTTAAGTGATTGTTTATGCCGGTTTCTGTTTAGATATCATGTAAACAAGATTCTGAAAGTAGTCCTTTTTCTCTGAATTCATGAAGTCTGGGTTATCTTAATAAAAAAGTAATTTTGTTGGTCTTAATAGTTATTCCAAGGGATGAATGATGAAAATCACAGTTATCCTAGGTTGATTAAGTATCTTAGGGAGTCCAACTGGTGCAACCATTTGCAGTTTGTTCAAAAGTGAGAAATCCATCTAGTAAAGAAATCTTATCGCATTCACTTGTAAATATTATTTTCCCTGGCTATTTGCGTCATACTCTCACTGGAAGAAGAGGTATAGGAGCCAACCCTATATCTAGACTGGATAATGGTTGAAGTAAGCTTGTTCTTATTTGTGCACATTTCTTTTAATACGGTCCAGCTATGATGGATACCATACCTTTACTCCTAGTATGGGTTCCCTACTTCCCTAGTGACGCGTGTCATTTTTATTTTCTAAAGATGGTTACCTAAAAACAACAGATAACTAATTGTTATAATATTATCAACATACGCAGAAATTTTATGTTTGCAAAATTTCCCAATTTTTTCTATAGCAAATCTTACCCTATTTTAGGAGATGGGGATGGATCTCTCCAAATTGGTATTTCATTATCATTTACCGATTAGTCTTCTAATGGACTAATGGAGTATGATTTTTTCCCATCAGCAATGGTAACAGTAAAAATGGCATGATGCTAGACCAAGTAAGAAAGATTATGTACAACTCATACTCTTCTTTTTGTATGATGGTTGATGGAATATTCTGCATCATCAACAGTTGGAATTGTTGATAATATATCATCATCTCAATCTAATACTGATGATTTCTCTCTCAAGCTAGTTTAATTAGTAGAAAGGAATAGAAGTCGTTGTTTATTCGGCCAATATATACACAACCGAGATGGTTTCCCAAACTGATCAGAAACTCGTTTTACTTTTTGTTCTCATTTCATCACTGATTCACCATGTTCTGTATATTTTTCTTTGGGATTCCTGACGTATTACGACGGATTTGGAGATCTCGGTTTATTGGTGCCCTGTGGTGGTTGTTTCCCATAAGAAAGAGTCATGCAGTTGTACCATTAACGCCATAAAGGTTTACTTAGGATATATACAAGTTTTTTCCATGGGGTCATTATGACTTTTTTGGAGTTCTGTTGTAAAACAATCTTTTTAGAGTACGTCTTTCTATCTATTACATGAATATGATTTTACTGGTGTTACTTTTAGGTTATCAGTTGATGAATGATAAGATATACCTGCACAAATATTGGGTCTTCGCAACTTCCATACACTGGGATTCTGGGAATAAGATGCTCTGTCCCTCAGTAAATCTCCACGATCATAAATTTGATCTTCCAACTTCAAATTACTATGCTGAAGTAGTAGAGCGTAATTTGTACATTGACAGGAAGAAAAAGAGATGGTGAGCGAGCAATGTTAATTTTTTGATTCACGGGTTAAATCTAATAAAACTGATACTTCGTGTAGTATTCCACTTAGTACCAAGGAAGATTGGTATCTATGAAAATGCAGAAGCATGTCGGTCAGGAACTAAGTTTGCATTGTAGATTCTAACAGCGTTTGTTTAATTGGATTTGTGTAAGCACTCAAATTAATGGAAACTGTATTCTAGATTGCATACATCGGTATCTTCGGTAATATTACCCATTTATATAGTTGTTCCATTTCTAGCTTCTAATGTGCATACATTATGGTTGTTCATGTTACAAGCATTTTATTGAGTATTGTTACTCCCCCACATTATCAGCTGATGGTCGATGTTTAGTATCACTTAGGAAGTTCATAATAGTTTTATAAAATACAGAGTGAGCATGTTCAAATGAATGATTTTAGTTACCAGGTAAGGAATCAATGTTAGCATAATGAGAATGTGATACTAATTGTACAGGATTTTGTTGCGTAAATATTTGGTGAAATTTGTTTGTTGGTTGATGTTCATAACTTCATATGGATCGCCCTTGTTTCTTAAATGTTGATAGTGCCTGGGGATATGTCAACATGTTTTGTGGTCATATTTGATGTTCTTTTATGACATTTGGAGCACTTTATCAAAACATCCTCTCCTCTACGAGTCTGAAAAGTTCCGCTTTGAATAATATAGTAGGACACAGAATAAGAAAATACTTGAAGCCTTTTTTTTTTAAACATCTGTCATGTCCGTGGTACCTTTAACTAATCTAATGTGCTTTGTCATGTCCATTGTTGTTATTTTGATGTCATGAAGTTTTTTCTGGCATTAAACGTACGCTGTTCCACTAGTATTTATTATTGTTCATACCTTCTTTTTTTCTTCCCCTAAATTGTGTTCAATGTTGCTGTTTTACAGGATGCCTTAATTTTAAAGCTGTGTAAGCTTATTCACACTACTAGCTAGGTCTACGGCAGACTTGCTTCCTCCATCTCATGATTATCTAGTAAAGGTGTATCTCCTCTCCACACTGAGCGATTTACAGCCTCTCGGTCTCCCTCTATCTGTTATATTTCTTTGGTTTCTGTTTACTTTCTTGGAAACTGGGTGTGAAATTATGTCGGATATCTTAGTCATGTAAGAAGTCATGTAAGGTGTTCATGTTAATATGTTACTTAACTTCAAAATGCATGTATACATTATTACTTCTGTGAAAGTGAAAGTATACATTGAATACGATTTGGCGACCAGCAATAGCCTATATTTCCTGTACTAGCATTTTCTTCTCAGAGACCTTTTATCTCTTTATATAAGAGTCTGATGAGACTGGGTCTCTGTACTTGCATTAATTCTGGGGATTTAGTATGTAGTCCATTTTCTGGAAGGCATGTCTCTTTTTATCTTTTAAGTAAATTAAGATTAATTGCTCTTTAGTTAAGTTTACAGGTTTTTCACTCAATGTTAAGAATGATTGGTATATCTTGATCCGAATTTGCAATATAATGAAAGTGAATGTTGTATTGATTTATATGATGAATCCTTTATAACTGGATGGTAAGTTTGTAATTGTATCACTATTGTTTGTGGAATTGGAATCTTTTTAATAATTCTGGTCTTGTTAATCTTAGTTTTTGTGGAAATTAGAGTTGAACTCGCATATGTTGCCTCGTTGAAACCTTGACATGAGAAAATGCAGTGTGATAAAACCTGAGAAAGGAAAAAGAGTATAACACAATGAGTCAGAATGTATGCTTTGCATACCCAAACATAATATCTTTCCTTGTTTCTTCAATCCTTTACAATACCAGAAAAATTCCTGGTGATTGCTTTTCTCTATGATTTTTCTAGAGATATCTCAGTACAATGAAGGCAGGGCAGGCTGCCACCAGCCGAACTGCTTGAAAACGGTCTTTAGTCTTTATGCGTCAAAGTCAAACCGGTCACGCCCTGATGTAAAAGACACGTATATATACAGTGGTTCGATTTGATTCGACTTTTAAAACCCGAAACTAGGGGTGTAAATATTACCCGAAAAAACTCAGCCTGCCCGTACCCGTCCAAGCCCGCCTGTACCTGGAATTGTCCAAAACCTGTTATGGCCCGTTGCGGGCTACCCGGCCTGGATTAATTTATTGGGCGGTCTCGGGCTTTGCGATTAATTATGATGTCCGGTCTGATACCCGGCCTAGTGCCCGGCCTGAAAGGCTTCTATGTGCCATTAATCATTTAATATTCTCTTAAAAAGATTTAAAAGTTACAATTTTATAATTGTCAATTTTGTGTCAAGAAAAATAAAATATATAATTGTTTTTACTTATAATTAACCTTTTCAAAACATTAATGGTAATATATTTTCTTATTAGAAAATTTATTGTACTTTAATTAATTATTTATTATAGGCTAAAATTAAAAATTTGTCAGTGTAATTTAAATATAAAATAATACTATCACTTACGATATGTGATGTTGGAAAGGAAAGGATATTGTATTTAATACCGTTTATTTGAAAATTTAAACTTAAAAAAAAAATCAAAATAGTGGCCTGTCCGGCCCGATCTGGCCTGCCCGTATAAAAAGCGGGCTTTGGACGGTCTTTGGGTAGCAAATTATCTACTTGTACCCGGCCTGTCCGGCCTGAATTTGTCTACGGGCTCACAAATATTAAGCCTGGCCTACCCGGCCTGTCTTAGTTTTTGGGTCGGGCGTCCCGGCCTGCCCGAATTTACACCCCTACCCGAAACAGAGTTTACATTACACCGTGACTCTTTTCTCTCTCCGCAATTTCGTGTGCTCTCTCCTATTACTTCTCCACCGTTACCAGCTTTCCGGGGGAATCCCTTAGAAATCAAAGTGAGTTTCTTTTCGTTTTTGCTTGATTAGTTACCCCGATTGTTGAATTACCTCCAATAGAAATTTTGCCCATTTTTTCTCAGTATTTAATGTTGATTCAATTACTGATTTTGTTCTTCTTATTCTTTAGAGTTTTCAATATTATTTTGACTGTTTGAGCTGTTGGTAAATTTTGTTGTCTTAGGGCTTCTCAATATTCTGATTTGAATTTGTTTTTTTATCATCTAGATCATGCAGTCATACTCTATGAATTCTTCCGTATCTTATGGACCTTACATTGTCAACAAACCTTATACTGAATCCTCATTATTTCCCAAGAAGAATCCATTTCTCTGTAACTTTGTTCCACCCAACAAACTTGCGTTGAAGAAGCAGAAGCCACTTATCGTCAAATCTTCTATCAAGGATCTAGCCAAAACATCTGCTGTATTGACTAATCAGATATTTGAGTCCCTTGCATCTTTTGATACATGGGTAAGTATGTATTGCAAATTCTTTTGGTTTTTTGATGTTCTGCTTTGCTAAATAATCTGTTGATTTTCATCAGGTTGTTCGATCTTTATCGAACTTGATTGCTTTTAAACCTAAAGCCAATCGACTCTCTAGTGGATTCTTCGAAGAGGGAGATTTAATACAGGTGAACCACGATGGGAACTATATTGTTGGACTAGTGCAGCACATTGGGTTTTGGGAGACCACACTCATAGGTCCTAGAGGATTAATCATTCTCCAAAACTTTAAAATTGATAAGTACTCGATTGAAACTAAAACTGAAACGGTGGGTAATGAGAAGCTGTTTGGATTTAACACCCTTCTTAATTGTAAGACTGGTAAACCTTATAAGTTCATGAAGGAGATAATCTGTGTACTGGAGAAGAATGAGATTGTTAAAGACAATGGCGAACACAATGTGGTTGTCAACCTGCCTAATAACAAGGTATTAAGTTATACTGTACAATTTTCTTCTCTCTCTTTTTTGAAATATTTTTCTACTAACATGATATGCAGGTACATATTTAATTATAGAATTAGAGGATTAGTTATGTGTTCCTGATATAAAATGTCAGTACGAGTCTGATGCACTATATTACTTACAGTGTAATATTATCATCTAAAATGTTATCTAATGTAATTGTTCTTTGTTACAGATCGAAGTAGTATGCTATGTGAACAGTTCTAAGCTGCAAATTCCTCAGTTTAAAAGTTACCTTGAAATCAGTGAACAAGTCTTTGCCGATATTTATAACAATATCTACAAAAATAAGGCTGTTGTTGATTATCTTAAGTATTTGGTTAAATCCTTGGTTGTTCACTAGACATTGATTCTTCTTATTTCAACTTAATTTCATTTATAAATTCTTTTTTTACCTTTTATTTCATTTAGAAGGAATATAAGAGCATCATCGTGTGTATATATATACTCTTATCTTTATATAGTGTACTGATCGATGACTAGTAAAGTTCTTTCTGTATGTGTTTGCTCTTTCTTGACTCATTAGCACTAAAAGGTCAAGATAACTAACCGATTTCCCGTATTACTCACATCAATATGCTCTTTATATAGGGCCGGTCCTAGTATTTATGTGGCCTCAGGTCCTGAAACCAAAGAAAATAATGTAGCCACTGGTAGAAGAGCCAAAGCATTTTTAGAAAGCTCGACCACCCTTTTGTTTTAATCAAGGAAAAATTATATAAAAAAATAATAATACCATTCATCCCTCTAAACAAGCCAAACTAACTTGCGCATGATTACCAGTTCCCACTGAAACAAGACTTGATCCTCTTGCCAACTGCTTAGCTGAAAGAGCTATCTCAGCTCGATGGTACATTGCTAGCTTATTGTTGATTTTGCAAGAAAAATGAAATTATAAAAATATAACACTTGCTCTCAATGTATATTCATATTCTATGAGGGATTCTCTTGCACTTTTATTATCACACCATCTCACATGTTGGATGCCATTTTTGCGAATAGAAATTAAACCCTAATGAATTTGAAGCTAATATTTTGGGGATATGTTACTCTTACAAAACTCTACGTTCCTATCGAAAATGAGTGTATTCCGAGACGTATAACACCATAATCTACTACTTTGGAAATGAGCCGTTGAAAATCAATGGATTTTTGGCCGTTGAAATTAAGACCGCTAGATTGTGATATTTCGGAATGTGCTCATTTTTGGTAGGCATATAGCCTTAGTAAGAGGACATATATCCAGAATAGTAACTTCAAACACGTTACAGTTTGGTTTTTATTCTTAAAAATGACGTCCAACGTGTGAGATAGTGTGAGAATAAAAGTGTGAAGGGATCCTTCCTCTCTATCTTTAGTTATCGAATTATTCACTTAAATAAAATAACACATTTAAAAGTAGATAATTTTTCAATTTTTAAATTAGCATATTCTTAATCAGCCAGTCTGATGTTGGTTTCTTTTAAATTATAATTAGATGAAAATATCTACTACTCATTTTGGCCAACATTATATTAATGTAATTTTTTTTTTATTTTGTGGCCTTTATTTTTATGGCCAGAAGCAAAGGCTTTGCTTGCTTATATGGCAGGGCCGACCCTGTCTTTATATAGCATGTTGTCATAGATAATAAATATCATTGTTTGAGCAATTTCTAAATGATTAACTTGAAATAAAAATATTTCATGAACAATAAATTGTTCTTAACCAAGATTGTTAAGAATCTAAGAACATCCATTGCTTGAATCATATTTTAAGAAAATTATCAAGACATGCTTGACTCGAATTTTTTTTCTTTGTAATATTAAATCTACTAAAATCATACGACATAGTCTCATAAGATAGAATGGTAAATGTCGTGAGTAAATAGGATGGTTCTGTCTTGACATACCTCTCCGTCGATGAAGTTCTCCAAACATCTTCGTTTGTTTCAGTCATCAATCTTCAAGGGTTATTCTGTGAGGCCTGACACACAACTACCATACTCTAATTCTAGTATGAGATTTGACTTTAATAGACTAGAAATATCAAGCTATAGTTTTGCGCATCTAACACCGACAACAAGCTTGAGATAACAAAACTTGCGATTTTGACCGAACAATGCTCTAACATTAGACACCCCTTATCCATCTCTCATTGATGAGACTAAAATTTACAGCCCCCTTTTAAAACACACAACCCCAAATTAAAAGAGGTATTTTATCTTATCATGTATCAACTGATAACCTAAATACTAGTGAATCATACTCATGAGAATGGATAAAAACACACACTTTAATTTTGAAGTCATCTTCATGTGCGTCAGTCTTGATAAAGAAAGATACAAGTAACTAAAAAAAATAATAATCAAGAAATCGAATTCCAGATAAATTAATTTAAGAAACAAATATCAAAACCTAAATCGTGTTACATAAAAGAATATGCACCAGGGTCGATTGGTGAATTATGATACTCAACTACCATGCTTCATTCCAAGTACGAGACTGACTCTAATATAGACTATAAATCAAGATGTAGCTTTGATCATCTAAATTTGACAATAAAATTGACATACCAAAACTTGTGAGTCTGACCGAGTAATGCTCTAACAGTTACATTAAAATAAATACAGTTGCACGTTAATCAACTTGGTAACAATCTCATAGTTAGTTTGTTTCGAACTTTGACTGTTTACCAAGTACTCCTTGTTGAAATAATCTTTTAGTCGTTATTTTTAGGTAAGGTTATACAAGGTGTGTCTATATGAGTTGATAAAAAAGTTTGTGATATACTCGGTACCTTCTTTATTTCGACAAACTTGATACAACTTTTCAAAGATTTCAGCTTTGCTTCTGGACAACTCACCAACTTTAACAAATTAGGAAATTTCTTTAGTTGAAACATAAATGACTTGATAGTTGTTGATATCATTAACTCTATGAGGGTCCAAATGATTGACACTAATGACAAGTATCTTGACTCTCCCCCATTCACCAGTAAAAGCAAGATAGATTCTTTTAAACCAAGTCTCGAAAAGCTGAAACTCATGCTACCTAGTTGGAAAATCAAGAAACTCTTACTAGATGGAAAAACTACCATGTAACATTTGATACTTTAACTTCTAGCATTTACCAAATGAACTGCTTCAAATTGACAAAGCACACTTGTAAGAAACTATGGAAAATTCAAAGGGAGTTATTCTGGGGAACAGACCCTGATTAACCAGAAAAAGTTTATCTCAAAGCTTTGACCTTTGTTCGTATCCCTAAGAGTCTTGGAGGTTTGGGTTTCATGAATATGGATATATTTATTAATGCTAGGATTACTGAAATCGGTTGGAGACTCCTACATGATAAATACTCCTTGTGGTCCAATTTAATGAAGATTAAATTTCTGACAAGTGAAAATGTCCTGAAAATAAGGGCCAAGCCAAAATGTACTAACTTTTGGATCTGGATAGACATTCTGGGAGGTATCACTAATATTCAGGAAAACACTATCTGGAAAATTTAAAATGACATGAAGGTGAGCAACTGAGAATTTTTTAGGTGAGGACAAATGTACTCTTCTACCAAAACCTACCAATCGCCCATTTGATCTGATTCTGGTAAAATAAGTATCACCAATGAGGGAAACTAGGACATGGAAATCTGGAAGAATGGTTATCTGCTAGTGACATACTGCAATTCTCAATATTCCATTCAAGATGCAGGAACATGATCAGGCGAACTGGAAGCTGACTAACGAAGGGGAGATTATTGGGAAATGTCTATACCATCATAAGAGAATGACATATACAATGATGAGCCTCACAATCCAAACTGGGAGAAAATCTGGAAGCTTGCGTTTGTTTCCCAATAATGGGGAGAATTCCATGAGTACATTACACTGATTCCATTTGTAACTCTTACAAGTGTGGTGAAGAGACTCTATCTCATATCTTTGTGTTATGTCCTTTGGCTATATCTGTGTGGAAGTTGTTTCTTAGAGACAATTCGAACCCCTCAGGGATTACAATTGACTCCTACAACTGGTTAAACAAGTGGTTTCAAGATAAAGTTTTTTTTTTTTTTTTTGAAGTAAACCTGATTTAAAGCACCACAAAGAAAGAAGACACCTCTGAAACAACATCCAAAGGAAACTGTCCCCAATTCCTGTATACATTAATTTTGCTAAAGCATCTGCATGTTGATTACATTTCCTATTTACAAACACACCTTGATTTTACAAGAAAAGCTAATCCGTCTTCACTACACCATTTTAAGAGATTTGCAACCAAGTTTGGCAACGACACTAGTGTCGTTGCGAAATTTCTGTTGCTAATCCACGTTGCTAATTTTTTGCAACGACGAATATCTTTTTGCGAATTTTGCAACCGCACCATTGCGGATAGCAACTGCATTGGGTTCAAGCGTGTGAAGCACGTGTGTGGTCAGGAACACTAGAACTGATAAATACACCCAGTCAAACTTTGGTCAAGCCTTCTGTTTTTTTCCACCCTTAATCCCAATCTAACTATATCTTGTCCCTTAATCGATTTCATCTTCATTTTTTCTCCGCCCCAACCACAGACTCAGTCTTTCCTCTCCTCTCGTCTCCATCTTCATCTCCATCTCCATCTTCTCAGCTGAGATATTTATTCTCTTCTCAATCTCTGAACTCTATCATCGTGTAGAAGTCTATCATTAGGTATAATATTTTACGTATTTTTTAAGGTTTACAGATTTTGATATCTAGGGTTTCAGTTGTGGTTTTTAGGGTTCAGAGACTTTGGTTTCCAGGATTTAGAAATTTTGATTCAAGTTTATCGAATCCTAGGGTTTCATTTAAGTTTATCGATTTTAGGGTTTAATATTTGATTTCAGTTTTTCGATTTCATTTGTGAATCTGATTTTTTCGATTTCAGTTTTTCAATTTCTTCTTTCTCTTTCGGTTTTAGGGTTTGATATGTGAATCTAATACGATTTTATTCTTTCCATTTTAGGGTTTGTCAAGGTTGAAGAAATGAAGTACGTTGGAGATCTGAAGAACAAAGAAGGTATAACTTTGATATGTTCTTTTATGTTAAGCTTTTTTAGGGATTTTGATGTATTTTCAGTTTAGGGTTTAATTTATATTTTTGGGTTGTAAATTATAAACTGATTTTATGGTTTGTTGTTGTAATATCATTTCAGTTCATCAGAGTTTGAAGAAGAACTGGTCAGAGTTGGTTTAGGAAGAACTAAGAAGGTATATCCAACTATGAAATTGTTTTGATAGTTTTTGGTTCCTTTTATATTGTTTATCTGAAGTTTGATGATAATAGCATGTTCGAGATTTAGGTGTTCACTGAACATGATAGATAGTCCTAGCTCATTCTCTCTTTGTTGAGAGGATTTTTCTGTCGACGTTAACCTGAGGGATTCAGAAACCCTACAACTAGGACTAACTACTTTGTTCTTTCTCAATCTCCAGCGGTGTCTATACTATTGTGTCAAAGGAACAAAACCGCCGACCGCCGTACTATTACGTATTACCATTCTCATCAACCCATCTCATCACAATGAAATCAGACGAGGAGCCAACATTATATATCCCGATTGTATCAAAGAATAAAATTGAAAGCAATCTATAACTTCATCAACAAACAAATATAAAAGGGATATCATTTTCCTTCTTCAACGCAAGCTCTTCTAGAGGAGCAAGCTGGAAAGTGCAAAGTATAATTTTCTCCACTCGTCATTTACTGACTCACGCAATATAAAAAGAGCAAAACGACCAGCAGTCTGGGAGTTGATTTCTCCAATTTAAGCACTAGTCAACGAGTTGCAATGTTGTTGCTAATGGGTACCGGAATCAATTAACGTTATATTGTGGCCGGAAAATATGCCGGCAAAAAAAAAATATTTATAGAAATTTCAAAGTCTGAAAAAAAGCCGTTTTGCTTGGGTCAACATGAAAGTACTTAGTAACTATTGGATTCAATTAACGCCATCCATTCAATTTCATCCTAGAGATACGAGTCTCTTAGATAAAACCTCAACCATTAATCTATTTTGTTCTCTACCTATAAATCTGACTTCACTACTGACTCACCCTTTTCTTCTTTTTTTTTCCCGAAAAAGAGGCAAGCTTCATATACATTTATCATTAAAACTCTGATTTAAAATCAACAGTGATTACATGAATGATTTTGTCTCCAGCTATTACAACGAATTCAATGAGATAATAAGAGAATTCTTTCCATTTCACACCATAGTCCCACATCCTAATTTGAAAGATGGTTCCTACTATTCCTAACCGATTCCAAGATATGACAAGTTTGAATGGTCTTGGTCGGATCAAAAGTAATGAATCCGAACCATATAACAACTCTAGACACAATAGAGATATTAGGGTCCAAATATCCAACCATTCCTCAAAGGTTTTTTCAAAATCATAGTAACATGGGTGGGAAAGGTATAGTAAGATCCATAGATCCATTTTTTTGCAAATGATTTTCTCATAGTAACAGTAACATAAGTAGCAAGTGTAATCAGTTATCTTTTTGTTGAATCAGTGTTGATAGGTACGTATGTTCTTCCAAATAGGTCCCGGTGTCTTAGGTGTCTTTGAATCAGTTTGTGTCTGAGTCTTTGGTGTCTTTAAAAAAATTTGTGTCTGAGTCTCTAGTAAAGTTATTGTTGTTGGAGCGATAAATGGACCGGGAGTCATGGAACCTTTGGATGAGACCGCTGATAAAATATTTGTTGCTGCTGCTACTAATTAGTTTGTTGAAGATGATGATGATATGACATCTTTAAAAAGAAGAACCTTCGCAGCTGGATCGAAAATTAATCATCAAGGACTTGTAAAAAGAACTTGATAAATATCCCAACCTAATCATTTTAATCAACAAATAATGGCAGATTTCTCCACCCCTGAACAGGCCTGGATATGCAAAAATATAGATGGGCCACCACACCTGGGCATTAGGAGAATTTTTTGGCAAAACTTTCCGTCAATCTTCAACAACATCAACGACCCGGCTATTCCATGGCTTTTGCTAGGAGATTTCAATAACGTTCTGGGTCAATCAGGAAAACAATAGAAAAGGAGGAAGACAAGTAACGATGCTCAATCTCAACCTCTTCTCACAATGATGGATCAGATGGGATTGATGGATTTAGGATTCAGAGGTGACCCCTATACTTGGACAAACAACCAGATGAGGCAAGACAACATTAGAGAGATTAGATAGAGCAACGGTAACCCACATGCAACAATTACTCATCTCCCAAGAATAACATCTGACCATGACTCAATCCTATTAAAAGGAAAAGCAATAGATTGGAAAGGAACAAAAAATTACAAATTTGAACATTTATGGCTCTCTGTTAGAGCATTGCTCGGTCGAACTCGCATGCGTTGCTATCTCAAGCATGTTTGTCAATGCTAGTGATCAAAATTATAAGTCTTGACTTCTAGTATACTATAGCTAAGTCTCGGACTAGGATAGAAAGTGTAGTTGAGCTCAAGGACTTCATGGCGATTCATCATACAAGAAGAAGAACTACTCAAGGAACCGGTAGAACTCCTCTACAAAAAGGTATGTGAAGACTTGAACTTATCTGTCACTCAAAAGTCTACCTACTCTATCTCCTACTACTTGAGATAAAAAGTTGTATGATATATATAGACTTGGATTATACACATTTGGTATTTCGAGCCGAGTATACCTCGCCTATCTATATCTCGAAATATGTGTTGGTAAGCTTTTCACTTCGATCAAGTTTATCTTTACCTAGTATGTTTCAATCATCTTTAAAATTGCTTTGACGAGAAATAGTGTAACAACTGTATAACGTCCTCTAAGAATGTTTCAATGGTTGGAATGAGAGTTTAGATTGCATAACCAATGATGGACATAGTATTGTTGTGGAAACACATATGTGCATAAGTCCTATCCCTTGAACCAAAGTTTGCGAACTTTGTTGATCAAGAGAAACCGGAAGAATGACTTGTTGCCAAGTCCACAAACTCAGTCCGCGAACTGCCGAACTTTTCATCCCGAGAAATTCTGCTTGAGTTGACAAACTAGTTCCGCGAGTACCAGCCTGCGAACCGGCGGAAAGTCTTTGCCGAGATTTTCTGCTGGAGTTTGTAAACTCTGCCCGGTTGCTTAAGTCCACGAACTTAAGAAGGTTATATATCTGAAGATGATTTCTGAAATTAAACTTATAAAGACTAAGGAATGCAATTTTCAAACCGTGGCTATAAAATTTCATGAAACGATTCAAGTGAATCAAATCATCTTTGCTTCAGTTGTGTCTTATGAAGTACATGAGATTTCCTTGCAATTGAGCAACTCTCTAACTAGTTCATTTGAAGTCACTTGAACTAGTTATGGTGAAGAAGAACATGGTTGATATGAAATGCTCATATGGCTAACCAATTGGTTAACTATTGTTGAACCAACAAGTGCATACGTTTGGGTACGGTTAACAAACCTAGAAACGTGCATTGTCAAGTGTGTATAACAAACTAAGTTTTCGATCTAACGGTTGAGAAATATTAGCTTGAATTTAAATTAGGTTTTCATCTAACGGTGGATATTGATTGCTTTGTTACCAAGGCAAAACCCTGATTTGAAAGAACATATAAAGGAGACATCTAGTATTGTGCAAAACTAATCCCCACACCTTAAGTGTGATACTAGTTTGCGTGCTAGAGTCATTTCTCCTTTAACCTTTGGTTTTCTTCTTATAAAACCAGGTTAACGACTTAAAGACTTCATTGGGATTGTGAATCCAACCGATACTACTTTTATTGTAGATGTGTGATCTGATCTTGCATCTTCTATCGTACGAGTACAATCAGATTGATTGTCTTGAGATTGATATCTCCGATAGGCAAGATATAAAAAGTAATCACAAACATCTTCGTCTCATTGTTTGTGATTCCGCAACATCTTGTTTCGCTACCATACGATTAAGATTGTTTTGAGGTGATTGATAACTCTAGGCTGTTCTTCGGGAATATAAGACCGGATTATCAATTGGTTCTTGTTCACCTTTATTTTTATCAAAAGACGGAACAAAAACTTTAGGGTTATCTGTGGGACACAGATTTGTTTATTGTTAAAGCCTGCGATTTTGGGTCGTAGCAACTCTTAGTTGTGGGTGAGATCGGATAAGGGAATCAAGTGCGCAGTATCCTGCTGGGATCATAGGCGTAAGGAGTACAACTGTACCTTGGATCAGCGGGAGACTGATTGGGGTTCAACTACAATCCACTACGAAGTTAGCTTGGAGTAGGCTAGTGTCTGTAGCGGCTTAATACAATGTGTGTTCAATCTGGACTAGGTCCCGGGGTTTTTCTGCATTTGGGGTTTCCTCATTAACAAAATTTCTGGTGTCTGTGTTATTTCAATTTCTGCATTATATTGTTTTATCTTTATAATTGAAATATTACAGGTTGTGTGTTAGATTATCAATTAGAGTAATCCAACATTTGGTTGTTGATTGTCATTGATTGATCCTTGGATATTGGTCTTTGGTACCATCCAAGTTATTCCTTGCATTTGATCAGAACTCGCAGTTCCTGCTTGAGTAAATCCAATCAAGAGAGAGATATAAACTCGTTGATATACTTTTAATTGATTGGGTCTTGTTGATTCTCTTAAAAGTATATTCGAGTTTGTCCATACAGATTGCTAACCGAAATATTGGGTGTTGTTGTTAGACCCCCGCCTTTTAAATTGGTATCAGAGCAGGCAAACACGTTCAAAGACATCAAAAGTATGTGTTTGTAGCGATCTTAGGATGGATGATATTATCGATAACGCAACATCAGTTCAGAGTCACTCTTGTAAGTTTCAAGGTCTGTTTGACTCTGAGAAAAACTCTGTCTCTTATCCTTCATCTGAATCTGCATTCCACTGGGAAAAATCTCTTGATGAACAGTTGGATGATCTTTCAGATGACAGTGATTCAGAAGAAGGGCAAAACATTGATGAGGAAGTTGCTCAATATATCAAGCTGTTTGACCGTGCTTTGAAAGAAAAGAAGTCAACAACTTTCTTGAGTAAATATGTGGCTCCTCTTTGTCAAGAAAACATAAAACTGAGAAAAATCTTTAAAGGATATGATGGTGGTTACAAACTCCTAAAATCTATCGTTAAAGATCGTGATGAAGATGTACGCACAAAAAGGTCAGAATATGATAATCTTCTCCGAAATCTCCGTGTGTTGAAAGAAATACTTGCAGATGCTAATGCAAGATATGACTCTCAACAAAAAAATTTCAGTGACAGAGAACTCAGCCTTCTTTCTACAGAAAAATCCTTGGAATATGATCTTGCAACTGCTCTTGATAAAGTAAAATCACTGGAAGAGAATCTGAGAAGGTTCAATTCTAGATCTACAAAATTGTCTTCTATGATTGGAGCATGTAAAGAACATCGTGATAATGTGGTCTGGGCTATAAAGGAATAGATGCTCCAAAAAATAGTAAGATTAATTTTGTTAAAGCTATTGATAATTATTCATTTGAAAAACCTGTGTCAGCTTGCAATGTTTCTGAGAACAAGGATTCTGTCCTTCTAAAACTGCTCATAAGAGAATTATTAAAAATAATTCCTTTAACTGCTATTACTGCGGGAATGAAAATGACATTCTGAGCAAAGATGTCGTTATCGGTTGAGGAATGAAAAGCTTCATAAAATTATTACTTGGATGTCTAAAGAAGTCATTAAACCGGTTTCACATTGTTGGAAAAGGCACTTTAAACACTCAAGGAATGTACTGTGATAAGTCCTTTCTTAGTTGTGTGTTCAAATCAAAAAATGCTTATAATGGAAGAAGAAAGAATATCGAAAGGGTGACTGACCCTGTAAAGAGAAAAAGGTATAGGAGAAAGAAAGAAAAGTTGAGTTCCTCATCTCTCCCTGAAGAAAGCTTCAAATCCAAGACTTCTGCTCCAGATTTCTTACATATCAACAATCGAGTCTCAGATCTAAAAATTAGTGTAAACAGACTCAAACGGAGCATCAAGAAAACATGGAAAACAATTGACTCGGCTACTCCTAACCCTTTTATTGATAAAACTTCTTCAGCTATGACGAATAATGTCTCTCTAAATACCCTTGATAAAGGAAAATAATAAGTGAATATTGATGAGAAAGATGCTCATCTTAATACACCACGACTGCTTGAAGCTGCATCCCTCTTTTATGTACAAGGTGGATGCTCCTTGTTCTCAAGATGACTCATCTTGGGAAAGTTGTCGGGGTTGTATTAAATTCGTTGTTAAGTTTTTTTCTTTTAAAAAAAAAAATTGGTCCTCGTGTTACTTCATCCCTTCTCCGAGTGTTTGTCTCTCGACAATTCTTTGAATACTTGTGCTTTTCCTTTCCTCGGGTCTCACATGTGTGATTGAACAAGTACACATACAGAACCCACATGAACGTCATTGTTCCTAGGGTTTCTTGGAACACCTTATAAATCCATAAAGTCAAAAGATTCTACTGGACTCTTTTTCTACACAATGGATGGAAGAAACAAGGTTGATGAAGTTGAGAAGGACAATACTCTTGAGTTGAATCATGTTTCTATAACATGCTTTCATGATGTTGATCATAAAAACAAACTACCAATTCATATTCATCACAACTGGTAGGAAATCTTCTTCGAGACTTTGAAGTAGTACGTGAACAACTCGGAATTGCAATAAGGAATCTTGATTTTCTGAAAAACAAACTGAAGAAGGAAACTGATGAGCTCGTCCATGTTCAATCTCTAGTTGCTGACTGAGTTTAGAGTGTTTTTAATCATGTTTCTTGTCTTAGTTGCCTAGTATGTCTTCTTTTTGATTTAGTTGGAAGAATAACCAGTGCTTTGAATAGCAATGATTGTGACTACACATAGATATTATTTTCATATTTTTTTTTTTTAGATTTCGATTTAAATTCTAAAAATATTTGAGGATGATGGTTTGCAGTATTCATCTTTATGATTTTGTGATATTGGAATTTGTTATGGGATATGTGTGTTTGCGTCCGTGAACTTTGATTGTCCCATACTTTGTCAAAAGTAAAGTCGTTCGTGGTCGGTATTCACATACTGGTAAAGGAATGAATGGACTTTTGAAAAATATAAAAGTTAAGCCTATATTGTCAATTTATTTGATGGAAGATAGGTTAAAATCTTTTGTTTTCAAGGATTATGTCTACAAATATCGTTATGCAAATAGTGATGGGAAGATAAAATGAATCCTTGTGTATTCCGCAGTATTGATCATCCCTGATCCATATTCTATGTAATACTGTGAGGCTCCGTAATGTGTCTTATGTTGAGCACGATACAACAAAGTTGATTAATTTTTGATTAGCTTTGTTGGTTGTTCCGTAAGGTACTTTATGTTGAACATTGTTGAACTAAATCAATCATCTTGTTTGGTTATTTAGTTATTGCTCCATAAGTCTTTTTATGTCGAGCAAAACAAATGACAATTAAATTACTTTTGTAATTAATTTGGTTGTGTATTCCAATTAGATTAATTATGGGTTCACTTATAATTAATCTAGTCGAGTATTTTCATACTCCGTAAGATTCCTCTTATGTTGAGTATATGAACGGTTAAGCTAATCATTCTCTTATGGTTAACTTAGTCGTAGCTCCGTAAGTTATTTTATGTTGAGCACAATCAATTGAATTGATCACTTTTTGTGTTTAATTTGATTTCGTATTCCGATTAAATTAATCATAGGTTCACTTGTGATTAATTTGATTGAGTTTTTGGATATAGGAAATCATTCTTATGGTTTTTGGTGTCCAATAAAAATCCTTCTTTTCCTTCGGAATTAAGGTCGCTCTTGTTGTTCTTTCAGGAATGACATCAAATGGGAGAGTTCTTTTGAACTTGTGCTCAATGGTCATATCTTGAGGGTTGTAAGGCTGTGGAATTTTAGAGGGGTTATCTTGTATCTTTAAACTCCTTGATGAATGCATTTAGCTTCGGTTTTATGATTGCATCTAAATTAGTTGGTATGTAGTTTTTTCTTTTAGTCATGAAATGTCTCTTACGAAAATTTCATTATGATCCCGTTCTTGTACCTTTACCAATTTTATTGACAAAAAGGGGGGAGAATTAGTATGTAGTTCATACTACAAATACATATGGTTTTCGGATCATTGTGTAAGGGGGAGTGGTTTCCATGTGAAATGGAGTATTGACTAAGGGGGAGTGATACATATCACCATAGTATTATTGTTGAAGTTGTGATATAATTGAACTTTGACGATGTGTAATAATACTATGACACTGTATAACAATGATCGAGACCGATGCTTTCTCATTGTTATAGCTACGGATCTTCAACAACGATGATGCTAAACTTACAACCTTTGGGATCATTGGAGTACTTGGAAGTGACAAAGATTTCGAGGAATGTTGAAGATTAGACATGTGGAATTGGAGCTGCTAAAGTTTCTTTATTTTTTTTGTATTCCATATGTATTGATAGTTTTGTCACTAAAATTGACAAAGGGGGAGATTGTTAGAGAATTGCTCGGTCGAACTCGCATGCGTTGCTATCTCAAGCATGTTTGTCAATGTTAGTGATCAAAACTATAAGTCTTGATTTCTAGTCTACTATAGCTAAGTCTCAGACTAGGATAGAAAGTGCAGTTAAGCTCAAGGACTTCATGGAGATTCATCATACAGGAAGAAGAACTACTCAAGGAACCGGTGGAACTTCTCGACAAAAAGGTATGTGAAGACTTGAACTTATCTGTCACTCAAAAGTCTATCTACTCTATCTCCTACTTCTTGAGACAAAAAGTCGTATGCTATATATAAACTTGGATTATACACATTTTGTATTTTGAGCCGAGTATACCTCACCTATTGTGGAAACACATATGTGCATAAGTCCTATTCCTTGAACCAAAGTTTGCGAACTTTGTTGATCAAGAGAAACCGGAAGAATGGCTTGTTGCCAAGTCCGCGAAACTGCCGAACTTCTCATCCGAGAAATTCTGCTGGAGTTGACAAACTAGTTCCGCGAGTACCAGTCCCTGAACCGGCGGAAAGTCTTCGCCGAGATTTTCTGCTGAAGTTTGTAAACTCTGCCTGGTTGCTTAAACCCGCGAACTTAAGAAGGTTATATATCTGAAGATGATTTCTGAACTTAAACTTATAAAGACTAAGGAATGCAATTCGCAAACTGTGGCTACAAAAGTTCATGAACTGATTCAAGTGAATCAAATCATCTTTGCTTCAATTGTGTCTTGTGCAGTACATGAGATTTCCTTGCAATTAAACAACTCTGTAACTAGTTCATTTGAAGTCACTTGAACTAGTTATGGTGAAGAACAACATGGTTGATATGAAATGCTCATATGGCTAACCAATTGACTAACTATTGTTGAACCAACAAGTGCATACGTTTGTGTACGGTTAACAAACCTAGAAACGTGCATTGTCAAGTGTGTATAACAAGCTAAGTTTTCTATCTAACGGTTGAGAAATATTAGGTTGAATCTAAATCAGGTTTTCATCTAACGGTGGATATTGATTGCGTTGTTACCAAGACAAAACCCTGATTTGAAAGACTATATAAAGGAGTAGAGTCGTTTCTCCTTTAACCTTTAATTTTCTTCTTCTAAACCAGGTTAATGATAAGCACGTAAGTGCTACATTTTATACCCATATTTATATTAGTTAGGACTCGATATTTTAGCTAACTATATTATTTTAGTAATTTTATTAAAAATACATACGAATCCGATCATCCGTGAAATACATGCCTACATGGGAGCAAATGGCGTTTGCAACAACAATCACCCATATCACTCACAACATCCGAAGGAGACAGATAAATTATTGAGACTGTGGGCTGCCAAACATACTTAAGTTAGTGGCACCATTTAACAAATACACGGCCAGAGTTGGTGGATTTCTTTGTTCCACTCAAGCAGGCACGTGAAAGTTCACCAATAACTAATTAAAGTGTAAGAAATAGTGGCTGACGTGTCAATGTATCCAACTACATTTCTGCAGTGGTTTGTGATCAATACCAAGTAGCATCTTCATTTCTTTTGGACAGAAAAGAGTAATTTTGGTGGAAGAAAATGAGAAGGTTTCAGATCAATTCTTGCAGAGAGAAAACGATGAGAAAAGGAAATGATTAGAGGTTTTTATCGTCAAGGAATAAGATGGGTTTGCATGGGTTGTTCGATGTGAATGGATGAGTGACTTCAGATTGGAGGCTCTTGTATCTCGGTGGTGGCAGTAAGTATTGAGAGCTCGAGGTGGAGAAGAAAGATGGGTTCTTGTGTGTTGCCGGAGTTGATTGTGTATGCTTTTTGGCAGGAGACAGTAGGGGTTTGTTGATTGAGCTGTCGTCGTTTCAATTGATCCATGACTGAGCAATTAAACCATTGAAGATACGCATCATGTTTGAACGGAACTGTGTGCTGTGGAAGCAGCAAGGAAGAGTATGCTATACTGATAGCTGGAGTTGTGCAGTCGATGGCTGAGATGAGTGCAGTCGGTAGTGGCTGGAAGTTAAGGGAGTACCGACTGGCGGTAGTGGTCTTGTGCCGGAGTTAGAAGTTGGGGGAACATCATTTGGAGCAGTGGTCGGAGTTTGGACAAAGTCTGAATTTTGAAATGGGTGCTATACTTTTGGACTGGGCTTTGTCAAGGACTTGCTCGGTCCTATTTGGAGTCTGCAAACACTTACATATATGGGAATCGAAAAAGAAGAAAGAAGGGAGGTCGCGGCTGAGAGGCCGAAACCAGAAAAGGGAAGATGCCGCCAGAGAGCAAAAGAGAAATAAAGGGTTTGAAGTATTGTTTTCCATTTCATTTTGAGTTTCGATTGATTTTCTCTTTAATATGTTTATGGTTTTTGAGAAATCCATCACTTGATAAGCTATGTAATTAGGGTTTATGGAGAAAACTACTTCAGAGCATTAGATCATTTGAATTGTTTTGAAATTATTTTGGTATTAGGCTATCAAAAACGAATCGTAAATTCTTTAATTATGTTTATTGATTATATTAGAACATACGTTGTTGCTCCACCGGCTTTGTATGATATAATAGCCCATGTCCATTAATTTATGTAGTTTGCAATTGTATTTGTTAGTATTTGATGATTCATGCTTAGATTAATACTTTTGATGGGTTATGCTTAGACGAAACAAATAATAATTGTGAATTTATAAATTATGTTTTTAATAATTCTCTCGTTATTATAATTTGATAGGTCATGCTTATAAATTTGATGGGCTATACTTAAGAGATACGAGTTGAAGAACAAAAATATATCAATAATAGGTGTTGCAATAGAACTAAGATATATTCATAATCGAAATTTCAATTCTTTTTGGTGCAGAATTATAAATAGTAGTGGAATTCGTAAACCCTGATTATTGACCCGCTCCGTTGCATTTATTTAATTCTTTTTGTTTTTAGTCTTTTTGAATTTAATTCTAAAACCCAAAAATATTGTTATTGGTTAGTTGATTAAGAATACTGATTATTGACATTTCCACCGCTCCTTGTGAGAACGACCCGTACTTGCCTCTGCCTACTAGTTAGACACCGTGCGACTGCGGTTATTATATATAGGCATCTCCGGATCCTATCAGTTAACGACTTAAAGACTTCATTGGGATTCTGAAGCCATACCGATATTACTTTTATCGGAGTTGTGTGATCAGATCTTGCATCTTCTATCGTACGAGTACAATCAGATTGATTGGCTTGAGATTGATATCTCCGATATGCAAGATATAAAAAGTAATCACAAACATGTTCGTCTCATTGTTTGTGATTCCGCAACATCTTGTTTCGCTACCATACGATTAAGATTGTTGTGAGGTGATTGATAACTTTAGGCTGTTCTTCGGGAATATAAGACCGGATTATCAATTGGTTCCTGTTCACCTTGATTATTATCAAAAGAAGGAACAAAAACTTTAGAGTTTATCTACGGGAGACAGATTGATCCTTTGACAGAATTGTCTGTGGGAGACAGATTTGTTTATTGTTAAATCATGTGATTTTGGGTCGTAACAACTCTTAGTTGTGGGTGAGATCAGCTAAGGGAATCAAGTGCGCAGTATCCTGCTGGGATCAGAGGCGTAGGAAGTACAACTGTACCTTGGATCAGTGGGAGACTGATTGGGGTTCAACTACAGTCCAGTCCGAAGTTAGCTTGGAGTAGGCTAGCGTCTGTAGCGGCTTAATACAATGTGTGTTCAATCTGGACTAGGCCCCGGGGTTTTTCTGCATTTGCGGTTTCCTCGTTAACAAAACTTTTGGTGTCTGTGTTAATTCAATTTCCGCATTATATTGTTTTATCTTTATAATTAAAATAATATAGGTTGTGCATTAGATCATCAATTAGAGTAATCCAACGTTTGGTTGTTGATTGTCATTGATTGATCCTTGGATATTGGTGTTTGGCACCATCCAAGTTATTCCTTGCATTTGATTAGAACTCGCACTTCCTGCTTCAGTAAATCAAATCAAGAGAGAGATATAAACTCGTTGATGTACTTTTAATTGATTGAGTCTTGTTGATTCTCTTAAAAGTATATTCGAGTTTGTCCATACAGATTTCTAAGAGAAATATTGGGTGGTGTTGTTAGACCCCCGCTTTTTCACTCTCACACCCACAACTCAAATAGGTGGTTGATTCGGCTTGGGTACAACAACAAGATTTGGAACCTACCCTAGAACTTCAATTAAAACTCATACAACCAGACAAACCCTCATGGAATGGAACAAAGAGACTTTTGGCCATCTTCCAACTATGATCAAAAAATCGACGGCGAAGATAAACAGGATCAACATCAGTGTGCTACTCAATCGGGTAATGACCTAGAATTCTGGCTGGGTCAGGAAAAACAGCTAAGAAGAGATCACACAGAACTGCTACAATGTCATACAACATACTGGCAACAAAGATCCAAAATCCAATGGCTACAATCAGGCGTCTAAACACAACCTTCTTCCACACTAAAACAACCATCCACTGAGCATGCAACAATACACAACAACTTCAGGACCCACAAAATAATTGGGTTAATAAGAAGTAAGATGTGGTTCAACTCATTCTTTACCATTACTCCCGACAATACACGGCTCAACCTACCATCATAGATGAATATCTTTTCGCAGATATCAATCCCAGATTAACTCCCAGACAAATCAACCTTCTTACTAAAGAGGTAACTGTTGCAGAAATAAAATAAGCTCTATTCTCCATAAACTCCGAGAGTGCTCCTGGTCCAGATGGTTATACAAATAAGTTTTTCAATTTTTTTGGGAAACAACCCGTCCTCAATTGATTTCCATGGTTCGAAGTTTCTTGAATAATCTTAATATACATCCACTCATGAATCACACAAACCTAACACTAATACCCAAAGTGGACCACCCATCAAAGCCTTCTCAATTCAGAACCATAGGACTCTGTAACATCACTTATAAAATCGTTACAAAAATCCTAGTTAATCGAATTAGATCCCTACTCCCTTTTCTAATAATCCCTTTTCAAAGAGCCTTTGTACCACAAAGATCAATTCATGATAACACAACAATTTCGGGAGAGCAATTCCACCATATAAAAACTTCAAGCCTTACAAAAGACCCGAAAATAGCTCTTAAGCTAGATATCCAGAAATCCTACGACAACTTAGATTGGGGATTCATCAAAGCTGCCTTCACCAAACTTGGATTTCGAACAATGTTTGTAGATTACATTATGTTATGCATCACAACTGTTACATACTCGATCAACATAAATGGCACACCTCATGGATATATCATCCCACTAGAGGTATTAGACAAGGAGACCCACTATCTTCCTATACATTCATAATTTGTACGGAAATACTGTCTACCAATCTGGGGAACCTTTAAAATCAAAAGTTGGTTCGAGGACTTAACATTTCAAGAAAATCACCACCCATAATTCATTTAATGTATGTTGATGACCTTCTAATCACTTATAAAACTTCAGCTCAGAGTAATCTCCATCTCAAGAACCCGCTTCACTCTTATGGTACTTCAGCGGGCCAGGTAATTAATACTTCCAAATCAATAATTATCATGTCGTCGACATCAAAACCCCCAATTTATCTTGGAGTCCAATTCAAACAAGGAAGAGCATCTAATCACACATTTTCACCGCTCCTTCAAAGATTAGATCGAAAATCTAAACGGTGGATGACAAAATGTCTGACTCAAGATGGAAGAATTGTCCTCATTAAAACCTCCTTAACTCCCACCTCAAACCACCTCATGCACACACAAAATCTACCCATCAATGTCCTCAAATAAATAAATCGTATTACGAGGATTTTTTTTCCGGGGACATGATTTGACGGTTAAAAAGCTTCATCCTATTGGTTGGGATAAAGTAACAAAACCAATATCTGAAAGAGGAATGAGCATAAGGAAAAACAATGATCATAACAAGGCACTTCTCATGAAAAGAATCTGAAATTTACATGAACAAACTAAATCCATCTATGGAAGTCTCTGCAATAAAAAATATCTCAACCAGTAGCCAATTCTACAGGGCATTGATACCGTACCGTCTTCCTCCAGCGCTCAATGGAGACAATTAGCATCACTCGTCCCTACCATGCAATAATTGATTTTTCATTGTATTGGAAATGAGTTATCAACACTAACAGAAGCCAAATGGATTCCTCACTCCCAAACCTAGACCCAGCTCAATGTTTCCCTATCCTAAAAGTGTCTGATATCATCGATCCGATCTCTCATAACTGGGACCATGAAAAACTAGACACCCTACCCAATCTTACAGCTCAGAAAATAATAAACATCTACCTACCCCAAGGTAGACCCCAGGAAAAAATAATCTGGCCCCAGTCAGAATCTGGGAAATACACTACTTCATGGGGATACAAATGTCTAACCCAAAGTCAACCTACTCAAAAAACCCTCCCACCTACAAAATTCTTGTGGACTTTACTGTGTCCACCAAAAATTTAGATTTTTCTTGTGGAAATCAATCAATGAGGGTCTACCAACCTTCTCTCTCCTACATCTCATCCATCTGACCAATTTCGACATTTGTCCCAGAAGCAACGCTAATCAGGAATCAACGACTCACCTGCTAATTCACTTCCCAATGATGAATGCATCTTGGAACACCTTATTTACTTATATATCAACCTTACCAAACTCCAACAATAACCCCACATGTCCTTTTACGCCTCAAACAACCATTTCCCAAATTGTATAACAATCAACACCAGTTTCTGTCATCTCTTATGTATGCTTTCTATTTTGGACCGTATAGCTGGCCAGGAATGAACTAATTTACCGCCAACAACAAAAAAAATCATATGAAATACTGGCTTCGACGAAAAAACAACAACAAGAATATTATGTGGCAATAGAATTCTCACCTCCAGTGTTACCAGGAGATTCACCGGTACTTAACCACTCAAGAAATTCCAAAAGGATCTAGACAATTTCGGTAGGATGGTCTAAACCAAACTTGAATTGGATTAAGATAAACATAGATGGGGCGGCAAGGGGGTGAAAAAGCGGGGGTCTGATAACCACACCCAATATTTCGCTTAGAAATCTGTATGGACAAACTCCAATATACTTTCTAGAGAATCAACTAGACAGTCAGATTCAATCTAGATAAAAAGTATATCAAAAATTTTATATCTCAATCTCTCGATTTGATATATACGCAAGCAAATAGAAATCTGCAAGTCTTTATCAAATACTAGAGAGATAACTTGGATGGTACCAAAGACCAATATCCAAGTGTCAATCAATTTAAATCAACATCCAAAAGGTCGGATATTCTAATTGATTGAACAACGCACAACCTATGATATTTTAATTATATAACAAAATATAATGCGGAAAAGAAATAACACAGACACCATAATTTTGTTAACGAGGAAACCGCAAATGCAGAAAAACCCCGGGACCTAGTCCAGATTGAACACACACTGTATTAAGCCGCTACAGACACTAGCCTACTCCAAACTAACTTCGGTATGGACCGTAGTTGAACCCCAACCAATCTCACACTGATCCAGGGTGCAATTATTCTCCTACGTCTTTGATCCTAACAGGATACTACGTACTTGATTCCCCTAGATGATCTCACCCACAACTAAGAGTTGCTACGACCCAAAGTCGAAGACTTTAATAAAAAAATCTGTATCACACAGAAAAGTCTATGATAATAGATAAATCCGTCTCCCACGAATATACCTACGAGTTTTGTTCCGTCTTTTGATAAATAAAGGTGAACATGAACCAATTGATAATCCGGACTTATATTCCCGACGAACATCCTAGTATTATCAATCACCTCGACACAACAAAAAAATATATTGTGGAATCACAAACAATAAGACGAAAATGTTTGTGATTACTTTTTCTCTTGCTTATCGGAGATATAAATCTCAAGCCAATTATTACAATTCTACTCGTACGATAGAAACAACAAGATAAGATCACAAAACTAAGATAAAGTAGTACCGGTCTGGCTTCACAATCCCAATGAAGTCTTTAAGTCGTTAACCTGGTTTAGAAGAAAAAACCAAAGGTTAAAGGAGAATCGTTATCACACAGAATGTGTGGGGATTAGGTTTCCCAGTTGCTAGAGTTCTCCCTTATATAGTCTTTCAAATCAGGGTTTGCAATAAATGTTAGCTTGGTAAAAAAGCATTCAATATTCACCGTTAGATGAAAACCTGATTAGATTCAAACTAATATTTATCAACCGTTAGATCGAAAACATAGCTTGTGATACACAAATGAAATGCACGTTTCTAGGCTTGTGTAACCGTACCCAAACTTGTACATTAGTTGGTTCAACAATAGTTAACCAAACGGTTAGCCATATGATCACTTTCATATCAACCATATTCTTTTTCACCATAATTAGTTCAAATGACTCAAATGAACTAGTTAGAGAGTTGTTCAATTGCAAGGTCATGTACTACACAAGACACAATTGAAGCAAAAACGATTTGATTCATTTGAATCGGTTCATGACCTATATAGCCACGGTTTGCAAAAGCATTCCTTAGTTAATATGAATAAGTTCACAAACATCGTTTTTAGATATAACCTACTTAAGTTCGCGGACTCATGTTCCCGGATGGAGTTCACAAACTCCAGCAGAAATTCTCGGGTTTGAGAACTTCGCCAGTTCGCGGACTTAGCTCACGCATTACTCCGGTTCACTTGATCAACAAAGTTCACAAACTTTGGTTCAAGGAATAAGGTCTTATACATATATTTGTTTCCACAACAATGCTTATATCCTCCAATAGTTATATAATCTAAACTCTCATTTCAATCATTGAAATATTCTCAGAGGACGTTATATAGTTTTTATTCACAAACCATTTTTCCGCAGAGCAATTTTCAAAGTGATTGAAACATAACATGACTTTCGTCACTAGGTAAAGATGAATTTGGCTAAAGTGAAAGCTTTACCAACACATATTTCGAGAAATAGATAGGCGAGGTAAACTCGGCTCGAAATACAAAATGTGTATAATCTAAGTCTATATACCAAAACGACTTTTGTCTCAAGATAGGAGATAAATAGACTTTTGAGTGATAGATAAGTTCAAGTATCCACATACCTTTTAGTCGATGAAGATCCACCAGTTCCTTGAGTAGTCCTTCGTCTTGTATGATGATTGCCATGGAGTTCTTGAGCTCAACTACACTTTTTATCCTAGTCTGAGACCTTAGCTATAGTAGACTAGAAATCAAGACTTATAGTTTTTATCGTTAACATTGACAAACATGCTTGAGATAGCCATGCATACGAGTTCGACCGAGCAATGCTCTAACAATCTCCCCCTTTGTCAAATTTAGTGACAAAACTGTCAATACATATGGAATACAAAAAATACATAAATAAACTTTTGTAGCTCCTATTCCACATGCCTAATCTTCAACATTACTCGAAATCTTCGTCACTTCCAAGTACTCCAATGATCCCAAAGGTTGTAAGTTTAGCATCATCGTTGTTGAAAATCTGTAGCTATAACAACGAGAAAACAAGAGTTCTCAATCATTGTTATACGGTGTCATAGTATCATTACACATCGTCAAAGTTCAATTGTATCACAAATTTAACAACAATACTATGGTGATATGTCACCCCCCCCCCTAGTCAATACTCCATCTCTCATGGAAACCACTCCCCCTTACATAATGATCCGAAAACCATATGTATTTGTAGTGTGAACTACATATTAATTCTCCTCCTTTTTGTCAATAAAATTGGCAAAGGTACAAGAACGGGATCCTAATGAAATTTCCGAAAGAGACATTTCATGATCAAAAGAAAGCATATATCATCTTATATAGATGCAATCATAAAGCCGAATCTAAATGCATTCATCAAAGAGTCTATAAAGATACAAGATAACCCCTATAATATTCCACAACTGCACTCCCCACAAATATTTGGCAATTAAGCACAAGTTCAATTAAGAAATCTCCCCCATAAAATGTCATTCCTGAAAGAACAACAAGAGCGACCTTAATTTTAAAAAGAAAAGAAGGATTTATTTGGACATAAAAAATCACATACGAATATGAATTTGAATCCAAAATATTCAATTAAATTAACCATATGAGAACCCATGATTAATTTAATCAAACATGCTCAACATAAGTAAACTTATGGAGACTTAAAAACACTCAATTAGATTAATCACAAGAAAACCCATAATTAATCTAATCGAAATACACAACTAAACTAATCACAAAAGTAATCAATTTAATTGGTCATGCTCGACACAAAGTATCTCATGGAACAACAACTATGTCAAAACAATGACTCAGTCGATAGAGCTCAACATAATACACCTTATGGAACAACACAGTATGTACACAAAAATTGTGGATCGGAGATCGACCTTATACCGTGGAATAAGCAAGGACTCATTCTATTTTCCATCACCATTTGCACAATGACATTCAATAGACATAATGCTTAAACACAAAAGATTTTAACCTATCTTCCATCAAAAATTGACATAATAGGCTTAACTTTTGTATTTGTTAAGAGTCAATTCATTCTTTCATCAATACATGCATATCAACTCATGAACGACTTTACTTTTGACAAAGTATGGGACAATCAAGTTCACGGATGTAAACAAACATATCCCATAATAATATTGCAATATATAAAACCATAAAGATTAATACTGCAAAAATCATCTTCCAAACAATTTTAGAATTTAAACAAATAAATCTAAAAACATGAAGATGAAAACGTTGGACATAGCTATGTATAATCACAATAATGGCTATTCCAAACTCTAGTTATTCTTCTAAATAAAACAAGAAAAATAGAAGAGTTACTAGGCAATAAGACCATTGAAGAATTCTTTATTGTCCCTGAACTCCTCGTCGTCAACATCCATTGGAACATAAGGTTCATTAAGGTAGGAGTTTATATCAATAAACGTTCTTGGATGATGTTGTCGAACCAGGGTCTTTTGAATCTCATGAGTCTTATAGACAAAAGCCTTTATTTATTGAATCTCCTTTCGCATCTCCTTAAACACTTCAAGAACATCAGAAAACTTCTGAGAATTTGAAGGAACTGCTCTTGGTTTCCTCACATTCCTTCTTTTCCTTTTCAATGTTGGGGATAATGGAGATTTTCCTTTTTCCTTCATGATTGATGGCTTAAAAATCATATTAGCATATTTTCCATCAGAAGACATCATGCTTGGAGTATCCATAAATGTATGGGTTTGTGAGAGGAAATCACAATTTGCTCAACAAGTAGTCTTGAGATAAAAAGAGGTTACAGAGAAGGAAAAAGGAATGTAGGGTCGAAACCTTTAAACAGGTTCGTACACGTCAAACTCTTATCCTTATAAAGAGTAGAATTGTCGATAATAGCCCTCCTTTATCGATAGATAAGGAATTCTAAAAACAAAACTAAGAAAAGAAGAAAAAAAACTTTTCCTAAAGCCTGAGAGGTACAAAATCATTGTCTCTTATGATCAGGCACATGAGACAAGATTTCAAAAACAACACAATCAAGTTGTATTGTGGTGAACAACAATTTGTCCACCATTCCCTCTTGTGAGGAATCTACAGACCTCTGTCTATCAATGCGACTCGACCATACTTTCTTATCTAATGGTCTTGGTTTATCCTTGGAAACTAACTTCTTAGACGAAGATAAAATCCTATATACCTCAGTGGTCTTCTGAGCAAGTTTAAGCGTCCTTGCTAAATGATTTGCTCTTCATTGAAGTTTGTTGACGTGCCTTCATTGGTGTGTGTATTCGTAACACCTTGAAAGTTCATGACCCTTTAGAGAAAAATAAGAACACGTCAATCTAGGATAAAAGCAGGCTTTTGAGATGTGCATGCAGCTAGGCACATAGTGGAACTTAAAACATTACTAACATAGTTTCCAAAGAAAGGGTCAAATTTATCTTCCAGATTACTTGGATTATCTTCTGAAAGAATATCAAGATTGATGTATGTATTGATACAATTATCAAAATCAATATTTTCACCAAGAAGTGCAACACTTGATTTCTCGTCTTCATTAGACTCATAGTTGTCAGACATTTCATCAAAGAGTTGCAGCAAGACATTTGTTCCCGGTGTATTTTCTACGATTTAGGCACTCGTTTGCAAAATGACCAAATCCTTTACACTTAAAGCACTGAGGCATATCCTCGTCATCAGTTTCATCAATATCCCTATTTTTAGGAGGAACACGATTATGAGTTTGACTGATGCCTTAGGCTTATCTCTGGAAAATCGTTTACTTCTCTTCAGCAGAAGATCTCTAAACTGTCTTGTGATCACCGAGACTGATTTGTCAAGATATTCATATGATGAATCTGTCTCAGAGTGATCATCTTCAGAGATATCAACTTTTTTACTTTATCAAGTAATTTAGTGTCCTTTAGTGCTTTTAACGCAACATCCTTAGATTTGGATGAATGTTCGTGATCAAAGATCTTAAGCTTCCCAACCAGCGTATTTCTGGAGAGATTATCAAGGTTATTTCCCTCAATGCTGGCATGCTTCTTAGAATTGTATCTAGATGGCAGTGATCTGAGAATTTTCATCACAATGTCGTTTTCAGGAATAGTCTTACCCAATGCTAAAGATGCATTGAAAATTTCATACACTTTGTGATTAAACTCATCAAATGTTTCTTCATCTGCCATACGAAGGTTTTCCCAATCGGAATTAAGGTTTTGAAGCCTAGATTCCTTTCACTGGTATTTCCTTCAAATACGGTTTCTAAGATATCCCA